>NW_019154095.1:7771680-8021182 GCF_002288905.1 Enhydra lutris kenyoni
TTTCTTTCTTTCTTTCTTTCTTTCTTTTTCTTTCTTTCTTTCTTTCTTTCTTTTTAGCAGTGGCATGGTAAGCCTGTCTGCATCTTCAGCAGAACCTCAGTTTTCAACAGATATTTGTTTATTCTGTCAGCCAACAAGGGTTTCTTGAGTACCAGCCTAGTGCTGGACACTCTCCAGGGGTCTGGTGCTGACACACAGGATAGATCAGAGGAGAGATGATGTGCTGGAGGCCAAGCCAAGGAGGAGGAGGCGCCTGTCTTCTTGGATTAACCCCCTAAGTCTGGCAGTGGTCCAGAACATTCTCCTCTGAGTCCTAGTTCTGGTGGAGCACAGTTTGAAAACCACAGAGAACCTCCCTTATCTTTCTAATAATCTGTGGTTCCAGAAACAGAAGGTGCACATTCGTGAACAGTTGTAGATGCCGTCACAAGTGCCTCAGAACTGTTGTGGTCAGGTTCTGGGCGCATGGGGTCATCTTACTCTAACTGACATTGAACCGTTTTCCAGGTGAAATAAGCCAACGAATCGCAATTTTACTTTACCGAGATCTTTGCCTTTCTTGATCTCCCATTTTTCTTCTTGGTGTCGAGGTTTGTTTTTAGCTCCATGGACAGGGGGTTGATGGCCCAAGATCCACCTTTATTTTGTATAGTCATCAAGGGAACTCTTAATCTTTTGTTCCAATTTTAATGAATAAGCAATGGTGCTATGTCAGGGAGACATTGCACAATCTATTTGATAATCTGAGCAAGTTAGGGTAGAACTGAAACATACTCTAATTTCCCATGGAGACAGAAATAAGAGACAATACCAGAAGAGGAAGGAAAGAAAAAAGCAGTTGCCATTCAGCATTTTACAAGGAATAGTTACATTTGACAGTTAAAATATATAACCACTTATCCTTACTGCCAGTCAGAGCTAATTTCCTCTGGCTCCTTCTGTTTGAATCCACCAAATAACATACCAGGTGTTTTTCTTTTCCACTGAAGAAAAAAAAAAGGTAGTCTCTGCAATTGTATGAAGTTTAAATGATTTAAGTCCTGGTTAGAAAATTTAGCTTGAAATGTAATGGTTATCATCACCTTCTATTTCAATAATACCTCGTTTCCCACACCTGCCTTCTAGAGCTGTTTCAATCATGGATAACAGTGGGGGAGAAAAACAATAAACATTCTGTGTGCAGAGAGGGTCTTGGTAGTTATGAGCTGAGTTGGAAAGGGGAACGACTCTTCCTATGGGGCTGAACCTGGTGGGGAGTCTGGAGCTTCTGCCCCGAAAATATCAAACGACAACTTTATTTTCGATGTGGCTTTAGAAAGACTTGATTTTTCTAATGCTATACTCTGAAAGCCAGCTCCATAGATCCTCTGTTTCTGGAGAGCTTTGTAGCCAGAATTATGGAGAATTCTTTGTGGTTGTTGTCATGCTTTTTGATGAAAGAGCAAAGCGCAGAGTAAACGGGGCTGATTTGCATGAAGTTTGAAGACTCGCTGACAGTGCTTCCTGAGAAGGATCTTCTTCATGCTGTAGGAGAAGCGAAGCATTATTTCTAGCAGCTGGGAGGTGGCATGGGGATTTAAGGCACTATTTGGGGCCTTGCCAACGAGCTTGGCATGAACCTGGGGAAGTCAGTGCCGAGTTTTGGTGAATGAGGCTGTCAGAGCCGCACATTATAGTTAAGCAGGTGTTGGCTTGTGTGATATGATGGGAGAAGTGCAGGGAGCCCTTCGTAGTGAAATCCCACATTTCCAGAGTCTGTCACACTGTGATAGGATCTTTCATGCTCTTTTGAAAATGCAACTAGGTTATCCAGGAGGTGCATTAGTCACCGCTGCCTTTATAATAAACAGTTCATCAGCTAAACCAGCAGAAAGTAGGATCCTGATTGAACAGTCCTCACAGTAGTCAGTCTGGGTTGCGAGAACAGGAGAATGGACTGAGAAGGCAGACGAAGGTAGGAAGACACAGTAGAAGTGGTGATGTGGGCCCAGGAGAGGGCCGGTGGAGATGGGTTCAGCTCTGCTTCATTTCCTCCTTCCAGCGAAGTAACGAGCATCAAAACCGTCTTACCGTCTGGGTGTTTCTGTCTTATGAAAACTCCCTGGAGGTTAGGCACACCCTGTTTCCTTGCTTCTCCTTCAAAACATCACTTATATCCAATGTTTAGCACCGAGAGTCGGGTGTGCCATGTCTCCTGTTTCTACACCCTCTGCATTCCTTTTCCCCAGCCTCATTCTTCTCCTTTCATTTGGTGGAAAGAAAAGGTAAATTTCTACTCTCTGCTTGGTTCTGTGGCTACCTCTGCACTCCTGAAGGCTCACGAAAGATCTCGGCCGAGCCGTGGGCATTCAGTTCTAGGTCCCCTCCTCTAGGAGCAGAGGAAGTGGAGGATTTGGAAGTTAATTCTTTTAATTTTCCTTCGCCACACTTTCCAGGTAGTAGCCTAGAAGGGCAGAGGGATTTATGCCTCTGAACCAGTCACCCTTCCTCCGCACCCTCACTCACCCAAGGTAGACAGTGACCTTGGCTGTGGATCTCACCCTCTTCTTGGCGACGTACGTGTATTCATGCTTCAGTTTGTCCAAAAGAAATCAGCATGTGTTTCTGAATGGCTATGACAAGGATGTCTGCTAGGTAAGTGTTCTTTTGGGTCAAGTCCCTGCCTGTCATGAGCTTACGGTCGTCTGCTCAGAAAGGCTAGGGAGAGCTAGCGGAGGCACAGAAATATGTCACCCGTGGAGAGCAGTTGCGTGCTGAACGGTATATGACGAGTCAGTGGGTGGGGATATGCGACCCCGCTTTGCCACCATCACTTACTTCTTCACAACCATTATTGTCATGAAAGCAGCTCTCCGGATATTATCTTGTCTTCACCTTATTTTCTCAAACTTTCCCTTTCACATCCCCTTGGCGCAGGGTCCTTGCTTGATTTTGCTGGCCCGTGTTTACCAGGGGAGCCTCATGGACCCAGAGAGTTCAGAGAAGGGAGCAGTTGCTGTCCGTCGTGGCCATCAGACGGGAACTCCCAGGGGTGCTTCTGCTCCAGGGGAGGGAAAGTCCAAAGATTGCTCCAGATTAGTCATGGCATCCTAAACCTCCGTCTACACCACAAGATTGTAATGACATATTTCTGTATTTGGGAATCCCCAAACTGCTGTTAGAATCAGGAAGCATGGGATGCCTCTCATCTGGTGTGGCTTCGGACAGACTGCCAGCATCATCTGGCTTGGCCTGTTCCTATGTGCGGCCCAGATTAAATTTACTGCAGGAACATATCGGTTCATGGCTTTGGCACGATGGGAGGCAGCCTGGACTCTCAGGTAGCCCCAAACCCCAGTTGGTGTTGTGGTGCACATTTTGGAAGGAGCCCCACACAGCACCATCCCTCTGAAACTCCTTGCTGTCTTCAATGTCCTACTTCTCTGTCCATCCTTGTTGCTGCTCTCCTAGGATCCCAAAGAACAGAAGAAAGCAAACTGCAACCAGGCTTTCTATGGGATCCATAGCTCTCTGTGCAATGTAGTGCGAATAGAAAGAAATATGCCAACCACAAACAGGTTTCTTAACCTTCTCTGCTGCTCCTGGTGAAGAAAAGCAGGCAGCTGGTGGAACATTACTGCGCTGTTTTCTATTAACTCTCCTTGTTCCCCTCAGCAAGAAGGGAATGAGTCAGCTTCACCCACTGGGCTGGGACTGGAGTGCATTAAGATGCACAAATAGCCAGACTTTGAGCCTTTCTTTTCATATTTTTTGCAGACAGCTTCAGTCCAAATAAGGTTCTTACTCCTCCTGAGATAATTCCTAGCATTTCTAAATGGGTTTCAAATTCCCCACCAATTCCACTACCAGTAATGAGCCTCGCATTTCACAAATGGGCCAGTCGCTGGTGCAGATGTACCTTTCATAACTGTATTTGGTTTCCTTGGAAATATTTTTAGAAACTATGGAAAAGGAATGGCTTCTTTAGAAATCGGGAGTAAACACAAACTTACAATGACGATGTGAAGATGGGGGATTACTAACCATTGGAGTATGCGTACCACCCGGCTTCCTTCTGAGGGGGTTTCCCCGCCCTGCCCTCCTGGCCTGGAGTGGTTTTACATGTGCTCATCTCACTTGATTTTGAGCTCCATTAAACAAAAAAAAAATCGCTCTTAGAGTCTTTTGAATATTTTCCATGGTAATAGATATTTTTTCTTTGAAGACAGACTTTAATTTAGGAAACTGTCCGTAACACAGAACTAGCCCGATAAATGAGATCGATGATTGTGGCAGGTGATACCAATTTAGTTAAAAAAATAAAGAGAAATGCAAAGATTTACTCCATATGGCTTTTTACACTGTAGCATCTGTGGGCTAATATTGGAACCTTATTAAATGGCTCTTTTTAAGAGACTGGCTCTAGATGGGTGTGTTTTTTCTCTTCTCGTACAGGTTCTATGGATTGTGCTTTTCTTTATGCTCCAGTGTGCACAAAACTGCATCCCTAAGTCACACAGCTGAAGCTGGGTCTCGCGAGCTTCCTGGAAGTCTAGTGCACTCCAAACAAGTATTGAATATATCAAATTAAGATAATTTAATCGTGCTTTTGCTTTGCAGAATACTGAAAGCAAAATAGCTCCTATATTAGTAAAAAAAAAATTGGAAACGCTTTTGGAAATGTTAAATTATCTGTAGGTGTGCAAACTAGAGTCTGAGTTCAAGCCCAGATAGTACCTCATGTTTTTTTGGTTGCTTCTAGATCATGGGTTCAATTAAAGTTGCCTGACAGTGAAAAATCAACATATTCCAAACATGCAGGCAGAGCTTTCCTCCTTAGGGCCAAAGCATCGCTCTGCTTGGTGGCTTGGGCCATTGCTTTGTTTTCACTGCCCTCCTCCCACCCAGGTTCACACTTAAGGCACCTTGTAATGCTTGTGTGAGCACCACCTATTTCCTGTTATGCTGTTTCTTATTATAGGCTGCCCTCCTTGCAACTCAGTACCTTTTCACCATCTCCTCGTCTTTTTAGTTGAGATGAATTTGCCAGAGGCAGGGAAAGACTGAATGGACTCTGTTCAGAGGTGAAAGAGAGCCACACCTTAATCTATTAAAATAAAGAATGAATGTCCAGTGCGCTTACCGCTTGTGTTGTGGTTTTATGGCTCTTGTTTGAACTGCAAGCCAGAGTGGAACTCTTTTTAATTTCAAAGGCTATTTTCCCCCCTCCAAGTCTTTTTTTTTCTCTTTTTAAAAATCTAACTTTGGACCTCAGTGTGTCGACAGATCTCTTTTACATTATTTTTGGCTGAAGCCAGAAACAAATTGTGTTGAAAAATATTATGAGGACACCTCTGCTTCTAAGATTTCTAGCCCAGCGTAGTCAACACAAGAGGTCTGGATGGCTCAGACAAGCCGTAGAGAAACATCCACTGTTGTAGATTATTTGCTTAACCAAATCCCAATGGTGAACTTCTGGAGGGTTTCTTGTCTAGACTGAACTAACTATATATTACGGTGTGAGCTGAAAAATTAGCCAGATGAGCTACTACTTTTATGTAAAGGGAATCTAAACCCCATGGTTTTCCTTTTCATACCACAGCTAAGGAAAAGTCACATTCATGTACAATCCTAAGGTCAATATATATTTTGTAAGATGCCTTTGTAAGATGCCATGATTAAAATAAAAATATGGGACTGAGTTAACTCATAATAAAACGCCAAAAAAATCATTACCTTATCAAAATTTTGTCACTTAGAGGTTGTTTAAAAAAACCACATTTAAGTAGGGAAAACTTGGATCTTCAGTTTGAAGGAACAAGCAAATTTCAGAATTTCTCTATGTGTGAGCAACGATGGCATTAATTCAGTCAATACTTGCCAAGAATCTGCTCTGTGCTGGGTGCTGTCACAGACATCGATGATAGCAGGGCAAACCAACAGTATCCCTGCCCTCAGAGAACTCTGTCTGCTGGGAGACAGCCAAGTAAACACACATGGCCCCTGTAGATGGGTTTGAACTCTAACACGGTTATAAGGAAGGCTCCCAGGGAACAGATTGGAACATCCGGCCCTGTAGGGGACACCTTTACACAGTGGTGGCAAGATGTGCCCTAAATCCTGGAGGCAAAGTATGAATTTCCTCCATGGTGGTAGCATCAACGACATGGAAGCAATGAATTTTAGGAACTACATTACATGTCGCACGACAAGTTGGAGAACCAGATGCTATCATTTTGTGTCTTAACCTTACCTCGTACTTACGTTATCCTATAGGCTATGCTAAATGCTTTAAACCCTTTGGGCCTGTGTTTTTCCATGTGCAAAATTGGGACAATGATAGGCTTTCCTGAAGATTGAATGTATCAATACACATGAAACACAACAGCACCCAGAATATGGTAATCTACCAAATGTTAACTATTGTAGCTATTATTTTCATGTTTATCCAGTCTTACTGACTATGCCACGTATCAAATTCCAGGATGGTTGACCAGTTCATTCATTTATTCACAAATATTTATTAAGCATGTGCCATGTACCAGGCACTGGGGATCCAAAAGTGAGACAGTATGTACTTGCTCTCATGGACCTTAAAATTCCAGTAAGTCATCAAACAAGCAAACAATTAACATGAATTTAGAGATGAATCTGCACTGAAAGAGCCTGATAGTGTTGGGGTGGGGGGTGGAGAAGACATTTTACGTGGTCCTTGTAGATGCCCTCTTGGAAGACATGATGACTTGAATGTAAAAATGAAGTCAACCCTATAGGACCTGAGGCAGGAATATGCTTGGCTTGTTCCAGAAATAGCCAGAAGACCACTGAATTTGGAACAAAGGGCATGAGAAGAAGAGAAACAGGGAAATAAGGCCAGAGAAACAGGGCAGATCATGTCGGGCCAGAGAGGGCATGGTTAGAAACTCCAATCTCTCTCTCTGCATGATGGGAAGTCTCTTCAGAATAAGGCATGATCAGTCAGTCTTTTAGAACTCCTCTTTGACCCCTCTTTGACTCTGCTAAGCAAGGCCCTCCTGAACTACTGATGGGGCCTGCCTACTCTACCATTCCCCTTCAAAGGGCAAAGCCATCCTGTTATCCAGAGACCATGGAAGAATGCATCTTTACCCTTCTTTCTAAACCTGGTCTGCCTTTGATAATATCATTGTACCTTTTCATATCCCTTGACAATATTGTATCACTTGAGTGTATTTCTTCACATTTATCTTTAATATCACCACCGTTTTCAACAATAATATGCATATAAATTTATCCTATGTCCCAGGCACTGAATGAGGCTTTGTGGTTACAGGAGTGAAAAAGACAGTTTCACGCTTAAGAAGCTCAGCCAGAGAGGAACACAGACACATAAAGAGACACCCTCCATTGGTGAGGTCGTGGTTGGTGAGGTCATGGTTGGTGAGGTCATGGTTGGTGAGGTCATGGTTGGCTGAGACAAGCATAGGGAGTGCTGGGGGAGCCCAGGTGAGAACCACACTCCCCAGGGGATTGATCCAGGCCTTCTAAAGGAAAGGATAGGTGTGAGTTAACAGGTAAAGAGAGAAAGTGGAAAGGTAGAGGAGGTTTTCCAAGCAGGGCAAGCAACTCTGAGAAAGAATGCAAAGGCCAGAGAACACTGTTTTCCTGGAAAGGAAAGTAGTTCAGTGTGACTTGAAATGGAGCCAAGATCCCTAATTTAATTCACATTCTTTTGTCGCTTTTCCTGCTTCAACCTCTTCTAGTTCTTCCCTTCCTCAGGATCCACACTTCTGTAATTAGCCATGACTGCCATCGTGGTCAGCCTGGACTTCAGGAGCGGTGTGGCTTTTAACAGGATATTGACTCTGAATTTTCGTCTCCCCACTTTCAAAACTAGGATACATATTCATGTCATGGTGACATCATGAGAAGTAAATCTATACCTATCAGGTGGATTTATAACTAATCCCTACCTTTTGGGGATGGAGTTGGCTAGCAGAGCAACCGGCCTTTAGAAAGTGATTAGCAAACATTAGCCTATTTCATTTCTTAGTTGGTTTTAAGAGAATGTATTGGTTGCCCAAATGCTTCAAAACATTAATAATTGCTTCCTACTGTACTGCTTACTAAGGAGCTTCTCATTCTTTGTATGTTTTCCTTAAGTTCTTGGTACTATGTTATCAGTCTTGTACACATCTTGTCTATTATACCAACTAAAATCTGTATGTTGACTCCTTTATGAAAACATCTACCTCCTGTTTGTTTGTAAGCCTTCTCTCAAGTTTGCAAAGTTTATCCACCCTATTCATAAAGCCTTTCTCTACCTTCAGTGTCCTTTATAGGTAGTTTGCTATGATATATGATGGGAAGGGGAATTGTGAATTCTCTCAGAATATAGTGTCCTCAAATCTGATGGTCATAGATTAACTGTGATAGATCTTTCGTTTCTAAAAAATGAGATTGAGATAGATTTATAATTTCTGTTTTTTCTTCATTATCTATTTTTAGTGAATAAAATAATACCCCTAGAGATATTTTTCCTATTTCTATTCATTTTTCTCATCACATGTTTAAGGAAACAAACAAAAAATTAGATCACATGGGGCCCAGATTTACTGAATACATCCCTAAGGAGTGATTGTCATGTTTACAGCCTGTATGAAGCTTTGCAGTTGAGGGCTTGGTGTTGAATTTCCTGGTTTTCCAGGAAGCTTGAGACAGATGAGGTACAAGCTTAGGACCATTCAAGGTTCTGTTGACTTGGATCTATAGCTAACCTAGCTATAGATCATAGACTCAAACTAAGGTATCAGTAAATTTAATAACACATTCCATGCAACCTCTTCTATGTTCATTGTCATTTCACCAGCTGTTTTCTCCTCTATCCTTTTCGGCGCAAGGATTTTGAAAGACATAATTTTGCTCCAGATCTTAAAGGATAGCTGCTGGCAGTAAGTCTCTCATTATAGAACTCTCTTGTCTCTTAGAATAGATGATCCTTGTTTAGCATTTTAATTGCAAATGTCAATGGAAGATATTTGAATTTGGATATAAATGCCACATGGTCTTTTTCTCTACTATACTCTAAGAAAGTCAGTCCAGATGTACACAAGAGGAGAAAACTAAAATCCTGCCAATAGCGCTAGTGAACAGAGTTTAGCAGTAGCACACATTATATCTTACCCCTCCTTTTGGTTCTTTGGGATCTCAAGTTTCACTTTTACCTCATTTTATTGAACTGGTTTGGATCAAAGCCACATATGAAATGAACCATCTCCAACATCTACATTGGGAAGTAACTCTAGCTCAAGATGAAGGTCATTGGGTGGGCAGCAGGCTTGCATTGCTTATTCTGGCTTCTCTTTCCTGTCCTAGAAACTATTTGGAAGAGCTACCAGTGATTTATCTGTGTAAGCATTCAATGTTGAAGTAGAAGCTATTGCATGTTGATTAGCACTTCCCCTGGTGGGGTATACAAGTGTCATGGAAAACAAAGTGGACTCTGCTTGTGATGGACTGAGCATCTGGGGTGTCCTTGAGCCAGGGCCACAATGCTCTGGCTCCTACTTGCTCTTGGGAACAGCCAATTGATTGCTTCATACCACCTGCCAGTTACTGCTCTAAAGAATGGTCTCCTGAAGTAGACCTTAGATGGATTCATGCATTCCCATGCTGAAACTTACCTGAACCCTATCATATCCAAGATTGTACCCATTAAATTTATTTGGAAGACTCACAGTTTCTTTAATGGGAGATTATGTTTGAAGACATGTTAGTATAGCCTATGGAAATCTAAATTATTCACCATCTTTAGAAATAATCATTTAACTACACCATTTGAAAGGTACATATATTTATTTATTTATAAAAAGTCTATTTTTCACACTGAGAATAAGTGAATTATAAAAAATACCTGCTGATCATAATACTGATTTCAGTATTACCTAATGAAAAACTTTAAAGGAGAACAGTTTATGAAGGTATCAAAACTCTTATTAAAATTATCTTTATATATTATATGGTAATATTTTCAATTTTCCATATTTTGAAGGGAAAATAATGGATAAGTGGGCTCACACTGGCTACATATTAGATATAGAGGATTCCTATATAGAAGATTTTAGAAATCAATGATAATTTCAATCTATTCTAACTTGTGAAAGGTTTGTTCCACTTGCTGTATCTTCCTTAAATTTCAAAGGAATGAGTTCAGAACATCTATAAAAAATGAAAAGCATAAATAGAAACAAAATTAAGTAATAAAAGAGACTAACAGCTTCTAGTGTCTAACTGACCCGGGAATTTTTTTTTTAAGAGCATCCTGAAATTTCATAGAACATTAAATAAAATCAGATAAGTATTAATGTTCTGTATTTTGTCATCAAATTGATATAAAAGTAGAATATGATTATAAAATTGCTGAAATAAAGATTGTAGATATTTCAGTACTCAGAGTACTTGGGGTATGTTTATGAACATGGACTCTGAAAAGATACATTCATCTGTATCTAGGTCCATTCACTGGTTAAATACATTTTTTCATGTGAAAGAAACTGGAAGACTACATAGATGTTTAACCAATGGTTTCTATAATAGGGCATTCCAGAAAAACTCACCATTATTTAAGCTCTGGTCTTTAGTTTCAAGTTATTTTTAAAATGAATGGTTTCTTCTTAGTAATTTTTATGTTTATCATAGAAATTTTATTTTATTTTATTTTTTAAAAGATTTTATTTATTTATTTGACAGATAGAGATCACAAGTAGGCAGAGAGGCAGGCAGAGAGAGAGGAGGAAGCAGGCTCCCTGCTGAGCAGAGAACCTGATGTGGGGCTCAATCCCAGGACCCTGAGATTATGACCTGAGCCGAAGGCAGAGGCTTTAACACACTGAGCCACCCAGGCACCCCTATCATAGAAATTTTAAATGAGACATGCAAAGAAGAAAACATTACTAATACTCTCACCACTCTTAACATTGTAGTGTATATTTTCCAGTCTTTCTAGATGTATGTATCTGTCTTTAGATGTTCTCTGTTATAGCTTTGAGTCTACTTCTTGGGGAGCTCTTTATTGGGTAATTAGGTCTGACCCATTATTATAGTGCCCTGGTTATATATACATCACATTCCGTAGCTTTTTTCATTTGTGTATTTTAGCCTTGTCTCTCACACTAAATAAAAACTGTGTAAGAGCTGAGACTATGTCTTTTCTCTTCATTAATTTATTCCTAGTATCTTGCACAGGAGTTCACAAAAATGCATGTTCAGTTATGTCTTCCATTTGAATTATCAAAATATGTTCATCGTAAATACTGCTGAAGCTTTCCATGCATAAACATGATCTTTTTATTTACTCAGTGCATTTTTTGGTCCCTCCATAAAGTTAATTTTCTTCACTTTAAGTTCTACACACTGTTATTTAAGTATTTCATGTCTCTTGTTGCTACTTTTATTAGGATTATTTCCTATTAATTTTTAAATGATTTTTCTAAAAATTAGCACCAAATTATTTATTTCTATATAATTTGTTATGGACCACTAATCTGCAGTCCATTCTGAAAGTTTTTTTTTTTTTTTAAACTCTGTTGATTTTTTTTTTTTTTAAGAAAATGCTGTTACTGTATTAAATTATCTTTCCATTCCTGGAATGCATTCTCCTCTCTTGTTTCTATGATTAAAAAATATTTTATCACATTCTATTGGCTGACATTTAAATTATGCTCTTTGTGTCTGTTTTTTTAAGGCAGAGTGTTCTGGAGTCCCCCTGCCGGTTGCCTCTGCCTCGAGCACAAGGCAGGCCTGCAGCAACCCAGGAGGGAGGTAAGGTGCGCTGACGAGGTTGGGGGCAGGGAGGAACCTCCTTGGCTGTTTTCAGTCTAGAAAATTCATTGGGGCACACGCAGTTCTGCTGGATAGTAAGGAATGGAAAAGAAGTTGGAAATGCAGATTCTTTGAATCAGAGGATGCCATCCTCACTTTTAAAATGTCACCTGTTGTAGTCCCAAAAGTTCAATTTTGTTTTTGTTTCCCTTGCCTTTATAGACATGTCTTCAAAGAGGTCAGTGTGGCCAGAGTGGTTATTGCCTAAGTTCTCCTCTAGGATTTTGATGGATTCCCATCTCACATTGAGGTCCTTCATCCATTTTGAGTTTATCTTTGTGTTTGGTGTAAGAGAATGGTCCAGTTTCATTTTTTCTGTATATAGCTGTCCAATTTCCCCAGCAGCATTTATTGAGGAGGCTGTCTTTTTTCCATTGTATAGTCTTTCCTGATTTGTCAAAGTTTAGTTGGTGGCAATGCAAGCTGGTACAGCCACTCTGGAAAACAGTGTGGAGGTTCCTCAAGATGTTAAAAATAGAGCTACCCTATGACCCAGCAACTGCACTACTAGGTCTTTACCCCAAAGATACAGAGTAGTGAAAAGAAGGCGCATGTGCACTCCATTGTTCATAGCAGCAATGTCCACCATAGCCCAACTATGGAAGGAGCTGAGATGCCCTTCAACAGGTAAATGGATAGAGAAAATGTAGTTCATATATACAATGGATATCACTCAGCCATCAGAAAAGATCAATAACTACCATTTGCATCGACATGGATGGAACTGGAGGGGATTATGCTAAGTGAAATAAGTCACTCAGAGAAAGACAATTACCATATGGTTTTACTCATATGTGGATCATAAGGAATAGTGTGGAGGACCACAGGGGAAGGGAGGGACAACTGAATGGGAAGAAATCAGAGAGAGAGACAAACCATGAGAAACTCTGGGAACAAAACTGAGGGTTACAGAAGGGAGGGGGTGGGGGGATGGGGTAACCAGGTGAATCATTGAACACTACATCAAAAACTGATGATGTGCTATATGCTGGGTAATTGAACATAATAAAAAATAATGAAAAAAAAATAAAGAGAAATTTGGTAAAAAAAATAAAACGTCAGCTGTACCCTGCTGACCCTCTCTGTTCCTCTTGTGTGTTCAGTTAAATACTGTCACACACAGTGGGCTTGGGTATTACTTGGGGAAGTAAAGAGTAAAGATTGTGCTCCTGTTTTGGGTCAATGCTGTGGAAAAGATAGTGGAGAAGAAATGATGTGAGCATGGCCAGGAATTCAGCCCGAATAGAAAGCTGGGAGAAGGTGAGGATGAAATGGTGACAGCCTCCTCCACTCCTCCAGGTCAACAGGAAGCACCAGCTCTCTCTGCACAGATGTCGTTCACTTCCTGGCTGTTTTGTTCACTCTTAGCCCGAGTGTTGCACGCTACATTCTTGAAATTTTAGCTCTCAGACACTGGACAACCTCTTTAAAAAATTCTCCCTTGTTGCTTTTTGATCTTAGTTGATTAAAAAATAACTTTCATATCTATTTTAGCCAAAATCAATCACATTTAGATTAGCCTAAATCCGATTTATGAAAACTTTTTCAATAGAGCCGCAGACTCCTGTTAATACAATAAAGCATGCAACAAGGATCCTAGAGCATTGGAGAATTTTGTTTGGAAGGGATAGGTACAATAAAACTGGATGCATCTTTGCTTCGCCATTTATTGGCTTTGAGATTTGGGGCAAGTTGTTTAACCTCTCCGGGACTCAGTTTACTTCTTCGTAAAAGGATGCGAACAATATCCTAGGTACAGGTGTGCGTGAGGTTCAAGGGGAATGCAGTAGTGAAACAGGCCCCAGAGTGCATGGCACATGGGAGCCACTCAAGAAAAGTTAATTCACGTTAATCTATCTTGACTCATTATTGTTGCTGGTTTAAAAAACAAACAAAACAGAAGGAAGTAAAATGGGACTGACTGAAATTCAGAGTTCTAAAGCCAAATACTTAATTAAGAGAAAACTGCAGACAGAGAATAGAATTATATATAGAACATTAACTCTAAGATTCAGGTATAATTACTTATGGATAATCACATTTAAAAACCCCACCTCATATTTTCCACTCAAATGTATCATATATCTATCATTGTACTCTGAAATATAAATTTGGAATTTCTGAGAAGTTTTTGTTGCTCTTAACTTTTTTAAGGGAGGTGAGGGACCCTGGGAACAAAGGAAACCCTAAGTTCCCATACCTGCCCTCAGCCATGGCGGCGAGAGCCCCGTCAGGGCATTTGGCGCTGCTCTTCTCTTCTTCTCCACCACTCGAGCTTGTGAACTGGCTTCTTTCCCCACAAGAATTCAATATCAGCAAAGCATCTTATAGTCTCTATTTTTAACTTAAAAAATTTTCATGAATATCTGTCGCTACTTGCATTATTTGATTTGTATTTTATTGTCCTAGTGACACAAATTTTCAGCTTTGCTGTTGACTGTTGAATGTGTTACTGTCAACCAATGCCAAGATGTTTCTCATAATTATCTCTAAAATTACAGATTCAGCCAATCATATGGATATAGTCAGTGTTAATAAATTAATGACACTAGGGGTCAATATGGATATTGCAGCCAGATACCAATCTGTTTTGTTTTGATAAATGACATGCAGAGTCTTAGAAAAGAGGAATTTTGTCACCTTCATTGAGGCAAATAAATTTAAAAACTTAAGATAACTAAAATGCTCCTTTACTAAAGGTGAAAACGGTCAGAAATTTCCAGAAGTAAAATTAATAGCTATTTACCCACAGGCTTATAAAAATCTAGATAAATATATTTCTATACTTAATTTGTAACTTTTCCCCCAGGGATTTATGTTTTTCAATTTATATTTTGCTTGGAATCTTTTTGGCACCCAAGAAGTTGGATACATAGAAAAGGGAACTAAGACTTTTTAAAAGATACACAGAGATATCCAGACTCTGGGTTTCCTGAAATGAAAGACTCTGCTTAATTCTCTTTTAAGATCAATTTCCCCATTCATTTCTGTTCCCTAATTGCATATATTTTTAAAAAAATCATACCCAAGAAAAAAACCTGTGTCCACTAACTCTTCATCTATAACAACGATTCGTATAAATGAAATGATCTTTCCCAAATGGCAGTTGTTCATTCTTGTCTTTATTCAGTGTTATTTAATATATTTAAGGCCTGGGACTTTTGCCCTTTCTCTGGCCACTGTTCATTTTCAAAGGTTTAGGATTGAGGCTTCACAGAAAATGAAATACAAAGGCTCTTCTATTATTTCCTGATCAAAGTATCATCTCAAAGTTAACGACCATTGAATTTCAAACACAAATATAGGAAAAAGGAATAGATCTGATATTATCGTTATTATCTGAAAGGAAGTAGAAACCAGCTTTTACAACAGGCACAAAGGCGAGACCATCAGACTACATTTCTCTCTGCTGCCTACTACTTGCTCACTTTTGGAAGTGTACCTGATACTCTTCATTTTGCTATGAGGATTTTTTTCTCCTACGAGTTTTTTTTTTTCCCCCTCATTAATTGTCCTTCCTTTTCATCAAATGGATTCCACTCCCCAGCTGCTTCCCCCTTCCTCCCTGGTGTCCTTCTGTACCCCAGAGTAATGAACTTGGATAATGTATAAATAGCAACAAAGGAAAAAAAGACATAAAACGTAAATCTTTTATACCCCATTCAGCTCCACATTTTATCTACGTGACATATTCTCATGTGTGATTCACATTATTTTTACCCAATTTTGCTGCTTTAGGATAGATTCATTGACTGTGTAACAAAGAATATTTCAATTTAGGATGCACCTGCCCAAATGTGGGCAAATATTCCCATATTTCTCAGTCGATCAGTGTTCTGATTCATTTAAGGTGCTAAAATTTTAATGCACATGAAATATTTCTAAAGTAAGAAGTTCCAAAATGTTGATTTTGATTTGGTGTTTCTGCCCAATTTAACAGGAAAGAAGAAGAGGACAGAATAGTAAATCCTACTGAAATCATCAGCAATGGAGAGGACAGTAGGATTCCATTTTCATTTATGCTGTCATGTTGATGGATTAGCTTATATTATACATGGGTTACATGCCAAATGGTGTCTTTTGATTCTGATTCCAAGGAAAACAGCGGGAATCTTGAGCGCTAAAAGTCCTGAAAGAGTTGTTATTTCTGGCCCTTTGATAGAAATAAAGGGAGACTCAAAGAACATCAAAGTGTCAAAAATCAACTTCACATGTAGTTTACCCATCTGATGAGGCACGATGTGAAGAGTTAGAGCTGGCTGTGATTCAATGGACTTCAACAAAGTCTCTCTGTGTCCCATCACCTTAAAAGCCTTCTTTCTCTGTGTCTCAGGTACGGGGATGTCCGTGTGGTCAGGACAAAGGTCAGCCTCACTGTCTCAGGCACCTTCAAGTACCACACAGAAAGCAGGCTCATGTTCCCATGCACATAAAGTGGCAGAGCAGACAGACGGATGGATGGGTTGGCATGGAGGCTGAGGAGCATGCTGGGACAAGGACCTAACAGCTGGATGCCAGGTAGGGATGGCAACATCAGCAAAGAGACAAGACAGGGCCAGCGCCCAAGGCCAGAGGGATAGGTCTGTAGGGCCCAGTGAACACGTGGCAAACAAGAGCGGCATTTCCTCTTTAATGGTGGGTCACTGGATACGCCATCTCAGGGACCCCGATCACACCCTGGGAAAACAGAATCAGTCACGTTGGGTGGGAAGCTTCCTGAATTGACAGAGTAGGTACCCTGGAGGGATCTACCTGAGTTGACAGAATTACCTTGAATATATGAGAATAAGGTATTTCACTACCAAGCAGCCTCAGAGTCTCATGAGGTAAGTGTAATTACAGAGAAATAAACAATATCTTTGTACACTTGGGTGTGTGACAATGTAAAATGTCAATATTTCCCAATGTGTTAGACATGCAAAGGCAGATTTTCTACTTCATAGTAAATGATAGAAATTATTCCCACTTATCACTTGAAGTATATAACCAGTTTCTAGGCTTATAATGAGAAATGGCTTTTTGTTCTTTGATTTTTTTTAATTTTTAGAAAGTATAGAATTTACAACACAGACACTTTTCAGTTTGTTTTCCATTCCATTGTCATTTTGCTAGATTTGAACCAAAGTGAAAATAAAGCTAGGTATCAAATAAATATATTAACTTCACATTTTTTAATATATTCTCCCATGGTGTAATTTTAACTTTCATTGGTGATATTGATATGGTCAGAATTACTGAGAGGAACACTCAGTCTTTGAAGCATCACCCAAATGTGTAAGTAAGGTCTTTGTCCACTAATGAGTGTTCTTTCATGTTACTGGTTTTGTAAAGCCTTGCAATGTGAATGGACCGTCAATCAACTCACAGCTGCACCAAGGCTGTCAGATGGCCGTATCCATGGCGACATGCCAAAAATGGTGACACAAATTAATCCATTTGTGTGGAATTCTCAGTGAGAGTCTACTTTCATCTTTCGGAGACTACTGTTAGGAAGTCTGATGGTAATGTAAAATACTGAGCAAAAGCAAAATAGTGATGGACTAGCCACAGGATCTTCTCCCTGTAAACAGTGGGACTTCTTTTCTTTTTTATCTGCTAGAGAGGACAGAGAACAGTTGGGGATTTGATATTGCCACCATAATGTTCTTTTAATAAAAGTTATATTAATTGAATGCTCACACATAGGCTCCTTTTCACCTTCTCTCACCAATTCCGTCTAATTAGCCTTGAAAATAAGTACAGTGATTTGCACAGTGGTACAAAATTAAAAAGTAATCTTTTATATTACTGTTTTATTGCTAATACCATTCGTGTAACATACAGCATAAGAGATATCTCCAACATCAGATTTGGAATAAATAACCATAATAAGAAAGCTAAGTATTTTTTAGAAAAGTGAAAAAAATCACTGAGTATCTTTTTTGCCTTGTCTGAAGGTTGTATTAGTCCTGTATCTAGAGAAGTCTGCTCTTCAGTTACTGTATCTTAAAGAAAACACATTATTTTGCCTGGTGTTAGGATGAATTTATATAAAGCCAAATCATAAAGCATATTGTCAAAATTATTTAATGAATTATTAAAGCAGGGTAACTTTTCACAAACTGAACATAGATGCCAGATAATGCCTTTTAATTCAGAATTTATATTAATTATCAAGATACTCAAATAAAAGCAAAAAGTGATATACTTTATGATTTCTTGTTACTCCTAGCTTGGGAACTTGAGTTATATTTATTTATTTTCTTTTTAATTTTTAATTTTTTTAAAAAGATTTTATTTATTTATTTGACAGAGAGATCACAAGTAGGCAGAGAGGCAGGCAGAGAGAGAGGAGGAAGCAGGCTCCCTGCTGAGCAGAGAGCCCGATGCAGGGCTCGATCCAAGGATCCTGGGATCATGACCTGAGCCGAAGGCAGAGGCCACCCGGGCGCCCCTTGAGTTGTATTTATACATACAAAAATAAAAGGAATTATTTTCTATTATGCAGTTCTTAGCTTTTTCAAGTCATACACCTCTTTGAGAATTGATAAGCTCTTTCTCTATATAGTCTGACTTTCATGAAAAAATTATAAGTCATGATAAAAGGTAAGGAAAAAACTGCAATCTGAAAAAACAAAGTTATCATCGGATCCAGATGCAGATAGAACACAGATGTTGGCATTATTAAGCAAAACATTTTACATAACTATAGTTAATAAAGGATTTAATGGAAAAAGTATACAACATGGAAGAACAGCTAGGTAATGTAAGAAGAGATGGAAACTCTTAGAATCAAAAGAAAATGCTAGAAATAAAAACACTATAGAAGAATTGAAGAATGTCTCTCATAGGTTCAGCAGTAGACTGGAAACAGCTGAGGAAAGAATCAGTAAGACTGATAGAAGATAGGACAGCAGAAGTTTTAGGACTGTTCTGGCTGTGCGAAAAATGCTGTTGGTAGTTTGATAGGGATTACATTAAATGTGTAGATTGCTCTGGGTAGTATAGACATTTTAACAGTATTTGTTTTTCTGATCCATAATCCTGGAATATCTTTCCATTTGTACGGAACCACAGAAGACCCTGAATAGTGTAAGCAACCTTGAAATAGAAAAAGAAGCTAGAGGCATCACAATTCCAGACTTCACGTTGTATTACAAAGCTCTAGTGGTCAAAACAGTAGGTATGGCACAAAAATAGACACAGAGATCAATGGAACAGAACAGAAGATTCATAAATGAACCCACAACTGTATGGCCAATTAATCTTCGGCAAAGCAGGAAAGAATATCCAATGGGAAAAAGACAGTCTCTTCAACAAATGGTGTTGGGAAAACTGGACAGTAACATGCAAAAGAATGAAACTGGACCCCTTTCTTTCACCATGCACAAAAATAAACTCAAAATGGATGAAAGACCTAAATGTGAGACATGAAACCATTAAAATCTTAGAGGAGGACACCTCTTTGACGTGTGCTATAGCGTCTTTTTACTAGATAGGTTTCCTGAGGCAAGAGAAACAAAAGCAAAAATAAACTACTGGGACATCATCAACATAAAAAGCTTCTGCACAGTGAAGGAAACAATCAACAAAACTAAAAGGCAATGTACAGAATGGGAGAAGATACCTGTAAATGACATATCTGATAAAGCTATTAACCAAACATACAAAGAACTTATAAAACACAACACCCAAAGAATGAATAACCCAAGTGAAAATTGGGAAGAAGACATGGACAGACAGTTTTCCAAAGAAGACAAACAGATAGCCAACAGACACATGAAAAGATGCCCAACATCTCTCATTATCAGGGAAATACAAATCAAAAGTACAATGAAATATCGCCTCACACTTGTCAGAATGGCTAAAATTAACAGGCACCTGGGTGGCTCAGTCACTTAAGAGTTGGAATCTTAATTTCAGCTCAGGTCATGATCTCAGGGTTCTGTGATTGAGCCCGGCATTGGGCTCTGGGCTCAGCATTGAGTCAGCTTGAGGATTCTCTCCTCACCCCTCTCTCTGTCCCCACCCGCACTCATGTGCACGTGTGTGCTCTCCTTAACATAAATACATAAATCTTTTAAAAAATATAAAAACGAAAATAAAATTAACAACACAAGAAACAATAGGCATTGGTGAGAATGTGGAGAAAGGGGAACCCTCTTAATGCTGTTGGTGGGAATGCAAACTGGTGTAGCCAGTCTGGAAAACAGCCTGGATGTTCCTCAAAAAGTTGAAAATAGAGCTACCTTATGATCCAGCAATTGCACGATTAGGTGTCTACCCAGAGAATACAAAAACAATAACTCAAAGGGATACATGCATCCCAATGTTTATAGCAGTATTGTAATAATACCCAAATTATGGAAACAGCCCAAATGTCCATCAACTGATAAGTGGATAAAGAAGTGATATGTATATATATGTATGTATATAGATAGATATATAATGGAGTATTACTCATCCACCAAAAAGAATGAAATCTTGACATTTGCAATGACATGGACATGGATGGAGCTAGAGGGTACAATGCTAAGTGAAATAAATCAGTCAGAGAAAAACAAATACCATATGATTTCACTCATATGTGGGATTTGAGAAACAAAACAAATGATCACAGCAGGGAGAAAGAGAGAAAAGCAAATCAAGAAACAGACTCTTCACTCTGGAGAGCAAACTGATGGTTATGGGATAGGGTAGGGTGGGTGGAGGGATGTGTGAAATCTGTGATGAGGATTAAGGAGTTCACTTGTTGTGATAAGCAGTAGGTATTCTATGGAAGGAAGTGTTGAAACACTAAATTGTACACCTGAAACTAGTATTACACTCTTAACTAACTGGAATTTAAATAAAAACTTAAAAAATAAAAAAAAAATTGAAAAAAGATAGGTTAATAGAGACGTTCTAAATTGAAATGCAAGGGGACGATATAATGAAAAAATATGGAACAGAATTTTGAGACAATTACAAAGATATAATACATTTCTCATTGGAATACTGGGAAGTGATTGACCTGAACATCTGTGAGGCTCGTATTTCCCAAATACCAAAATGGGATAAAGACATTACAGGGAAAGAAAGCTAAAGACAAATATTTCTTATAAACATAGATGTAAAACAAACAAAATATTAGCAAAACAAATCAGCAATGCATGAAAGTAATTATATACCTCAAATCAGTGGGATTTATTCCACGTACGCAAAGCTGGCTCAAAATCAAAATCAGTCATGTAATCCACCACATCAGTAGGCTCAAGAAGATAAAGTATAGGATCCTATCAATTGAAGCAGAAAGAGCATTTGAAAAAAATTCAACACCATTCATTGAAAATTTTTCAGCACACTAAGAATAGAAGGGAACTTTACCAAACTTGATAAAGGACATCCACAAAAAAATATCTGCACTCACTTAATGATGAGAAATTGGGTTCTTTCCCTTGATACTAAGAGTAAGGCAACGGTGTCCTCTCTCACTGCTCCTATTCAACATAATACCGGTAATCCTGGCTACTGCAATAATACAAGAAAAGGAGATTAAATATATACAGATTGGAAACAAAGAAACTGTTTTTATTTGCAGATGGCACAATTGTTTATGTAGAAAATCCCAAACAATTGACAAAAAATCTCCTCAAACTAAGAAATAAGTACAGTGAGGTTGTAGGATCCAAGGTTAACATATACAGAAGTGAGTTGCTTTCCTATATACCAACAGAGAACAGTTTTGGAATTTGAGATTAAAAACAATATGCTTTGCAATAGCACTACCTAAAATGAAATACTTAGATATAAATCTGGCAAAGTACGTACAGTGTGTGTGTGTGTGTGTGTGTGTGTGTGTGTGTGTGTGGTATTTACAAAACTCTGATGAAAAAATTAAAGAACATCTAAGTAAATGGAAAGATATCCTGAGTTTATGGACTGGGAGAATCAGACTGTTAAAATGTCAGTACTTCTGAAGTGGATGAAGAGATTCAGTGCAATCCTAATCCAAATCCCAGTAAGCTCTTTGGCAGGTATTGTCAAACTTACTCTAAAGTTTACATGGAAAGTCAGAAGATCTAGACTAACCAGCACACTACTGAAGAAAACAGAACAAAGATGGAGGACTCACAAGACCCAATTTCAAGACTTGCTATAAAGCAACAGTAAGCAAGACAGTGCAGTGTTGATAAAATAAGAGATCAATGAAACCCAAGTGATCTCTGGTCAAGGGGCAAAGGTATCTTAATGGAGGAAGGACAGAACTTGTAATGAAAAATTGCACATCCAAGAAAAAAATAAGCCTAGACGTAGACCTTAATATTTATCCAAAATTAAGTGAAGTCATATCATAGACCTAAATTTGAAAAGCAAGACTTTAAAGCTTTAACAAGGCCATAAGAGAAAGTCTACCTGACCTTGCTTCTTGTGATTGTTTTTTGATACATTGCCCAAAGCATGATCCATGGGAGAAAAAAAAACTGACCTGTTAGACTTCATTAAAACAAACCTTTTGTCTGTGAGAGAAACTATTAAGAGAATGAGAAGACAAGGCAGAGACTAGGAGAAAATATTTGCAAATCACACATCTGATAAAGGGCTTGCATCCAAAAGACACAAAGAACACTTAAATTTGAACAATAAGAAAACAAACAACCTGATCAAAAAATGAGCAAATGATCTGAAAAGACATCTCACCAAAGAGAATAGATGAATGGAAATTAGGCGTGCGAAAAGATGCTAAAAATAATTTTTCATTTGCAAGTTACAGATTCAAGTAACAATGAGATACCAATACATACCTCCTTAATATGGCTGGATTCCAAAGAACTGACTATAGGGGTTGCTGATGAGGTGTTGAGCAGTAGCGACAAACACCCGTTGCTTGTAGGAAGGCAAAGTGGTACAGACACCCTGGAAGAAAGAGTCTGGCAGTTTTGTAAGAAGGTGAACATGGTCTTACTGTAAGATCCAGTGATCGTGCGCCTAAGTATTTGTCTAAATGACAGGAAAACCCAAGTCCTCACAAAAATCTGCACATGGATTCTTGTAGCAGCTTAATTCATAATTGACAATACCTGGAAACCAAGATACACCTTGATAAGTGGGTGGATAAACAAATTGTGGTATGCCCATGCGGTGCATATTTTCCATTGAGAAAAAGAAATGAGCTATTAAGCCATGAAAAGACTTGAGTAAGCCTTAAATGGCTATTGCTCAGTGAAAAAAGCCAGTCGGAAAGGCTACACAGGCTGTATAATTCTAATTATATGATATTTTGTAAAAGAACCATAAAGATAATGAAAAGCTGCGTGGTTGCCTCAGGTTCATGGGAGAGTGGGTGAGGATTGAGCAGGCGAAGTGTAGGGTTTCCTTTTGGTTTGTTTCTGGGGTGGTAACAGTTCTGTAGGATACTTTAATTGTGGTTATAGGATGCTATTCATTTGGCAAAACTCAGAACTTACTAGCACAGAGAGTGAACCTTAGAGTAGGCAAATTTTACAAAATCATTTTGGAAGTTGGGGGATCTCAGAATAAAATGCAAACTGTGAGATAATCTACTATTACAAATGTATTAAACTGTCTTACTGAAGGGATGGGAAGAAAGGTACTGAGCAAAGGTACTTTGGAAATGAACAGAGTCTGCAAGAGTTGATAAAGTTGGTTCGTGTGGTTTGTGGGGCTTAACAATTCAGATACTGGTATGTGTCTATACTGGAGATGAACCATGAAGTAACTAGATGGAGAATTATGCGCGTTGTCATCACTGGGCCAAATGGTCATTATTGCTTAGATTCCTGCACTGTTTTCTAACAAGTTTCCTGAGCCACTTAAACTTTCACAAACTCTAGGCATTCTTGATTTTATAGCTTGTCATCCTTATTCTTATCTTACTCAGCCATATTGAAATACTCCCACTTCTCACATTAAAAATAATATTTTTGCTTTGGGAATAGTTTTTTAAATTTGCCTATGAAATTATTTGGTGACACAATTTTATTTAATATATAACCAGTTAAGATTTTTTAAAAAATCATAGTTATTTATTAGAAATTATCCCATTATATGACTTCTTATAAGTGAAAATAATCTAAGACCCCATTTTTTAAAAAAGTTTAATGGTATCTTTATGAATTATATATTTGAAAATAAATAATTTTAATAGGCTTTTGACTAAACATTTATTAATTTTGTTGCTGTGGTATTCTTTCTCAATGCCTTATAAGCCTAATACTATTTTTCAATTGAAAAAAACAGGCACGGGACACCTGGGTGGCTCAGTTGGTTAAGCGGCTGCCTTTGGCTCAGGTCATGATCCCAGCATCCTGGGATCGAGTCCCACATCGGGCTCCTTGCTCGGCAGGGAGCCTGCTTCTCCCTCTGCTGCCACTCTGCCTGCCTGTGCTCGCTCTCTCTCTCTCTCTCTCTCTCTCTCTCTGGCAAATAAATAAATAAAATCTTAAAAAAAAAAAAAAACAGACACATACCTCTCTTAAGATAACAGAGCCAGAATTTGAAGAACGTCACTGTTAGTCATTATCCTCTTCTGAATGCTCTAGGAACATTTTCATCCTGGTTTGTACACAATTCTGTGGTTCATTCTCCCTTGTGAACCTATGTTGGTTAACTGGATGATCCTGCCCAAGCATATTAAATGGAAGACCAGAGAACTCTGCCCATATACAAAGCATACCAGCTCTATGACATTTCACATAACCTTTAGATCAACCAGACAAGCAGAAGTGTTATTCATTAATGGTGTCTTCAGAGGGCATTTAAGAGCAACTGTCCTTTCAATAAATTGTTTTAAGTTTTTGAATCAGCAGAAGTTGCATACCAGACTTGTTATTTCAAAGTCAGTATCTTGCCAGGGTGACCCCTGATTACGGCTCCTCTCCCCTCCCTTGGATTGGCACACAGCGTGACAGTCAGGTGGTAAGATACCCGAGTGTAAGTCATTCATCAGTGCTGTCGCCGCATTTGCGAAACATATTTCTTCCTTCTTTATTAGCAAATGCTTCAGGTTTCGAGTTACTTGGTGTTTTGACTCTGGTCACGGTAGAGAATTTTACCCTGGGATGGTTGCCAGCAACCATTCACCGACTAGTTCATGCAACATAGACGCTATTTTTACTACTACTGGCCCACATCGTGATAATCTTTGGCTTTGAGGTCATGCATAGCATTCTTCTTGCCTGTTATATTTATAACATTTTGGAGTCCACTTTCAAGAAAAAATGTTTATTAAGAAGGCATCTGTCATGTTTCAGTGAGGCTGTTTTAGCGAGAGCAGAATAATGTGACCAAAACGTGTTCATGCTGATAGGCCATCAGAACTTAATAAGGCACTTACTTACATTTTACTTACTTATTTTTATGATATTGTCAAATTAAAAGCAACAGGGATGAAGCTTTGCAAAATTTAGTAAATTCTAAATGTTAAAAATAATTTCAATGTAAAGATAGATTAAATGTCTCTGAAGCTTCTGATGATATGGACAGGAAGGAAAATGCTATTATCTGTGGGATAATATAAAATTGTAGTTCTTACTAGGTTTTATCCATCCTCCTATCTATTACTGTTCTCACTGGTAAATAAAATTCTCTATAAAGCATGAGAAAACTCAAACAGCTCAGTTACTAAAATCAGTAGAGACATCAGGCACTGATACTGGATGGAGAGATAATCATGACAGGTTCTTTGAGTCAGGAAGTAAATGAAATAGCACTTCTTAATTTTCATGAAGGGGGATCAGGAGAATGGGCTCATGGCAGAAATATGTATAAATCAATCCTTTAAGTTGCATCCAAGAGTGATTTGGTAAAGACTGTTCATGTTGGACTATGTGTTACTATACATTTTGTTTGGGGAGTATTCTTTTTTTCTTTTTAAGATTTTATTTATTTATTTGACAGAGAAAGGGATCACGAGTAGGCAGAGAAGCAGGCAGAGAGAGAGGGGGAAGCAGGTTCCCTGCTGAGCAGAGAGCCTGATGTGGGGCTCGATCCCAGGACCCTGGGATCATGACCTGAGCTGAAGGCAGAGGCTTAACCCACTGAGCCGCCCAGGTACCCTGTTTGGGGAGTATTCTTAAAACTCACTGAATATGGTGGGTAAGAAGTCACCTAATTCTTAATAATATGGTCAACCAACCTTTATAAACTCTTAATGAGGATTTGCAGAAATGAGAACAAAGAATCCTTACTAGATTGAAAATGTAATATAATGAAATAAATTTCACTTCTCTGGAAACCATAGAGTAGGAATTTTTATATGTTCACTTCACTGTGATTTCACTTTTTACATTTCCTGTGTTCATAAGAGAAAGAAATAAATGCATGTTAAGTTTAATCAAGAAAGTGACTTTCATCATGTATATCCTAAGAGAAGTATAGAGGAAATTTAGTTGCCTATATCTCCTAAGCAGAGTATATTCTACAATGACATTTAATATATTGTATTTCAGTTGATATTTTTGAGTGCCTACTATTTTAATTTGGTTTATTTGAGTGTCTAAGTCCTTTCTAAGCTGGAAAGGAAGTGATGGGTAAGATTTGTCCTCCTATTGCTTTTAGTGGCACACACAACCAGATGATGGAGGGGCCCTGTGCCATGTGCTCTCAGACACTGAAAGGATTGCTGGCCATGTGAACAGAGATGGCAGAAGAATTCTGATTATCAGAGGAAATCAGGAAAATCCTCACTGTAGATTTGTATTATGAGTAAGAGCTTTGAAAGATGAGTAAGAAATATACAAATAGAAAGAAGGATTTTTTTTTAAAGGAATAGCCTAGAGGAAAAAAATAATTCTGGATCTTAGAAGGTCCACTGGGCTCTGAAGCAGTGGTGGGAGCTTTCCTGTGATAGGAATGGAAAGCAGAACATCATCCTAAAGGTTAATTCTGGGCTCTAAATGGAAGCATCTTTTGGTTTGGCCATTTTTACAATTTTATACAGTGCTTTTTAACCTTCAGCAGCTGGCCATCCAACAGCCCAGAGTCAGCAGTGAAAAATATTTGTTGTATTCCTTTCCAATCTTTGTTTGGTGATTTTTTTTTCCCTTTTTTTTTTTTTTTAAGATTTTATTTATTTATTTGTCAGAGGGAGAGGGCGGGGGAGCCCAGGCAGACAGAGTGGCAGGCAGAGGCAGAGGGAGAAGCAGGCTCCCCACAAAACAAGGAGCCCGATGTGGGACTCGATCCCAGGATGCTGGGATCATGACCTGAGCCAAAGGCAGCTGCTTAACCAACTGAGCCACCCAGGTGTCCCTTTTTTTTCCCTTTTAAATAGGAGGTATAAACTTAGATGCTAACGAGGAGACAGGTCATGAAAACTACTGGAGTAGATGCAGGGGAAATATTAGGCTTCCCTCTCTGGTATAAGAAGAAAGAGCAGGTGTGATGGGAGGTGACAGCTGCAGGGGCGGGGACACAGCTGTAGGGGTCACTTGGCGGTCTGACCTCGTCCCCCAGTGTCAGGGGCCACTGGCCACTCAACTCCGCAGCTCCTGCCCCATGGCTCGGGGCTCCAGCGTGGCCCTGTCTCATTTTGCAGATGAAGCCAGAAATCAGGATTTTTATGTGCTATCTCCCCATTTTACAATGTTGGCAAAGTCTCCACATTTTGAAAAACACTGGGCCAAGTTGAAGACACGGCCAAGCGGTAAGGGCCGAGCGCTTATTGGACTGTGGGTGGCCAGTTCCCTGTTGCTGGTTTATGTCGTGGAAATCACACGCAGCACTCAACATCCTGCTTTTTTTTCCATAAGAGTAAAGTGCAGTTGGACCGTTGGAAATTCAACATCGCTTTTTATTTTAGTACAAAAATATGTAAATATGCAGACAATTAGAGTACACATACATATATTTATCATTCATATTTAACAATTATTAATCCTTAATTTTGTTTACACCAGTCTTTTTAAAAATAATAATTCACTGGTTAGATGCAACTCTGTACCTCCTCTCCATTAAATGTTAAACTCTCTTTGCCAGAATAACTTTTCTGAAATTAATATTCTTCACATTTTTATTTTAGTACTGTTAATAATTTCTATCCCTAAATAAGAATTATCATTTGAAGTTTCACAAATTTGAATAAAGGTATTATACGCTACATCACATAAAGATCAGTTTACTGATTTTCGTAGCTAAATGGAGTAGCATTGTATAAATATGTGTGTGTTTATTGTCTCAGTGATACACATTTAGCTTTTTCCCAGTGTTTCCCAGGAAAATCATGCTGCATAGGGCATCTGAATAGAGGCTTCCTTGGACACATGCTTAAGGTTCTCTAGTGTTTTTACTAGAAGCAGGATTTCTGAGTTCTAGGGGATGTGTGTCTTCAACTTTACTGGATGCAAACTTTAAAACTGTAATTAAGAATATTAAAAGGGCACCTGGGTGCCTCACTCGGTTAAACGTCTGCCTTCAGCTCAGGTCATGATCCTAGGGTCCTCAGATGGAGCCCTGCGTCAGGCTCCCCACTCCTCCAGGAGTCTGCTTTACCCTCTGCCCCTGCCCTCTGCAGATAAATACATAAAATCTTTAAAAAGAAAAAAAAGAACATTCAAAATTGACCTCGCAAAGTAGTTGTATGAATTCACACTTGGCCCATGAGTTGTTTCTCCCTTTCTTTGCCAGGATGTAGTATCATCTAATTTAAAAATTTTAACAATTAGATGATTGAAAAATAAGGTATGATTGTGCTTTTAATTTGAAATTCTCCCACAACTAGTGAGTTTGAACATCTTTGAATATGTTTGTTAGTCATTTGGGTTTCCTCTTCTATGAATTTCCCGTTTATATCCTTTGGCCATTTCCTTCTACATTGATATTTTTAAATTAAATTCTGGGATTTTTCACAATTCTAGTTATCAGTCTATTGTCAGCCACACATACAACAATTAAAAAAAAATCAGGAGGTCCTGGGTGGCTCAGGCAATTAGGCATCTGACTTTTGATCACAGACCTCTCTGATCTTGATGTCAGGGTCATGATTTCAGGCCCCACTTTGGGATCCATGCTGGCCATAGAGCCTACTCAAAACAAAACAAAACCCAAGAAACTTACCAGTTTTGCTTTTTTGTTCAGGCTAGCATTTCATCTAATAAATCTTTTTCTGGAAGTTATGATAATACGCTTCTACATTTTATTTAAAAGATTTAACATTCTGTCTTACACAGTATCTTCAGTTTGCCCACTGTGTATAGTGTGCTATAGGGCTATGATTTCTTTATCATTAATAATCAGTAGTTGTTTCAGCCCTGTTTCCTGCCTAATCTCATTTCTCATCCTACCATTTGCTCCCATTCTGGAATATGTATTGTATCTTCTTTCAATCCCCTTAACAACTTGAACGGCAGACAGTACCAAACATACAGGTACCAAGCCACCCAGTCCACAGCATTCTCTAGTTTTAGCTCATGCACCCCGGTATGCTCACAAGTGGGCACTGAGGTACAGGGGTAAGAAACAAAAGGAAACTTTAGTGGAACAACCCTTAAGTCATCATAAAGGCACAGCAGTTAGAAGTTTCGGGTTTCAGTATGTTAACTACTCTGGAATTAAAATAAACTTGAAAAAAAAGGAAATACACTAATCAAAAAAAGAGTTTAAGGTTTCAGTCAATTAAACATTTGTTTCAGCTATTTGATCCTAGGTACTAAATCTAAAAATTAATTATCCTTCCCGCTGACAAAGAGGGAGACAGTTTTTATGGGTTTCACCTATGCTGACAGCTCCATAATACGCCATGAAAGAACCTGGTAAAATATTTTTATTACAATTACTGTATCCATTGCCTCTTCTCCAAGGCTTCATGGAAAAGGAAAAACTATTGAAGTGTGTAGGTATTGCCTCCCATGAGGTGAGACTGCCCCATGCAAAGCCACAGGTCAACCTGTAGTGTAGCCCTTTAAGAAACAAGTAGTTGAAAATGGATCTAAAATTACTAAAGACACAAGAAACATCTACCTTTAGAACTCTAAACCTCCAGAATTCTCTCAATTATGAAATATTGCAGTGTGGTTTTCTTTCCTTCCCCAAACTCTAAAAATGCCAGGATTCCCTTTTCCATTTCAGACCTTTCTCACTCATTGACCGTGAATCACCATCTGCTCTATCTGCAACTGACCAGTTGACACACTTTGTTCATCATCTCGGAGAGATCATGCATGCGGAGACTATTGAAATGATAGAAACAGAGACTGTTGCCCCATCCTTCCCAGCTTCCGAAGTCCATATGAAGCCATTTGAACTCCACTCAACTGAACTCAGATTCTCCTTTCTCGATCAGCGTCAAATCGCTATGTCCATTCTTACGGGCTTGGAATCATTTGATCAATAAAGTGAAAACTGTTTTAAGTATTTTAATTAACACCTTCCCCAAGGAAGCTTGATTGTAAGTTTGCAGGTTTCAAAAATTACATTAACAACTCTACTGTCATCTTCACAAAATGTATCATGAGGATGCCCTTTCTCCTGTATCTCTTTGCTTGTTTCCCCTTCTCTTAAAATGTCCCCACTACCCCTTGGCAACAGCAGGGGGCATTTTTAAAGAAATGCTTTCTCACTTGAGGTCACTCAAATATTTCGGCTTCCCAAGTTCTGCTCTGCTTCTCAAAGAGCTCCACAGGAGTGTAGACAGTGTGGGTGAACTTGCAATTTTTTGAGGATTCCGGAAAATTTTTAGGAAACTGATGGGATTTTCCTGCATCAAGGACCACTGAAGACATGGATGAGAGGAACTCGGAGCGGAGGAGCCTGTGGTGTTGGCCCATGGGTTTTCTTTCCACTTGGCTGAGCAGCCCAACTTTGTCCCATAGTCTCTGCACTCTCCTTTTGGGCTCATTATTACGTGTGCCTGGTGGGCAGGTGGTTTTCAATCTGAGGCCACGTGAGATTTTTGACCTTGGCAAGTGGCTGCAGCTTATGACTGCTTTGTCCACAGGAAAGTTGCTGTTTTTATAGAAGAGAGTGCAGAAATCAAACCTTCATGGAACAAAGCCTTGGGGAGGTTTTAGTTTTAAATCACTAGTGCCCAGCTTAGGTGAGAGATGCCCGAGATGCCCAAGCCTATTCTGCATACAGGATCAAGGAGGGGGTGGTGAAGAAGCAACACTGTCTTTCAGTGGCTAGACAGTGGCTTCCAAGGTGGGCCCCACTGTGCAGTCTCAAAGAGGGCAAATTGTATGTAAGGGAGGAATCACCCCACAGCCTGCTTCTTTGGTGATAGCAGTAACAGCGAGAGACAATGCAAAGGACCCCTGTGGGATGGGTCTGAAGAACATCCTAGCCGGAATGTAGATGCTGATACCGTGGGGGGCCAGAAACACCAGACTTTGAGGGAGAGGGGAATGAAGCCGGTTTATAATGAAATGGACGGAAAAGAAAGGCACCTTGAGTAAGACGGGACTGCGCTCTTTTGCAAGTGTCTAAACATTTCGTGAGGGCTGCAGTACCTCCCTTCTCTGTGGGAGGGAAGGCAGTAAACCCATGTCGGTCTTAACCACTGAGATGGGAGCGGGAGATGGTCAAAACTTGCCTCTTACTCAGATTCCTTCCAACACACAAACAAGTCCACAGATCATGGATTCTAGGCGGTGGACCTAGAATGACTGGCCTCTTTGGAAAGCTGGACCTGAGGTTTTTCTCCAGATACCTTCCCTTATGCCAACCCCGGAGTGCTCTTGGCTCGAGTCCGTGCCTGTAATAACTGCAGGATTCTGCAGTGCCTTCATCGGCAAATCTTCCTGGGTTCTGGAAGTGTATTTTTTTGCCTTGGATAATTGTTTTTGAGTCTGAAGACTATCTTATGTTCTAAATTTAATGGGTGTGAGGTGACAGCTATGATCATCTTACGGATGATCCTGTGAGTCCAGAACCACTTTGGATTCTTTACAAGTGGGTCTCGGGAGAATCTTGAAACTGAACAGTGCTACAGCTTTGGAGGCCGAGGAAGAATGCCGTGTGTTGTGAGGCTTCCCAGGCTATATTTACTGAAGAAATGCCAGCTTCATTTAGAATCCTCTGGCTGAGACAGAGCAGGATGAAATGTTGGAAGAGATGATTTCAGGCTTTTTTTTTTTTCCTGCTATGCACTTGAAAAGTACATATCTTGAAAAGTAATTTTGTGCATTGACTTAAATTTCTTCTCCAGAATTTCATAATTGGGGGAAAGTTTATATTCAAATTCCAGGCATATCCAAATTACTGTCATTTAATGAGATGGCAGAAGTTGACCAGACTGTCCCAGTGGGCCTGGGATTATTCTGGTTCTAAAGCAGAATGTCCCACATCTCAGAAATGCCTCTGTCTGGGGCAAACTGGGTTGATGGGTCACCCTTTCTAATAGGCTTGATGTACTTTGGGATGTGACATAGAAGAAAGTGTGGGCTTTCGCTTTGTGAATAGATGGGCTAGGAAGTAGATTTTGTTGTTGTTGTTGTTATGTTCAGTTAGCCAACATAGAGTACATCGTCAGTTTTTGATGTAGTGTTCAATGATTCATTAGTAGTGTATAACACCCAGTGCTTATCACCACACATGCTCTCCTGAATACCCATCACCCAGTCACCCCATCCTCCCAGACCCCTCACTTCTGTAACCCTCAGTTTGGTTTCCGGAATCCATAGTCTCTCACGGTTTGTCTCCCTCTCTGATTTCTCCCCATTCAGTTGTCCCTCCCTTCCCCTGGTCCTCTGCGCTATTCCTCATGTTCCACATATGAGTGAAACCATATGATAATCGTCTTTCTCTGCTTGCCCTATTTCACTTAGCATAATCCCCTCCAGTTCTATCCATGTTTGATGCAAATGGTAGGTACTGATCTTCTCTGATGGCTGAGTAATACTCCTTTGTATATATGGACCACACCTTTGTATGCATTTACTTGTTGAAGGGTATCTCAGCTTTTTTCACAATTTGGCTATTGTGGATGTTGAACACTGGGGTGCAGGTGCCCTTTCTTTTCACTACGTCTGTATCTTGGGGCTAAATACCCGGTAGTGCAGTTGCTGGCTTGTAGTGATATGAAGTAGATTTAATTGACATACTGCTCTGACCCACTTAAGAGTTTACTCTGGGTCAAATGTCGAATTCCTCCCCGGGGCTCCTGGAGTGCATTCAGGAGAGCAGTAATAGTGTCAAGAAGGCCACTCGATGAGGGATACCCTGCTCGATGGCTGTCCCTATCCTATGAGGGTGGTGTCCAGCCTCAGGGTAGCTATGGGCTCAGTGGCAAAGCCCAAAGACTTAAGGGAACAAAAAGCTAGATGATATTGAGGAACGTTCCCTTCCACATTTTGTTGTTCTCTTTCACAAAGAAGAGCTGCATTAGTAGTACACTTCTAGCCTTTCTCCCTGCTCTCACCAGCTTACGTCATGTGCAGTCCAGTCCCGCCCCATCACCCATGCTTCCTGGCTTCCTGTTCACATCACAGCTGCTAGCTTAAAGCAAATGCTCTGGACTAGTTCTCCTCAGGAGTGTCTGCCGACAGTGGCATCAGCATTATCAAATTTTGATATACATTTGGGGACACCATCCCAAACTGCTGAATCAGAACATTTGGGGTTGGAGAATTGAATGCTTCCAGAAGTTCTAATTGCCGGTGGTGGTTCTTATCCTTGCTTAGGTTTCAGGTGCTGCAAGTTTAGTGTTAGGAAGGTCTCTTCCTAAATAAATATATAGATAGATTTTACCTTTGTTATGGGATGCAGGTACATTACCAGAAACTGTTCTTTTTAGGTCTTCCTTTTATAATATTTTAGGTGGGGTGAGGACAGTGGTTAGTCTTAGGTGAATTATTTTCTACTACAGAGGCAAGACCCCTCTGAGTACACTTACCTGAAGCCCCAGGAGTTTGTTTCTACGCTGGCTGCTGGGAAGGGGAACTGTTTCCAGGGGTGAGGTCTGGGGATGGTTGCCTCTAATTTTGTAGGATGATTCTTCCCATGGATTTGGTAAGTTTCCTTACATACATGAGCTGTTCAGGATGTCCTCCTCTCTGGTACTCAGCCCTGAAAATACGTGCTGCCGTGGCCTCCTGGACTCTGAGCTGTGTCATTTCAGATTGGGGAGATGCTGGCTGGGCCTGGGACTCCAGCCCTCATGGTGGCCTGGAGATCTGCTCAGAGAGGCGAGCCAGGAAACCACAGTGCTCACGCATCCCCAGTGCTCAGGAGTCATTGCTTTGTTGCCTGATGTCTGATGTCTTGAAAAAATATTATTCCAGATACTTTGTCTTTTTAGTTGTGTGAGGCAGGAAGTGAAATCTGGTTTCTGTTACTCCTTCTTGACCTGAAGTGGAACAAGTCTTACACTATTTTAACGATAGTAGTAATGTACTCTTTTTATAGAGACTTTTATTTGTATTTTTATTTTGCCATAGTAAATTTCAGATCATGTCATTATATTCCTCTTCAGTATCCTCCAGGGATTTTTATTTGAACGGCATTGCGCTTTCAGAATTAGAGGATGAATATCTGTAATGCTGTTGTGAGCACAATCAGGAAGTATGTGTAGCACAACTCTAGGGGATGCTGTTCAGAGCGTAGGCTGTCGGAGTGGCCCCAGCTGGGGAAGGGCAATAAAATGACACAACACTGTGACCTTCTGTGTTTTTAAAAAGAAATTTAACATTCCCCCCCCCCCAAAAAAACTATATGCATTTTTAAATTTTTTATATTTTATATATTTTTTATATTTTATATTTGCCAGTGAGGGTTCCCGTGCGTGGGCGGGGGCTGGCTTTATCGGAATCTCCTGCCAGGAACCAAAGGACACAGCACCAGGGCGTTCTTATTGGCTTGCCCAGAGGTGGGGCTCCCATGGAAGAGGTAGGGGTTAGGCATAAATGTTGTTAGGTGTCACATCAAAACAACAGAGTCAGACTCTTTCTTACACTACTAAATCTGGAAGTTTATCTGTTGAGAAACTCAGATGAGTCTCATGGGATTTCTTTTTCTTTTCTTTTCTTTTTTTTTTTTTTTTAAAGATTTTATGTATTTATGTGAGAGAGAGAAGGAGAGAGAGAGACAGCATGAGAGAGAGAAGGTCAGAGGCAGAAGCAGACTCCCTGCTGAGCAGGGAGCCCAATGTGGGACCTGATCTTGGGACTCTAGATCATGACCTGAGCTGAAGGCAGTCACTTAACCAACTGAGCCACCTGGGCGCCCTCATGGAATTTCGTTAGTAATGACTAGGTCATCATGAAATCAAGACAATTTAATCTTCTGTGCAAATCAAATTGTATTTCTATCCTTTTTCCTTGTTCTCAGCCATTTTCTAAGAGTCTCAGTAATGTCTTGAGCAATAGCGGTGACAACTAGTATTTCTAACTTGATGTTAAGGAAAAATAATTTTAAGATTTTTATTTATTCGGGAGAGAGAGAATGTGAGCACAGGCAAGGAGAAGGTCAGAGGGAGACGGAGAGAGAAGAGAATCTCAAGCAGACTCCCTGCGGAGGATAGAGGTGGTGTGGGGCCTATCTCGAGACCTCGAGGTCATGACCTGAGCCAAAATGGAGAGTCGATGCTCACCCACTAAGCGACCCAGGTGCCCTCGGAAAAATAATTTTCACAATTTCCATTAGATGTGGTGACATCTTGTAATTTATTTTGCGAATAGTCTACAATAAGTAAAGAATGTTCTTTTCTGTTTCTATTTTTGTTAGAATGCTTGTCATAAGTAGATGCTGAATTAAAATTCAAATGCGCTTTTCCTTCAATGATTTAGGTGGCTAACATAGTCGTGTTCACTTAGTCAATCATATGGGGAATCACATTGATTCATTTTCTGCTACAAAGTTATTTTTGTTTTCTAGTAAGAAATTCTAAGTGGATGTATTCCACTTAAAAATGTTACTTAAACTGCGTACCTAAGAATTTATTTAGGATTTTGAGTCCATATACCTGAGCTGTATTATGTATTTTGTGTGTCGGTGTACTGTCTGTACCTGGGTTGGTTATTATGGTTATATGAGCTTTATTTATTGGTATAGGGAAGTTTTTTCCCTCCATATTCTCTGTTTCTATAAATTAAGGATTATTTGCTCTTCGAAATTAGAACTCACCAATGAAAACTCTGGCCTTAGAGCTCTTTAGGGGGGTGTGTGCAAAAGGCTGAGTGTTTTATTTTCATCTCAGTTTCCTTAATACTCCCTTTGATTCAGCTTTTTCTAGTTTTTTTTTTCCTTTCTTTCTTTTTTAAAAATTCTCAACGTTTAAAAAAATCTTTCAGAAATACATTCATTTTATCTGAACTTACTTATTTACATAGAGTTATGCACAAGAACTTTTTATCACTGGAAAAATCTGTCATTTATTCCATTTCATTTAAATTTTTCTTTCCTTCTTTTGTTTTTCTCTCCCTAAAGATTTATCTTAGCGTTTTGTTTTTGAAGATCCAGCCTTTTGTCTTGCCATTGTTCTGTAGTGATTTTCTCATTCCTTTTTGCTTTCTCTGCTCCCCCTTCTGCCCATCCCTCCCTTCGTTCCTGAACCCCAGGTGGAAGAGTTAGGTTAATCACGTTTCTGGTGCCAGTGCATGTCTGAGCACCAAGGCACACAAATCTTTGCTCGTCTACCTGCGTGAGCCAGCTTTTCCAGAAAACAGGGCCTGAGGAAGTGGCATCTGCACTAACATGTTATGAGGATTTGCAATCTCACCAGACGGAAGTAGGGAGACAGCAGAAGGAGCTGGGGCAGAAGGAAGATCTGGCAGGAGGCATCGCAGAAGGTTGACTCTTTGATCTTGTAGAGCTTATCAGCTCGAGCTGTACGGACCATTAGTTCCCAGAACATTCTATGTGGGGAAGAAAGGAAAGAAGTGATGCCAGTTCACAACTCCTGCTGGTCAAAGTGGGTGGTGTTATATATACCCTTGCTCAGGTTGGGTGGGGGCTATAACATTTTCTACAGCCACGTGTTCGCGGCGTAGCCCCAGAGCTGGGGCTGAGGGTGTGGATCATGGACATGGCATCAGGGGCCATCCTGCTGTCCTGCAGGGGTCGGTCCATCTCACAAGGCTGAACTCTGCAGCCCCCACAGGGGTAGAGCAAAGTGGCCCCAAATAGGTACAGCTGAGAAGTCCTGGAGTAACACTCAGGCCTGAAAGTGGACAGAAACCCTTTCTTTCTCTCTCTCTCATCTTTCTGTCCCCTCCTTTCTGTCCTTGTGGAGTCACTGTCTCTATCCCCCTCATGACAGTCAGGTTCTGGTGGAATAGTGCGGGGGTTATGGCCTGCCATTCAATACCCGGGGCTTTTGTGAGCAAATGCCCTGACACATGCCTCAGTTTCCCCAGAAATACCAGACCACCACCACCACAAGCCAGTCTCTCTGCCATGTTACTTCCAGGTCTCACCTAATACATCTGTCTGGCTGAAGCCAGGTCCCACACAGAAGGTGAGCTGTAATAAAAGTACAGAAGATGTAGTTTTTTAGCTTTCTGACCTTGGTACTTCAAGTTTCCTACCAGAGCATAATTGAATGGGTGCAAAGTGAGTGAGCTTACAGGGCCTGCCATAAGTTTAGAAGCATCAATGAGCAAATTCTTTTCTGTTCCTAATTAAAGAACTTTTTAAGACTTATTTATGCCTATTGAGATTCATCAAGTGCTTTTTATGAGCCACAGTGCCCAAGTGTATTGTAGGACTCTGCTATCTGCTGAGTCTTTATACAAAAGAGAATGAGTTCATGTGCACAGAAGCAGGGGTTGGCTCATGACTCTGCTGGAGCTCAGTTGCCTGGCTAAGCATGTAGTTTAGGTTCAAAACAGAGGGAAAGGGTTAGACAATCCATTTTCTGTAAGTACATTCAGTCACAAGGCAAGTTAACCGGAATGAAAAAACATTTTGTCGGAGTCACGTGGTTATTCTCCAGTATGGTGAATTACAGGGAGAGCATTTCAAATGTTGAGGTGTCCTTACGTTCTGGGGGCAACTTCTGTTTAATAATGACGCAGTGTGAGTGCATGTGCACAAGTGTGCTTGTATTCTGACAGTCTTTTTAAATAATAGTTAATGTCTACTACTTTTTCCCATGTTCTTACAAACTTTTCACAGACAACATTGTAAACAATTACATTTTGATTATTTCTAGTTTTTGCTTCTATAAATAACACTTTAATGTATTTTTCCCCAAAGTAAAATGATTGGATGCCAAACTGTTTTTGAAAGAGTCATACCAAACCACTCCTACCAGCAATGTAGAATTTTGGCCGCTCATGCTTAACAGTACTGGGTATTTCATTAAAAATGTGAATGAAAGTCCTTGCTAATTGTAAAGGCAAGAACAGGAATCTAGTAGTTTGAATTTTCCCTTTGATTACTAATGAGATTAGAGACCTTTCTACATGTTGGAAAGCCAGTATTATTTTTTCTTTCTTTTTAAGAAAAGTATTATTAAAATCTCACCTACATACAGAGAAGTACTCAGAGTTCATATACATCTCTATACAGAACACTATACCTAGTAACAGCAGAATAGACATTCTTCTCAAGTGCACATGAAACATTTTCTGAGATCAGTAATAAGTTAGGTCATGAGATAGCCTCAAACAATTAGAGTATTAAGCTCAGGAGATGACACTTATATCACTTATTCTTTAAAATTGACACATTTCTTCACTGCCCCTTTAGAATTTATTTGTATTATAGAAATGAGTTCTTTTTTACTGGGAAGATAGCTTCCATCTTATTTTAAAACCAAAATGTCAGTTTAATGACAATGTCACCTGGCTGAGAATACTAAAATTCGGCTTGCTTCTCTGGGACTAGTTTTATGAGCTGATTTTTCTTACGAGCAATCAGGAGGTATTTTAAAGGTCATTTCCTCTTTGACGTACAGCTTTTCACTGAGTAGGACCAAATGTAATCTCTGAAATCTATAGTGATCAGGAGCTACTTAGGGAAGTCCTTGTCTTGCATCCTGAGTGTTTGCAAATGCCATCCAATTAAGAAGGCACACCTAAAACCAAGGCACAATCAAGTGACTGATCTCCTTCCCGCCTTCACCATGACTAAGAGGGAGTGTTTTCATCTTCACAATAAGAGGAAATCTCATTTCTTTGCAAAAGATTTCCAGTGTTATCTTTGCTCACATTTCTTAGGGAGACATTAGAATAGCAAATTTTGTGTGAAAAATACAGATGAAAAAAAATAACGATGAGTTGATGTTACCAAAAAAAATTATTAAAAAAAATATTTCTGGGTCCATGTTAAGGGCTAATTTATTTCAAAATAGCCATGTAATAAGCAAAGCCTGAGAAGTTATCCTCAGTGTGTCCATGGAGGGCTTATCAAGACCATTTCAAGTCTCATCTTCATGCCCAACTGCAGAGTTACAATTTGTGAATAATTACTTTCCCTATCTGAGTTTTCTTTTCTTCTCTTTCTTTCTTTTTCTTCCTTTCAGTTTCAAAGCAGTTTGATTACTTTTGGTCTCTCTCAAGACTTAGAAGAAAAAGTATATTCAGATGCTCGATGTTTTATAAGTAGGGTATTTTCTTGTAATGAACTGAATTAATAGGTTGAAGAAACTACAATAACAGAGAAGCAATTTCTCAGTTGGGTGACTTTAATTCCAAAGTGGTAATACCTAATGGTTCTCTTTAAATAATATGTGTGATTTTTTTTTTTTTCAGAATGGGTCACAGACAGACACCCATTATTGACATATTCATATAAAAATATTTTTTGCCTATTTGGTCTTTGTGAAATTTTTCAAGTAGAGGAAGTTCTATATATTGTTATAACTAGGGTTATATCTTGCGGGGGGGGGGGGGGTTTAAAACAGGAAGAGAGAAATGGTGTAGACAAGCAGAGATAAGGTCAACCCCAGAAAGAGTAATACAGTGAAAAAAGTAATTCAACATTTGAAAGTAGTGATAACTTATTCTGTGTATGATGACCAAGAGAGAAATATATGGGAACACAAGTAATTCCACTCTTAGATTAGATATAACAAGAAGACTTTGTGTTATGTGAGTAACATGAGGGAAATAGTCACTTTCAACCAGTTGGGTTACTATTGTGGAAACAGCCCACCTCTTGCTGTTATGTTTGATTAAAGAAGAAGATGGACCCAGGTACATGGACAGACTGTACTTTATTTCTTCCCTTTTATGTAAGTCTTTTCACTTTCCTTTCAGTTTCCTTATTTCACAAATAATACAAAAAAAGGGGGAAAGTGAAAGGGTTTAGAAGAAAGAAAAAGAAAAAACCATGACCTGAGCCAAAGGCAGATGCTTAACCAACTGTGCCACCCAGGTATCACAGACCACCTTCTTTAGAAGGAATTTCCTGTATTACTTAATTTCTACCTTCAAATTTTTCTACAAACTTCTTTGTTCTCTCATTATTTCTTTGTAACTCCCATGCTCAAGGAGGTTAAAGAATTGAGTCTTGGTTAGTTTCCTTGAAGAAACAGGGTTAGCAATGCCACACATAGAGGTAAAGTGATACTTATGTCCCTCATGGCAATGTCCCTCATGGCATTGTGTTTCCCCAGTTAGAAAGCCTGCTGAAACCAATACTTCTTTCTGTCCTGTTGGCAAGTGCTCAGAAGTTTATTTAATTTTTATTTAATAGGTAGTCATGGAGGTCAACACTTCATAAAGGCAACATAGGTTTAATGGGGAGTCCCGGAGTGAGAACATATGAGTTCTGACCCTGGCTCTCCTCCTGGGTGTCTGCTAGACCCGTGATTCCAGATGTCTGTCATGAGGCTTCCTTCATTCCTCTGAAGGCAGGTGGCCTCACAGGGCTTCATTGGGATGAAATTTGATAATATATGTTGAGCATGTGCTTGGAAAACTGACCCCATAAAAAGGTAGGGTGTTGCATTCAACAAAAATTCTGGTTATCTCATTGTTACTTTGGGATTTCCAGATTGTTTCTTCTTGTTCAGCATTTCCCTTGAAGACTACCCAAGACCAATATCACTATGAAGTTTAGAGGTTTGTGTGTATAAATCGTTGAGTTTGAAAGTCCAGTGGGATATAGATTTAATTAAAAAAAGAAGAAGATAAAAGCTGAGTGCTTAAGAGCAACAGTAAATTATAACTCTCCAGCAGTCTAAGCTCTTTTTACCTTTCTTCTGGTTATTCAACTGAAGGTAACTGCTGTGAATTAGAAAAAGTAATAATAAAAATAATGAAAATTATTGTCATAATTATCATTTATTCAGTGCTTCTTCTGTGCCAGATGTTTTCCGTGTCTCTCACGTGTGTTATCTCATTTCACTCCTACACGGTCCCATGCAGTACTCACCATTCATGCTCCTGCTTCCTAGAATGCAAGGAGCTTCTCCATATGAATAAGTACTTGACCCTGCCTCAAGGCAACAAGCATTAAACCAGGAAATTTTAGGAGCTATAAGAGATTAATCATTGTTTTTGATTTCTTTCCCTTATTTATTGTTTTAATTTTCCAGGTGTTCCCTTTTGAATGGGAGAGTTATACATCAGCCCTGGATTCCCAGCAATGCACCCTACTTGTACAAGTAAGGTCCAACTCAAACTGATACGGCAGCCGGTACGGTTGTTCTTTGTACTTGTTAACAGTTGTGGAATAATATTTGGTTGCCTAATAGAGCTAGTTAAGCTAAAGATAATTTTCCCTATTGGAATTAATAACTGGTAAGTGTAGGAATTTAAGAAAAATGTAATCTTGATTCCTTTTGCATGAGGCAACAGGACTTCTTAATGGCAATTCTACAGCAAAACTAAAATAAGTGCAAAAAATAAGTGTAACTAGTATAAAGTAAAAGAAAATCAAATACCACCCACACTTTTAAAGCTTAAAAGGAGGTATATTTGTAACACATTTTTTTCCTGCAAGCGGTATAAGACAATGTTATTTAATTCATTTCTAATAACACTGAAATCTAAAACTCTGTGAACTTCAACATAAATGTTCTTTAAGAATATTGGTGATGCTAATCATTTTAAAGCTTGACATTTGACAAATGGACAGATTGAAAGGAAACATATTACTTCATTACTTTGCAGTAACTGTATAAGAAATAGCAGAAAAAATGTTTTTCAGGGTCATTCACATTCAAAAGTAATAATTCAAAATGCAAAAAGAAATAATTTAATTATGTTTGTATCATGAGATATTTCTACATAACATTCCATTTACATCCTTTTAAAAAAGATTTATTTATTTATTTGAGGGGGTGGGGTGGGGAAGCGAGTAGGGGCAGAGAGAGAATCTCAAGCAGAGTCCTTGCTGAGCACAGCAAGCAGGGCTCGATCTCACAACCCTGAGATCATGACCTGAGCTGAAATCAAGAGTTGGATGCTTGGCTAACTGAGCCACCCAAGCACCCCTCCATTGATATTCTTTCTTTCTTTCTTCTTTTTTTTTTTTTTTTTTAAGATTTTATTTATTTGAGGGGGAGACAGAGAGAGAACATGAGTGGAGAGAAGGAGAAGGAGAAGCAGGCTCCCCACTGACCAGGGAGCCTGATGTGGGGCTGGATCCCAGGACCCTGAGATCATGACCGGAACTGAAGGCAGACGCTTAATGACTGAGCCACCCAGGTGCCCCTCCATTGACATTCATATATATTTTGGTTCCTGAACTGAAAGAACTTTTAAGTATTCACCTCTGACTTCACTATACTGAAATTTTTGTAGTATTTTTCTCCCTTTAAAAGTTTAAAATGGTTTCACTGTATGCCATAGTAGGAAGGATAAAGTACCCTTTTAATTTTTAATTTTGTTTGTTTTTCAGACAATATTTTCTGGAGTTGCTCATAAATATTTATCATAAATTAAGTGTTCATAACATGAGACATATGACCATTATGTACAATTATTCTTTTAGTCACTGAAGAAAATCTTGTTGATGGCATTAAAGCTAGATAAACCACACTGTAATATAGTCAGTAATTTTTATAAATACTCAGAGGACCAGGAAATGAAGCAAATCAGTAGAGATGGGGCTTTAGGATGTTATTAGTGTTGAAAAGCAAGGTTCTTGTGTTTGGTTGGAAAGGATGGGACCCCTTTATTTCTACTCCTTGTTTACTATAATAATGTTACATAATTTCTTTATTCTGCTATCCTATTTGATAGGTGGGAGGACTTGCCATTTAAGGTGGAAAGTAGGAATAAGGGCTTTCATCCCCATCTGTAAATAAACCTGAGGCAGGTAGCTCAGTATCATGTATCACAGGAGAACAGCTCTTCCGCAGGGTGTCAGACTATAGTTTCTAAGGTTTGGAATGAAGGGAATTGGATTAGCATGTGTGGCACCAAACAGAAGGAAGCCTTTAAGGACCTCACTGTGTAAGGCTTGCTGCTTTCCTGACTGGCTGGCTGCTCTGGGCACTAAAAGTTTGATCACAACTTTTGCTGGGATCCAAACATCGATCCCTAAGCATATTAACTCTTAAAGTCAGCACCCGAAAAAACAGCAAGAATGAGAGAGATGGAATGTACTAGGTACAGTCGCATACTCTGGGGCGCCTGGGTGACTCAGTCAGTTAAGCGCCCTCTCTTGATTTCTGCTCAAGTCATGATCTCCGGATCCTGAGGTCTCGTCCCTCTCTCTGTCCCCCAACCCTGTTGTGCTCTCTCTAAAAACAAACAAGCAAAAAACACATACTCTGGAGCCAGATTACCTATACCGAATTCCCAGATCTACATCCCAGCTGGGGGATTTTAGGCCCTTTGCTTATCATTTCTGGACCTCATTCTTCCTTTTGCAAATGGGGACAATTAAGCATTTACCTCAGAGACTTACTTTAAGGAATATGTATGTGTATACACATTATTCTACATAATATTAAATAACTATATTAATATATAATGCTACTATAATAATATTATGGATTAAATATACACTAATTATGTTAACCCTTAAAATTACTTTGTGAGATAAATATATATATTACAAATAGAATATAATAGTATAGATGGTAGAATATATATATTAGGATCTAAAACATATGTTGGAATAATATGTGGTTCATATCATTATTACTATTTTTGTGCCCTTGAGTTCAAATTGATAACCTGAATTTTCCAATGTAATAAATCTACATTCAGCCATATGTTCCTTTGCCTTATATGATGCCTTTTCAATTCTCAAAATGATTAGAATCTCCAAGCTTACTTTCACTTTTTTTTTTCCCGAAAGAAATCATTTATAGGACAAAAATCTCTTCTTAATTATTCAAGCTAACTTGCTGGAATATGTTCTTACTTGGTGGAAACAATGGGAGTCTTTTAGAAAAGTCTCACATTTTCAGTGTGTTTATGAGAAAGGGTCACAGGATAGTTAAAATAACACATGCCTCCATAATTTCTTTCCACAGTAGTTTTTTTTCCCCTCAAAATCTTAACGATCTTATCCTTTTTTTTTTTTTCATATTTATCCACCTCAAGACCAGCAACATGTAATTTTGCTGTTCCTATAACTTTACTCCTGTTGATATATATAAATTTATTTTGGTAGAATGTTCTTGAGTTTTGAAGCTGCTGTGCCATTTCCCTGGCTTTCTTTGTTTGGGTTTTGATATCTGATCTCTTAAAATTTTGGATGATAGAGTATCTTATTTTATGTTTTATAGTTTCAGTACTCACTCATGTCACTTTTCTTCTATTAAGATTTCCCCCAGAGTGAAATAAATTCCTGTCTGCTGAACCTCTTTTCAAGTGTGCTATTACATTAATTTACAGTACAGCACCACATGTGGTATTTAACACATAAACATGTATAAAACTGCATCATGCATGCCTATGCTCTGTCTTTCCAATTAGATAATACATGTTTGAAGGGAGGAGCCATGCTTATAATTCCTTGCATTCTCCTGGCATATCTGGCACTGGGCTCAGCACAAAGTAGTTGTTGAGGAAATCCTTGCTGAGTTGAATCAAAATCCTTCTGTAGCAGAGCTTTGCAGAACTTGCCTGGGACTGCCTTCTCAGTGTGTGAGTATAAATGAGAGTTTAAGTGACTGTCGAAGAAATGATCTTACTTTAAAAGCCAACTAAAAAGACCCATAACTTTTTCATCTTGTGCAGTAGTTTTGAAGAAAAAATAGACTTGCCCCCCCCTCAGGTGCTAAGTTGTCACACAAAAACATATCTGAATTAAATCATGAGACATTGTGGTTAACATATTATATGTTTTGCATGAAATCCAGTAACTTGAGTTTTGGAAATGGCTTAAGTGGGCTAGAGTGACTGTCCTTCGAGAACAACCAAGCATGAATATGGTTAGAAAAATATGCCATGTGGAAGTGTCAATATTTTATCCTGACACATCCTTTTCCAACAGAATTTTTGTACAATGTTCTCCATTTCTGAAGGCATCAGCTGAAGATCAAAGCCTGAGATCGAAAACCATCAGCTCAGACGTTTGGTGTTCTAATACCTCCCATCTAACAGTTGACTGGCAACTACTCCAGGAAAACCCAGTCCTCTCCTGTGAGTAGCATTATTTATGCTTAATCAGCGAACTGGGTTAGCGATAGCATGGTGCCAGTTTTTGCTGTCCTCCTGTATCTCCACATGGTAGCAAGACTTTTTTTTTCATTTTGTATGTAACAAAAAAATCACTTGGAGTGTCTAGAGCCTTTGATTCTACTGTATAATTTGGTTTACCTAACACTGTATTTCTAGGAGCCAAATCCTTCTGATTAATTAAGGTCACATGAAATAAAAGATACTCCAATCAAATGGAACCCCTTTGAGTTTTCTTGTTTGGTTTCCAACTCAGGCAGGTGTGAATTCCCCCACCCCACCTGTGCTTCTGTTTCCTAATTACTTGTACTTCCATTCTAGCTCTTTCCTTCCTTAGCAAAGAGATCTTCTTAATGGGATTAAGTCAGCTTTTGAGTGGGGTGATTATAGCCAGTCCCATCATGGAAGGAGCAAGACACACAGACATTATGTAAATGTATGCCTTTGGGCCATGTGTTGGAGTCTCATAAAACTGTGTAATATTTTAATTATTCTTTAGTCCATATTTTTCCCTTTGTGTATTTTTGAAAAAACAAAGACAGTAAATCTTTTTCTCCTGTAATTTGTAGGTAAGCATTTTCAAAATAACATGCTTTGTCAGGTTGTGCCATAATATAAAAGAAACCACTTCCTATCTAAATAACATAACCCCAACTTTGGTCTTCCTAAAGCCTAGCACAGCACAAAAAATTAGTGTAGAATGAAGCTTAATGAGTAAAAACCATAATACATTCTATCTCGCTCAGTAATTTGTTTTGTCAGGGGCTATGGTAGGTAAATGAATATACTTTTCCTTCGTCTGGCCTCCAAAACAAATGATAGGACTATTTTGCACTAGATTTGATCTCAAAACGAGATAATAGATCATTGAATCAAAGCCAGGAATTCAGTCAGGCTAATCTCAATACCAGACCTGAAATAATTAAATCTTCCCATTGTATAGGAGCTCATATTTGGCTGATGAATTGATATTAATCTTTTTCATACCTTATTTGTATTATACCTTTGATTAGGGCTATCTGGGCAGTAATAAATGGCTTCATTAAATAAGCAACTATAAATAACTACCTAGATACAAATAAACAGCTGAACATAGAAACCAAAGATGTTGAACAGAATTAAATAAAGGTAGAGTTGAGCATCATTGTTTGCAGTTTCTTGCCAAGCATTAATTACCTCTTTTATATACACAACTGACATTATTATTTAGCCACTTTAACATTGGGGAAAAAATTAGCAGAAATATTGAATGGTCAACATATTGGCAAAGCCATCAGAAGTGACTGACATTTATACCGAATCTATCCTGAAACCATGTTCTAGTTTCTTCTTTAACTTGAGTACCATTTCACTTTTTGGAATTACCCATAAATTTTCAATTGCATCTGCTGGGCTACTGGTTAGTAACACATTACTATGTTTCTAAGAACTGGGATGCGTTGATAAGTTAATTTCTTCCTACAGCTGCCCCTCACCCCCAGACTCCTCTCTGGGAACAACAGAGTGTGTATTTCTGACTGCAGTCTCAAGGCTAAATCCTTAGCGTGGTTTCTGCCTCAAGTAGGATGCACATTATTCTTTATTTACTCGTTTTCTTAGTAATTAGATTAATGCACAAATATATTGAAGTGGTAGTGAGAGAGCAGGGGTTACAGATAAAGAAATCCATGTCCTCAAAGACCTTCTGATTTGTGGGAAGCCATTAATAGTGAAAAGGCAATATACGTGCAATGCTAGGGACGAGTGTTCAAACTCAGATCGCATGTCTAAACTCAGTTCGGTGGGGCATGGTTGCAGGTCTACGTCTCAGAAAAAGTTGAACCCTAAGATATATTTTGAAAGAGTTAATATTCAGTCCAGAGAGGGTGTGTGGGGGTAAAAAATTGTTGCTGATACTGTAGAAGAAAGGAGAAATCAGATAATGGACGGACTCTCATGCCCACCCCTGTGGGTGAATTTCATACTGGAAATTAGTTCAGAGATTGGGAAACATAGTCTACAGGATTTTCAATAACAGCATTACCAGATTTGAATTCTAGAATGGTTTGAAAACCTGTTACATGAATATTAGTGGATTAATTCTAAGATTAACTGACGGGTGGACTTGCCCACTTCCTGACTGCTCCGAGAGCACCCTCGTGCTGGTATTCTAGATCGCTGCACCTTGTCTCTCCTCTCCTCTCTCTCCTGCCATCTCCCAGGCACCACCTCATGTGTTTCCAGGTCAACTCCCAGGACCTGAATGAACCCTAAAGGAACTATGATTTCTGTTAACAGATCTATGATGCATTGATTCTACCAGCTTTTTATCGTCCCTCACTATGCTGGTCTTCTCACTTCTCTCTCTGCTCAGTTTATGTTATATGATAAAGCCATTCTGTCCCCTCTCCTCAGCTGAGCTAATTCCACACCTGCTAAAATCTTCCTCTCTCGTGTTTACATCCAGGCTGTTAAAGAAAAACATCTAGCTCTGCCGGCCGGCCTCACTCGGTGTAGATGATCCTTAGTGCTGCCTGGCAAGTCTGCTTCATCTCCCAAAAATACCAAAACAATCAGAGAAGAACCTCCACGGTCCCCCACCTCCTCCACCAACCTACTTGCCATCTGTTGTCACTCCTATTTTTTGGGGGACGAGTTGTCTTCCCCTGTCTAAGGCCAACCCCTTCCTTGGGCACTGCATTGCATTGCTTCATTCAAAATCCAGGTGATTGTTTGAGAAATCCCTGCCCCACACCCTATCTCTGCAATAGGATTTCCCTCTGCGGGATCATTTCTGCGAGCATACAAACATCCCCGTACTGTCCTCCATATTCAAAAGTATTCTTTGTTGGTTTTGACTTCAGCTCCAGCTGTAGGTTTTGCCTTTTACTGAGATTCCCCACAAAATCCTCTGTATTTTTTTCTCCTTCTTTCCTCCTTTTGTCTCGAGAACCCACTCCAATTACTATTTTTAATTACCCTCCTTTGCCGTTAAAACAGCTCTTGTCAGTGGCCTCTAGATTGTTAAGTCCACAGGTCAAATTCTGCATCTTTATCTACTCAACCCAGGCCTTTCTCTTGGAAGAGTTGTTCACACCTTCTTTTGTCAAACACTTTAGTTAGTGGAAAGGTTGAGTGAGCATTGACTGAAGCATAGAGGGCTAGGAGGTGACAGAGTAGTTCTGTTTTAAATATGTTCATTAGGTAAAAATAACATAGTTACATAATATTTTATTATTTTCAAAGGTCACCTAGAGATGACAAGATGCATTCTTGACTAATCAAAGTCAAATTTGACTTGTATTTTTACCCCTATTGTGGACAAGGTAAGGTGTCTTTGATTTCATTTAACTCCTTCCAAATTGCATACTTTTGTTTATTAATGGTTTTTAATGATATGTACTTAAAACCTTAGAACATGTTACAGTTACTGTTTTCTATAATCAGTATTCAGTTGGATTTACTATGTAATTATCTTTTGAATTGCTCTGGCATTCCTTACATTTCCTTGTTTGCAACTGTGGACTTTTCTTTTGATCAAGTCCCTTTAGTATTCTTTAGTGCCCTTCAACTGGTGGTAAATTGTTTTTATTTACCTGAACATGTCTTTTTTTCATGCTCATTCTTGAAGGACATCTTCACTGGCAAAAGTATAGGCTGGCATAATTGAATTTTAGCACTACGTTTTCACCTGGCTTCCATTGTGTCTTCTAAGAAGTCAGTTTTTCCTTCAATTTTTTTACTCCTTTGAAGAAAAATTGCATTTTATTCTCTAGCTGCTTTTAATGTTTTATTTTTGTATTTGGTTTTGAAAGGTGTTAGTATGATATTTCCATGTGTCCATTTAAAAATATTTATCCTACCTATGTATCCTGCCTCAATTTATTTTTTTAAAAATTCCAGTTAACATATGGTATAATATTAGTTTCAGGTACGCAATGTAATGATTCACCACTTCAGTACAATACCTGGTGCTCATCACAACAAGTACACTCCTTAATCCCCATCACCTATTTCACCCATCCCTATCTCCCCAGCCTCCATTCTGGTAAACATCGGTGTGTTCTCCCATAGTTAAGAGTCTATTTCTTGGTTTGCCTCTCTCTCTCTTTCTCCTTTTTTCCCCTTTGCTCATTTGTTTTGTTTCTCAGATCCCACATATGAGTTAAATCATATGGTATTTGGCTTTCTCTGACTGACTTGTTTCGCTTAGCATAATACTCCCTAGCTCCATTCATGTTGTTGTGAATGCAAGATTTCATTTTTTTTTTTATAGCTGAGTAATACTCCCTGGTATGTATGTGTGTATATGTATATTCCACATTGTTTTTATCCATTCATCCATTGACGGGCAGTTTGGCTGCTTCCACAGTTCGGCTGTTGTTGGTAATGCTGCTATAAACATTGGGGTGGGTGTGTTTCCCAGATTAGTATTTTTGTATTTGGGGGGTTAATACCTAATAGTGCAATTGTTGGATTGTAGAGTAGCTCTATTTTTAACTTTCTGAGGAACCTCCGTACTGTTCTCCACAATGGCTATACCAGTTTGCATTCCCGCCAACAGTGCAGAGGGTTCCTCCTTCTGCACAGCAAAGGAAACAATCAAAAAAACTAAAAGGCAGTGTAGGGAATGGGAGAAGAGATTAGCAAATGATATATCCAATAAAAGGTTAGTACCCAAAATATATAAAGGACTTAAAAACGCAACACCCCAAAAATGAATAATCCAATTAAGAAATGGGCAGAAGTGGGGCACCTGAGTGGCTCAGTCAGTCAAACATCTGACTCTTTTTTTTTTTTTTTTTTAAGATTTCATGTATCTATTTGACAGACAGAGATCACAAGTAGGAAGAGAGGCAGGCAGAGAGAGAGGAGGGGAAGCAATTCTGAGCAGAGAGCCCGATGCGGGGCTCGATCCCAGGACCCTGGGATCATGACCTGAGCCGAAGGCAGAGGCTTCAAACCTAATGAGCCCCCCCAGGTGCCCCAAACATCTGACTCTTGATTTTGGTTCAGGTCATGATATCTTAGGGTTGTGAGCACCTGCTTAAGATTGTCTCTCTCCCTCTCCCTCTGCCCCTTCCCACTCAAGCTCTTTCTCTCTCTCTCTCAAAAAAAAAAAAAAAAAGCAGAAGACATAAATAGACATTTCTCTAAAGAAGACATCCAGATGGCCAACAGACACAGGACAACAGACACGGGACAACAGACAAAGGATAGTCAGCATCTCTGATAATCAGAGAAATGCAGATCAAAACTAAAATGTGGTATCACCTCACACCTGTTAGTATTCAATTTATTTTTATGTTTTGATAGTTTTGGAATTCTTGGGCTTTTTACTTTCAAAATTTTTTCTGCTATATGTTGTGTCTGTTTGTTAGACCTGCTCTCTGTGTTCCCTGTGTCTGCCACCTTCTCTTCCATATTGCAACCTTGAGTGTCTTTGTCCTACTGGATACTTTCTTCTGACCTGTAGTTCAGTTCACTAATTCTAGTTCTAGCTGATCTGCCATTAAACCCACATGTTGTTGGTTTCTTTGTTTTGCTGTTAGTGGTCTTTTTTTCAACTCTGCCTTATCTTTTTATATTTTCTACTCATCTGTCCTGTTTCTCTATCCTGTCTTTTATTTACTGGAACCCAAGAAGCTTAATTATTTTCAGTTCATTGTCACAGCCTCTGTGGATCTGTTTCTTCTGTCATTTAATTCTGCTATGTAGAAAAATGTTGTCTTCTCATCTGCCAGGCTATTTTTTATTGTGAGCCAAATACAGTATTAGAAATTACAGCAATAAATTGAGAGAAGCCATAGAAATTGAGAAGATTCCCTGTGGGAGTTCACTGGAACTTAGCATATCGCTCAGTACACTGAACTGCCCACAGGTTCACTGGTTCCTGGCTCCCATGTGGAGGGCATTGGGCTCCGGATGCTGTTTTATGAGACCTGTGAAACTTCTGACAGTATTCTGCTTCCCAACCTCTCAGCCACCTTCTCCAGAATCAGCCATGCCCATAGTAAAAGAGGTCATAGATTCTGAGCTTATCATTTGGTGTTTTTTCTCTTCCTAGATCATAGCTTAGTAATTAAAAAAAAAATCAAACATTCAGAATTAGAAGGGAAAAATATCTCTGCAAATTAAGACAGTTTCTGCTTTCTTTTTAGCTATCTAATGTGTTTAAGTAGGTAGTTTTTACTTTCATCTAGATCTTGGTCTAGTTTCTCTCAAAGGTAGGGTTGGCCTCATAGCCACACTTAGTCTTACATTGCTGGAGCTAGAGAGCCTTACGCCTTGGGACACTTTCTTCTGTTGGATTCCAGAACAGCACTTGACCCCTTTAAAACCTCTTCCCGAGGAAAAAAGAAAACAAGACAAAATCAGAGAGGGAGACAAACCATAAAGGGCTCTAATCATGGAAAACAAACTGAGGGTTGCTGGAGGAGAGGGGGGTTGGAGGATGGGGTAACTGGGTGATGGGCATTAAGGAGGGCACATGATATAAAGAGCACTGGGGGTTATATAAGACTGATGAATCACTGACCTCTATGTCTGAAATAAATAATACAGTATATGTTAATTAATTAAAATTAAATAAAAAATAAAACAAAAAATAAAGCCTCTTCCCTTCCTCACACATGTCTCTCCCCCTCTCTGCAGCCTCTCCTTATCTTGCCAGCCTGCAAACCGAGCTCTTCCCTAGGCCTTCTCGGTCTCTGTCCTCACCACTCCTTCAAGATGTTTGTGTCTAGCTCACAGCTTCAAAGGGCTTCTACTTGCTCATAACTTCAACTGTGTGCGCCCAGCCCAGTTTTCTCTTCCAGCCTTCTGGCTGATGGACCAGACCAGCTAGTCAGCATATTTATTTAGATGCCAAATAAACATTTCATGCTTAATACGCTCCGAAATGGGTTGTAATTCTCCACCCCAAACGAGTCCCTTCTGCCGCTTTTCCCATCTGAGCAACAGGCGACTCCTTTAGGTGACAGAGTTAAAGAGCCTGCTGTCATCTTTGACGTCTCATTTCCTCTTAGACTCTACATCCAAACCATCTGTAATTTTATTGGTATTACCTTCAAACTGTACTCCAAATACTCAGGCCGTTTCTTCAAACATCTTTTATGATACTCTGGATTGTTGTGACGAACCCTAACTGTTGTCTTTCCTTTCACATTACACCACCCCCACTCCCCTAATTGGTTCCTCCTCAGCAGCCAGAACCGTCATGTGAAGTCGGTAATATAAGCGCTAACTTCCTTTTAGTACTTCCAGGCACTATTCTACGTACTTTAAATTTGTTAACTTTTAAAACTTCACACAACCCTATCCAGTGATATCCTCACAACTCCTCATATAACAGATGAAGAATTTAAGTGCAGAGATTAACTAACTTCCCAAGGTCATAAACTGGAAGTAGCAGAGCTGGGATCTGAACTTGACAATCACCTTTCCATCTCAGAGTAAATCAACATCACCGCCCCGTCTCTGTGGTCTCCATTATCTTCCTCTGGCCCCTTTCCAGTCCTATCTCCTACCACTCCCTTCTTAGGTCACTCAGGTTCTTAAACAGGCCGAGTACACTTCCATCTCAGGGCCTGTGTGTGCTTGCTTTTCCTATACCTGGAGTGCCCTTCCCTTCGATATCCAGCTGGATTGCATAGAATCCTAACCGCTTCCCGATTCCCAGTCTCCCCTTATGGATTTATATTTCTCACCACCTGACCTATTTCATTTGTCCTCACAGATGGCAGAGACAGACTGGTAGCTCCTGACTATATCTCCTAAACCTGCAACAGTATCAGGTATAAGAAGCCATTCAGCTATTTGTTGACTGCGTGAATGATTGGGTAACTGCTTAGCTACTTAATGATGGTTGCTTGTACAGCACAGAGCAGAAGATGTAGCCCCTCTTTGCTGACAACTTTCTGTGATGGAGTAAATGGGAGCAGGGCCAGGTCAGAAGAAACATTGAAATAAAATAAGGCCTAACCCCAGCTTTATCATCAGTGAGCTGTGTCTTCTTGGTTAATTGAATTCATTACCTTGAATCTCCATTTCCTTATCTTCAAAATGATGTATTGAAAGAAATGCTCACTTAGGAGCAAAATACATTTTAAAATAGGGCAGGATTTATATGATTATGGATACCCCTGTCAGTGGTAGAAAAATCAGCTTAGTATACAGCATTAAATTCTCAACCAGAGGTAATTTTGCACCCTGCACCTCCCAGGGGAACTTTGGCAGTATCTGTAGTCACTTTTGGTTGTCACAGCTGGGGGATGAGCCAGGCATTTAGTGGATGGAGGCTAGGGGTGCTGATAAACATTCTACAGGGTATGGGATAGTCACCACTACCCCTAACAAAGAATTATCTAACTTAAAATGTCAAAAACTGTGCAGTAGAGAAACCCTGGTGTAGAGCAGACTGAACCAGTGAGGTGTTGGGGTGAAGCCAAGGGAGAAGAGCACAGCTAAAAAGGCGGGGGCCACCAACATGAAGTAGAAATATGTTCTATTCACATACTGGAACAAAGATTACTATCTTCAGGCACACTGATAACAGCAGTATCAGCACAGCAGGGGTGGGGGGGTCCGAGGGGGGGATGGCATCATGTGTGAACTTGGAAGACAATGACCACAGATGGATGAGAGCTTATCTGAGTGTGCCTAAACTAGCTTCCCTAGGGCATTTCGTGATTACGCACATCCCGGCCCATTTGTTTCTAATTGCAGTGAAGACCGCACTCTGTTCTATCACTAAGGTGAATATCATCAGGTTTTAGAGGAAATAAATTCACAAGATGCTCCATAAAAGTAAGCTCTACTTTTTGGCATCTAAACCCATCAAGCATGGATGAGGCCAGCAGGAAACCTAATGAAAATAATACAAGGAAATCTTTTCATCAACACCCATCCCTTAATGTCTCAGCTATCAGGTCATTGTTTTTGCTTCCCTAGGTGGAATATGCCGTCCGCAGCCAACGTTGGAAGCTCTGATTTTAAACAAGGCTAAGTGGTCATTTTTACATGACCTGAGTCAGGCAAGTGGTGCCAACCCTGCCTCAATTAAGATGTAATGATTTTTAAGTGTGTTTATATTGTAGCTTCTTTCTCAAGCACACACGCACACAGACACCAGAACAGGGGCCTTCAGTGGTTGTAATATGGCTATCTACTTTTCTTTCCCCAAGGAACATGCACGGAAAGTTTATATTGGTTTAAATATGCTTGGTTTATTGGCAAAGATAGAAATGGAATTAATCTGATGTTTTACAATGGCTCCCCCTTTCTCTTGGGTAAAAATGATCACTTTATAACATTATAATAATCTTATTTTATCTATAAAGAGCGTTAAAGATGAGATTGACTCTTTATTCTTTCATCTAAAATATCCTGGTGAAGAAGTTTGGAGACCCCAAGATAAAGGATGAACCTTAGGGACATAAGTCCCATGAGGGTGTATTTACTGAGGTAAGCAGAGTTGAGTGATGGGCGTGTAAAGGTGGGGATGGGGGGATAGGGCAGGGACAGGAAATCCTCTTCATCAAACATACATTGCTTTCCTCATCATTAACGTAACAGAGTTACACAGATTGTCCTGGCTCAAACACTTAGAGGACCAGAAACTGAACCCACCCTTCCATGAGGTTCAAAGTGAAATGATCATCAAGGAAACTTGTAATGTCCTGTCTAGGGAATGTGGCCAGATAATGAGGATTTAAAAGATGGCTATGACTAGGTTAAACTACTTCTGCAAGGTGCAAAGGAAACATAAATGACCCCAGTGCTGGAAGAACATAAAGCTTAACAGGATTGTTTATACTAGAATGGACTCATTCTTTTCTAACTCTTGACGTGGCATTTCCATCCTTCTTCCTTGGGTAGAACAGCAAGAATAGGCAGAGATTACCTCACAATATGCATTTTACTGGTGCTTTGGTGCCTGGTAGGAGTTCAATAAATAATTATTAAAAAGGATATCACCAAGTAAGCACCTATTTTATGCAAGACACTGGGTAAGAGATATAAAAATACGAACAAAATAAGGGTACAGTTTCTGAACTCCAGGAATTTAAAATGGAGTTGGAGCCTATAGGTCCACTAACTATAGTTTACTGTGGGTTGGCAAATTATGGCCTATGGCCAAAGCTGGCCCACTGCCTATTTTTGTTAATAAAATTTTATTGGAAAACAGCCATGCCCATTCACTTATGTATTATTTATGGCTGTTCTCACACTACAACAGCAGAATCAAATAGTGGCAATAGAGACCATATGGCTGTTAAGTCTAAAATATTTACTTTCTTTCCTTTATATAAAGTTATAATGCCTAATTATCAGAAATACTAGGCAAAGAGAAAAATCTGTACCAGAATTTAAGAAAGAAAATTTCAAATTGAAAGAAATCAAGGTGTCAAAAAATATGAATACTTTCAAAAACTAATATTTACACCTCACTATACCCCTGTGAAGTTGGTAGGTATTATTATTATCACAGTATCACAGATGGGAAACTAAGGCATGGAGATGCTAAACAACCTTCCAAGCATTTTATATGTAGACACTCATTTAATCCTTAAAACAATCCTTTGAAGTAGGTACTATGATTATCCCAAGTTAGCAGATGATAAAGTAGGGTAGAGAAAAATTTAAAAACGTACCCAACATCACACAGGTAATAAGCATTACAAATGAGTCTTTAACCAAGGTGCTCCAACTCTGAAGGAATCTATGTAACTATTAAGCCATAACTGCTAGATGGAACAAAATGAAGATTCACAACCAAACACAAATGGAACTTTTACATCTCATGGTAATACAGAAAAAGAAATGATTATGAAGTAGTATCTTCAGACTATACAATATTAAGCTAGATTACTAGATTGGTTTTATTTAGCCAGCCAATAACTCAGTCATGAATTTAGGACTTTTGCTTCCAACCATGATGGAGTATTTGGTATAGGAATTGCTGTATCACCATAAACAACTAGAAAAAATGGGGTGGGGGGAGAGGAAAAAAAAATCCTGTTTTTAGAAATTAGAGAATGAACAGGATAGGATTGTGATCCTGAGAAAAGAGGAACAAATGAGGTAAGCCCTACAATTCTGTTGTCTTTCTGCTGAAAAGCACTTACACTGTTGGTGAAACAAAACTCAGCACTCTTTAAAGGAAGACAAAAATATTCCAAACATCAATATCATTTTATTAACAATACCTACCATCCAATCAAAAATTTTTAGACATACAAAGCAGAAGGAAAATATAAACCATAACTAAGAAAAACCAATCAATAGCAACAGGTCTAGAGATGACACAGATAATAGAAGTTGAAGTCAAGGGCTCTTAAGTAGTTACTGTACACATGCTCCGGGATTTAGAGAACATCATGATCCATATAATAAGAAAAATGGAAGATATTTTTTTAAAAAAATAAGTGGAATTTCCAGAGAAGAAGAATACAATGTTTAACATGAAAAATTAACTGGGTGGACTTATTAGATGATTAAACATTGCAGGGGGAAAAGACCAGTAAAACTAATTATGTGAAAAGAGAAAAATTCCAAAATGTAGTACAGACAGAAAAAGTGAAAAAAATTTTAACTGAGCCTTGGTTAGCTGTGTCACAATATAAAGGTGATAAAATGCAGAGATCCAGAAAAGGGGGATTGGCAGAAATTGAAGGAATAATGACCAGAAGTTCCCACATACAAGAAGCTAAATAATACTAAATACAATAAACAACATCAAATCATATCATAATCAAATCATGAAAACTAGGGAGAAGAGAAGGATTTAGAGAAGCCAGAAAGACAGACAGACATGTTACCTACAGGGAAGCAAAGGTAAAAAGGACAACAGACTTTTAAGAGCAATAGTGGAAGCCAGAATCTAATAAATTAGTCATGTTAAGTGCTGAAATTTAAAAAAAAAGTCAATGTAGAACTTTTTTTTTTTTTAAGATTTTATTTACTTATTTGACAGAGACAGAGCAAGAGAGGGAACACAAGCAGGAGGGGTGGAAGAGAGAGAAGCAGGCTTCCCTCTGAGCAGGGAGCCCAGTGCCGGGCTGGAGCCCAGTGCCGGGCTTGATCCCAGGACCCTGGGACCATGACCCGACTGAAGGCAGATGCTTAATGACTGAGCCACCAGACACCCTCAATGTAGAATTCTGTATCTGATGAAAATGTGTTTTAGAAATTGAGGAGGAAGAAAGAAATTATTTCTTAGACCAAAAAAGCTGAGAGAATGTGTTGTTCATAAATGTATAGCACAAAAAATAGTAAAGGAATTCTCTCAGGAGAAAGAATAATGATAACAAATGGAAACTTGGAAAACCAACACAAAAAGTCAGTATGTGGATAAGTATTTAAATGTCTTTAAAGATAAATGTTTAAATAAAACAAAGCATATTGAATTTTATAATGGAGGTAGAAGCAAAAGCATGACAACACTAGCACAAAGGATGACTTATGGACATTGGATTTCTATTGTTTCATAGTTTTTTATTATAGATAAAATCATGTGATATTATTTGAATGCTGTCAGTTACAACCTGAAGATGTTTATAAACTCTGAAACAACCATTAAAAAACTTAGAATCGCCAGTAATTCATCAGTGAATAAAAAGTATGATATCCCAAAATACTCACTCCCCCAAAAAAGGAGCAGGGAAAAAAAAAAAAAGAAAGAAATAGCATGACAACACAAATATATAGCAAGATGGTAGACTACGTCCAACCACGCTGAAAAAGAATTAAATGGTCTAAATACTGTGCTTGAAAAGCTGATTTGGAGTTGCCTCAGGCTGTCATACTTCCCAGAACATCCGGGAATCACATCCACTTTGTTTTCCTCACTCTTCCCTCTCCTTCCTGGGGCCTGTGGTTTAGGTGCCTTGATCTCGTTCAGATGCAACAGCTACACCAGGAGGAGGAGCCACAAGCAGCCTGGCTTGAGAGAATGCTAGAAACAGGCCACAGAGTCCTACCTACTGGAAAGCCCAGGGTAAGGGAGGAATGGGGGGGCCACCGGTTCTCACCACACCAGCAGCACCACAGGGGTAGGGAGGAAAAGCATGGCGAGTGCAAAGAGGATGGCGAGGGAGACCCACGTGCTGTTCCGTAGACACAGGATAAGAATGGGACAAACAACTAATGCGTCTCTTTATGGTGGAGAAGAAATGAAATGGACATGAAAGGCCAAAAACCAGACCAGGACCAGAGAATAATCTAGGGCAGGGATAAGCAAACTAGGTTCAATGGGCAAAATCTTGCCCCTAAAATCTAAAATATTTACTGTCTGACCCTTTATGGAATACATTGCCACTCTCTGTTCTAGGGCGGTCAGGCAGAAGTTGCTTCAAGGACACCTCTGACCAGCTCCTCCTGCAGGACTAGTGGTGGCCCCATGTTTGAAATTTCACAATGAGTGTCTCCTGGGCTCCTGCGGGGTTCTGACCTCCTTGACTCCTCTCAGCAGCCTGCCCATAAGGCCCTCGGGCCTGATCTGCCTTTTTGGGTGGTCGTTTGCCTCTTGTTTGGAGGTCTGGCCCCTCTCTATCCCTCGTTAATGAAGACATGGTTCTAATAGAAATGAAATACAGAAGTTGTCAGACTGGGGAAATAAAAACCATGTTTTCTGTTCAAAAAAACCTACTTACATATGAAGAAATAGATGAGTTACACACAAAAAAGGTAAAAACAGATACAGCAGGCAAATACTATTCATGAAGAAGCAAAAGTGGGGAGCGGCTGTATTAGTAAGAGAAAAAGTAGACTTCAAGACAAGCAATATTACTGGATATAAAGAGGGACATTTCGTGGTGATCGAGGGGTGAGCTCATTAAGAGAGGGTACCAAACCTCAACGGATATGCACCTAAAAACAGAGCTTCAAAACAAATAAAATAGAAAAAAAATAACTAGAGATTTTAACAATCCTCTTTCAATAAATCACAGAACAAGTAGACAAGAAAAGTCAATAAGAATATAGAATGCTTAAATATCAACCAACTTGCCATAACTGATATTTCTAGAGCAACTCATTCAACAACCCAGAACGCATTCTTTCCAGGTGCACATGGTAAATTCTCTATAAACCAAGTCTCCATAGTTAAAAAGTTTAATTATTGCAGAATATGTTCTCTGAGAACAGTAAAATTAATTAGAAATAAATACTAGAAAGATATTAGTAAAATCCCCAAATACTTGCAAATTAAGTGACATGTTTCTAAATAGTGAATGGCTTGAAGAAGCAATCACAAGGCAAGTCAAAATATTTTGAGGTGAAAGAAAGACACAGCGTGACAAAATTTGGGGACTACAGCTTAAATAGTGCTTAAGAGATAATTTAGAAGTTTTTTTCTTTTTAAGATTCATTTATTTATTTTAGAGAAAAAAGGAGTGTGTGAGTGGGGGGTAGGGGCAGAGAGAGGGAGAGAATCCAAGCAGACTCCCCCTGAGCCTGTGGAGCACAACGCGGGGCTTGATCTCACAACTCTGAGATCATGGGCTGAACCTAAATCAGGAGTCAGACGCTCAGGCACCCCGGGGGGCTCAGTCAGTTAAGCCTCTGCCTTCGGCTCAGGTCATGATCCCAGGGTCCTGGGATTGAGCACCACATCAGGCTCCCTGCTCAGCAGGGTTGGGGAAAGCTGCCGCTTCTCCCTCTCCCTCTGCTGTTCCCCTGCTGTGCTCTTTGTCAAATAAATAAATAAAATCTTTTTTTTTTTTTTTTAAAGGGATGCTCAACTGACTTAGCCACCCAGGCCCCCCAGGAAATTTAGAGTTTTAAATGTGTCTATTCGAAAAGAAGAAAATTCTAAAATCAGTGATGGAAACTTTCACCTTAAAGAGTGAGAAAGGAGATAACTACAAAGAAAGTAAAAGGAAGAAAATAACAGAAATGAGTGAAATAGAAAACAGATGACTAATCAAGAAACTTAGAGCCAAAAAGTAGCTCTCTGAAAATATCAATAAAATTACAGAAACCTTTACTAGACCAATGAAGGAAAAAACAATAAAAAGAATATGAGGGCACAAATTACAAATACCGAGAATGATGCATCTTGAGTAATAAATAGTTATCAGCCAGCCTCTGAGATTGCCCCAACCATCCCCACCTCCTGGTGGTCCTACTTCAGTAGGAATTTTACGTTAATAGAGCTCGCAAGCATGACGAAAAGATATCATGAAACTCACCAAGTGTGACTCCCAAGGCCAGGCCTCAAAGACATTGTGTCGTCCACCTTGTTTGGCATTGAATCCCCCACTCTGGGAGCAGCCAACTGTCATGTTGTGACCACAGATAAGAAGCCTAGTGGCAAGGTTCACATGACAAGGACCTCCTGCCAGCAACCAATTCTAACCAACTCATGTGTGAGCTGCCCTGATGGCCAATTCTGCATTCCTGGTCAACCCTTCCAACGGCTACGGCCTCCCCCCAACATCTGACGGCATGCAGCTTCATGAGAGCCCCTGGGACAGGGCCACCCAACTACCACACTTTGGGATTCCTGACCCAGAGCCTAGGAACCTGTGTGAAATCTTTAAATATTTGTTTTAAGCTTCTAAGTGTTTGTCTATGCAGCGGTAGATAATACCAATTCTAGAGAAGGAGAACAAGGGAATATTATAAACAACTTCATGTCAACAAACCTGACTACTTCAAAGAAATGGACGGATTTTTTGAAAAACAAAAGTTACCAAAATTGTGGCAGGAAGAAATGGGAAATCAGATGAACCATACATACCCTTTTAAATACATTGAATTTATTAATAAAGACATTTCCACGGTGAAACTTCACACCACAATACCTTCACTAATGAATTCTATCAAACATGTTAGGAGAAAACGGTCCCCATCCTACACAAAATCTTAGGGAAAACAGAGGGAAAGGGAACCTTGACCAATTCATCAAGCCAGTGTACTTCTGATTTCAAAACCTGATTAAAACATTTCAAGAAAAAGACCAGTATTCTTCATGAGCATAGATGCAAACATCCTTAACAAAAAAATAAGTTGAATCCTAGCTTGATATGATTATATCATATGGTGAGATTTTAAAAAGTCCAAGTATGTACATCATCAAACCCTAAGTAAAACAAAATTTAAGTTTATAGGCTTGGAAACATGATTGCAAATTATAACAGATTATCTGACACTCATAAGCTTTCTTCGTAGAGCATTGTGATTATCTCATCGTGGGATTAATTTAACTAGTAAGGTTATAGCAGGACAGCAGGTAGACATCTGACTGGTTCTTCAGAACTTTCCACCACACTTTGGATCAAGTCTGATCTGCTACTGGGAAGGGATATGGCTTTGGATCTCCTCTGAGTTTAAATAATGTGTCCTGATAGGATGGTACACTACATCTACACTCATATTGCTGTAGTTTCAGTGACAGTATATAATATGATATGATCAAAACAACTGCCCTAAAGAAATTTTGAGGATAAAAACTCTAAAAGTAAACTCAATTGAAATGAAATACAAGTAAGCAAAATTTAATTTTAGTAGTAATTAGACTTGGCTTTCTGCAAGATTAAATTTATGTGAGTCGATTATTAAGTTAATCCGAAGGTTACATTACTGAGCTAGGGGCTGGGGTGTCTTACCTCTGGGTTCGCATCACGGTGGAGGTGAAAAGTCTTTGCTTAGCCTGCAAGTGATAACAAGGGGCTGTCCTCTGTGTCCCAAGGGAAATAGTCACTCTCATATTCATGCCTATTACGGTTTAAAATGCAATGTTCCAATAAGATGCTTTTTAAAAACGTGTGGGAAGGGAGTTGAGGTAATCTAATCCTTTTACTTCGTTTATTTTCTCCATTTTTCAAAGGGTGATATGTTAGTATTCACTTTAATAGTCACTTAACTGTTGGCTTTGATTTTCAATAAAAGCATGTGGTTTTAATCCCCCGTTCTGTACACAGTCATAGGCTCATGGATTGACTGTGCGCAGACAAGGGGTAGAATGTGCAATGCATTCTGTCCTGCCACCCTGCAGCCTCTCGCTGACCCGGGGCCTCCAGTCCTTCTGGTAGACCTGCCTTAATGGCCGAAGGCACTGTTTTCCAAAGGCCAAATGAAAAACAAATATAGAATTTGAGGGATAGAACATGTTAAGTAATAATCCTCTCCAGTTCTCTGAATACAGAGTCTGAATGTTCTCAGAGGAGGAAAGAGGAAAATGACTGCACCTTCCCTATGCTTTCCCAACAACCAGGGGCTGGTGTGTGCATACACATGAGCATGGAGGGGATGTCTGCAGGACAGCAAGAGGTGATGATAAAAGAGTTTCTGCACTCACAAGTTTCCCACCACCTTCAAATTGTGTCCAACATGCTTCCTCCATTCTTTGCAGGAACCATGTGAAGTTTACCTTTTCCAGGAAGTTCTCCTTGATTTAATATGTCTGACCCTGTTTTGTTTTCAGTGGTACTTACAGATTTGACTTTTTTGTGATTTGAGTGTATTTCTGGGAGTTGCTTCTTTGTAAAACTTGCATCTCAACTAGATTAAGAACTCCCCAGAGTGCGTGAATCATTACCCTTTTAATTAAATTCCCAAAGAGCATCAACCATGAATTCTATATTTAAGAATAAAATGCTACATATAATACCTAGAGCAATCACTAGCAAATTCTCTTTTGCCATTAACACATTTTTCTCCTTCCCTCATTAAAACACCATATGTCTTCTTTTGTCTTCCTCCTTTATTCTTTATTTGTATTTATATTCTTTATATCCTTACTCTTCAGAAGGGAATATCTGAGGAATTTTTTAAAAGATTTTATTTATTTATTTGAGAAAGAAAGTGAGCATGAGCAGGGGAGGGGCAGAGAGAGAAGCAGACTCCTCACTGAGCAGGGAGTGCGACAGGGGGCTCCATCCGAGGACTCTGGGATCATGACCAGAGCCAAAAACAGACGCTTAACCTATTGAGCCACCCCAGGTACCCCAAATTTTTGAGAAATTCTGTCCAGCATCCTGCTTCTCCTTTTTCCTTGGTGTTTGCCCATGTTTGAGGCATGAGGCCATGCATGAGGCATGACACCTTCCTAGCTGTCTTCTTGAATGCAAGACACAGAAAAAAGAGTCAAAAAGCAAGATTATCCTAGGCTTAGTAGAGGCAACAAGAAGGCCCGGAGGTGTACAAAGTAAGAACTGTTCTGTCACCAGGGATAGGCGCTGCTGATGGAGGACATCAGAAAGAAACAGCACTTTTCACTGAGGGCTAGTGGGAAGTCACACAGGGTCCTTCAGCCGTGTGCTTGCGTGTCTCTGTATGTGGATTTCCATGTGTTACAAATCATCCTCAGAGACTGGTAGTAGCAAACTGTTAATTCCAGGGAGATTTTTTATAAATTCCAGTGGTAAGGTTTCTCTCACACATGAGGAGAGACTTGGTTTAGCATCACCCACAAGCCTCCTTATAGGTATAGATTAAAAGACTGGGAGCACGAAACCTATATGGAGTCTTTTTTTTTAGTCATTCGTTAATTTTGCATTATTGGTATTATTTTTAATCTGAGATTGTTTCACAGAAAGCATTGTGAGCCTCTTGTCCATCTGGTATTCATCCAATAATATCTGTAAATCCCCATAACCAGGTACAAACAGTATGCTGTATATTGAGAATGGACAAAGAAAGCGTGTTTCCCTGTCAACACCCCCACTTTGTGGAACTCTTATCTCCCACAGACCCAGTGAGGACACCAGTGTCAGAGTATTAAAGATCAGTAAACAGGTAAGGACTTAAAATGAAAACAGAATAGCTGCTCGGACCTGTAGATGTATCCTTTCATTCCAGTTTTGGGGAAAAGAGGGAAATCCAAGTTGAGGCAAAATTAGAAACCTCTCTCCTGGTTTGTGGTACATACGTCCCACTGTCCTCCCTCCGCTTGGCCCTTTAGTGGCCAGGACCCTCACTTTGTCCCATGATTGTCCCCTTGAGCTGCTCTGTACTTCAGTATTACTCTTCCTTCTAAAAGTTTCTGTCTCTCAGTAAGGAAGGAAGACACATCTGACCTTTAAAAAATTTCCCTGGGACAGTTGCATGTTGTTTCTTCAGATCTTCGAGAATTGAACTCTAAAATGGGTTGAGGAGGAACTCTTTTGGTGGAAAGGGACCCTTTTACATTAACTGAAGATTGAAGTACCTTATAATTGCCCATTTTCCCCTCTGTCCTCTTTGAAGCTGAGACACTGCTACCCTCGAATCGTCAGCAGGTGAGTCAGGTAAGACACAACTCCTACCACTTAGGACGGTCAGTGTTATTTCAGACCTACTCATTGCCTGCTTCTTCTTAACCCTGACAATCAAGAATAAACACTTCGACTTCGGGCTCTTTCGTAGGGATCGCTCCCACCGGAAAGAAAGACAAGAACTCATCACTCGCTGCTTCTGCACTACTAATCTGATAATTCTCTTCCTCGCTTCAGATCTGCTTCTCATGTAGGCAATGGCACCTGTCCTAGAGATAGACCATAGACAATGGAACGTTTTTTCTCTTTTTTTTTTTTTAATTTTAAAATTTATTTCCAGCATAACAGTATTCATTGTTTTTTGCACCACACCCAGTACTCCATGCAATCCGTGCCCTCTCCAATACCCACCACCTGGGTCCCCCAACCTCCTAACCCCCGCCCCTTCAAAACCCTCAGATTGTTTTTCAGAGTCCATAGTCTCTCATGGTTTGGCTCCCCTTCCAATTTCCCTCAACTCCCTTCTCTCTAACTCCCCTTGTCCTCCATGCTATTTGTTATGCTCCACAAATAAGTGAAACCATATGATAATTGACTCTCTCTGCTTGACTTTTTTCACTCAGCATAATCTCTTCCAGTCCCGTCCATGTTGCTACAAAAGTTGGGTATTCATCCTTTCTGATGGAGGCATAATACTCCATAGTGTATATGGACCACATCTTCCTTATCCATTTGTCCGTTGAAGGGCATCTTGGTTCTTTCCACAGTTTGGCGACTGTGGCCATTGCTGCTATAAACATTGGGGTACAGATGGCCCTTCTTTTCACTACATCTGTATCTTTGGGGTAAATACCCAGTAGTGTAACTGCAGGGTCATAGGGAAGCTCTATTTTTAATTTCTTGAGGAATCTCCACACTGTTCTCCAAAGTGGCTGCACCAACTTACATTCCCACCAACAGTGTAAGAGGGTTCCCCTTTCTCCACACCCCCTCCAACACCTGTTGTTTCCTGTCTTGCTAATTTTGGCCATTCTAAGTGGTGTAAGGTGATATCTCAATGTGGTTTTAATTTGAATCTCCCTGATGGCTAGTGATGATGAACATTTTTTCATGTGTCTGATAGCCATTTGTACGTCTTCATTGGAGAAGTGTCTGTTCATATCTTCTGCCCATTTTTTGATATGATTGTCTGTTTTGTGCGTGTTGAGTTTGAGGAATTGATCAGAATCCTAGAGGAGAATATAGGCAGTAACCTCTTCGATATCAGCCACAGCAACTTCTTTCAAGATATGTCTCCAAAAGCAAAGGAAACAAAAGTGAAAATGAACTTTTGGGACTTCATCAAAATCAAAAGCTTCTGCACAGCAAAGGAAACAGTCAACAAAGCAAAGAGGCAACCCACTGAATGGGAGAAGATATTTGCAAATGACAGTACAGACAAAAGGTTGATATCCAGGATCTATAAAGAACTCCTCAAACTCAACACACATGTTTTTTCTCTTTTTAAGAAAATCTAACAGATATGTCTAGCATTCTTCCTAAGATTATATATGAGCTTGATCTATTTTCTTCAGTGGCACTTCTAAGACAGGAAAAGTCTCATGTAATACCTATTACACCAATTCTTTGTGGGGTTTCTTGTCTCCATCTATTTTGCATTAAATGTTGGGATGCTTCGAGGATAGTCACACTTTCTAACGGTATTTTAAACTACAATTTTGTGTCAGAATTGGTTAATATTAGAGAATTCTGTATAATTCTAGTTATTTGCTTAAATGAATTTTTTGCAGCTTTTTTGACCTTCCTAGAATTCCCTCTTTTACTCTGAAGATGATGTAATGTGTCAGCCCCATGGACTCAACATGAATTATGTATTTTAATATCACTACAAGAATCATGGTGAATGAGAGGAATTCCCTTAGTGATCACACAACAGATTTGATGTAAAAAGTTCTGATTCCTCTATTGCATGAAATCATATTAATGATTAGAAACCTTAGATTTCTAATTCACAGAGACCTGGCAACTAATTATGCTGTCCATTATTCTGATGATATAATTTTATCATCACAAACCCAGACAGAGCACAAAATAAAATTGGTCCTAGTATCTAAATGTTGTCAAAATATAAAAATATTAATAATTTTATAACTCTAATGCCTTCTTTCTCAAATATTCTCCAAAGCTGAATTTGTTCATGTCATTTTTTTTTAACAATTTCCTCAGTAATAGGAACAAAGAAAATATGGGTGAACAGAATAAGTATTATTGCCCTCATGGGTCTTTAAGTCCAAAAAAAGAAATAAAAATGGAGTATCACCAGAGCATTGATGTAAATAGAATAAACATCATTTATGCATTGATGCTAAAATACAAAGTAGAAACCCTGAAATTAGGTTTGTGGAAGGGAGTATGCAGGGAGATCCCAGAAACGATGTTAACCAAAGGATACTGAATCTGAAGTTTTAAAGCGGTTTCATATGAATACTCTGTGACTCAAAACCACTATCTAACAATTTCCTGGCTCAAAATAATTGTGGCTGTCTTCTGTGCTGAAGAATTGAGGAGATTCTGGAATCCCCCTCCCTACCCCCCCCCATCACTGAGTTCTCTTAGTATTTCCTGGGGAAATTTCTGGCTTTGTCTTTAGATATCCTTTTGCCTCTATCACTATGGAAGGTCATTGTTCTCACTCTGCCATGCTGAAAGCTGGTCAGCCATCCAGTTTACCATGAGGTCCACCAGTTTCCCATCCTAGATGAGCCTAAGTCAATAATAATTTAGGATTCACAATAGTGGAAATTTATGGAGCACTTAACCTGTCCCAAGAGCAAATGCTTTAAATAGTAGCTCATTTCATTGTTGAAACAATCCCGTAAGATGGCACTACCATTATTTTCTCTATTTTTAACGACTGATTTATTTATTTGAGAATGAGAGAGAGAGAGAGACAGAGTAGGAAGGGGAGAGTGAGAGAGAGAATTTCCAGCAGATGTGGCTCTAAGCATGGAGTCTGATGCGGGGCTCCATCTCACAGCCCTGAGATTGTGACCTTAGCTGAAGTCAGATGTTTTACTGACTGCACCACCCAGGTGCCCCAACCCTTATTTCCATTTTACAGATGAGGAAACTGAGGTACCATGATGTTAAGTAACTTTCCAAAGGCCACTCAGATATTTACTGGCATCGCCCCTTCATGACTTCAGGCACTGGTATTCCAAAGTGCACACTCTGATAGACTATTTCAGTGCATAGATGCACAGAAACTGTGGGGCAAATCCATAAGCTGACTAGAATTACCTCTCATTTTATTTTATTTTTTTTTCTCATTGATCTTCAGCTTGCATAGTGTGTTGTTATTTAACAAGCATGTGTTGTCTTGGATGACAAGCACGTGACGTTAAAGGAAGCAGGAAGTGGAGTGGAAAGCGCAGCTTGCAGAGCTATCCACTGTGTTAAAAAGTAAGTTAATAGATGCAGTTCAACATTTAAAAATCTCAGTCCCTCCAGTACATCGGAGGCCTCTAATTAAATCAAAAGTTTTATTCTTTGCGAACACCAAACATGGAACCATCGGCAGCATTTAGGTTCAAAAGCTATTTTATGTGGTAGTACGTGAAAATGAGATGAGATGATGAAATGCATCTACGAAAAGTCTGTCCTAAAAGTCACCAGGACTTTCCCTAAACACATTCCCTGAGTCTAGTTTTTATTACATTAGAGAAAGCACAGTTTTCATTCCCAATCATTGCCGCAAGGTAGATTGTAAAGGATCACAGTGCAGTACAAGTTTTTAAACATTTGTGTTCTCATAGTTATTATTTGATGCTTATTAGATGTGTGACCTTTTCAGATCCCACATTTTCCTAAGGCTTATTATCCCATAAGGAGATCATGATGACTCTTGGTTGCTTTTCTGTATGTGTTTCACGTTTTGTGTTTTTCTCTTGTGGGATGGGCTCTCTGAAGCTTGGTGAAGAATCTCCACCTTGAACTCTGAAATGGTTCCACTAGATTTGTGTGGATCATCTGATGGCTAAATGGCAGATCACATGGATTATACATGTCGGTTGGTTAGAATTAGCAGAAAATTAGCCAAAAAACGATGTATGCACAAGGCATTGCAGTATTATTTGTAATTGCAAAGTACAAGACACACTGCAAATATCCATTGCTACAGGACTGGTTGAATAAAGGATGACATGTCCACACGGTGATATGTGTGCAGCTGTAAAATGGAAAACAGAATATCTTTATATATGGCTACGCGTAATCCCAGGATGTATTATTAAATGAAAAAAGCAGGGTTCAGAAGAGTGTTGATGATATAATCAGTGTGTGTGCATGTATGTGTGTGCACACACGTGTGTGTATGCTTGCTTATATTTTCAGAAAGAAACAATGGAAAGTTAGTCCAAAAACTAATGAGCATCTCCACCTATATGACGAGAGAGGAGGTAGGGGGAGGACCAGCAGTGGGAACGATTGTTCTCGGAACATTTTTATGTTACTTTGACTTTGGAACTATGCAATGTCTTACAAAGCAATAAAACCCCAAAGTAAGCAAACCAACCTATCTTCTGCCTCAGGGAAAATCTAAAACTAATTTAAAAAACGTTGGTTGGTTGGAAAAAAAATTTTTTTGTTTGGTTGGAAAAAAAAAATCCTAAGAAAGATGGGGCAAAGTGCTAAACAATGTGGCTGTCGGATAAGATGAGTCAGTTTATTGTTATTGAGAAGAACTATCAAGAGAAGAAGGTAGCCTTTTCTTATGTGTCATTAGATTCTGAATTAATTACTGAGGTCTTGGTATTTGCCATGAACGAGAGCTAAAGTTATAAAATGACTTCTTGTTCTCTGGGCAGAGAAAGGAAGTAAACAGCGTGCAAAGATTAGACAAAAATATTTACAGGATGATCAAAGTGGAGAAGGGAGGGATCCCTGTTCTTGCTTGCCTTTGTTCTACTGACTTTTCAAGTTCCTTGCTTGTCAGGATTATAAACCATGTTGTGTCATCAGAGTTCATGGGCTGGTAACAAGGATGACCCCAGAGGGCTTCCCCTTTGTCCGAATGGCCCCGGCTGTCACACATTAGTAGGTGGAGGTCCTCGTTCACTTCCAGATGTAGTGATAAACACTCTCCAACTTGCTGACCTTCTTGGGATTTGGAAGGTCATTCCTGACTGCCCAGAAGTTTCTCCAGACGTTGCCTGCCTTGTAGAAATCACATCAGCACTAATATTCTAAAAATGGCTTTGTCATTTTAAATACTACAGATTGCTCAAGTGAATGGCAAAATAAAGAATGAAAAGTACTATAACTATGTGCTCGAAACAGAACAGAGGACAATTCCAACATCGTAAATGGTGTGGATTGCGTGGCTGGTGAAATGCTGGTGGTTGACAGGATGTGAACGACATCAAAGAAGCTTGCGTCGGAGAAGAACATGGCACCTACGATGATCAGCTGGTAGGTTACAGCTTGGAGAACCCATCACCTCAGTGTATAAACCTAGCTCTCTTTTACTGGTTTAGTCAAAGTGGACTGAAGGGCCAAAAAGTTTCTTGGAAGATTTCTGAATGAAATTGACGAGAAACTGGACTGTTCCATTATGAAAATACAGCTGCTGCCATATTTTAAAAAATTTTTACTTGATTTTTTCCCAAAATAAACAGTAACTGTTTTTTTGACACATTATCTTTCCTATAATGAGGAGACTTTGATTCTGGTTATACTTAGAAAATGGCCACAAAAGGTAAAATATCTACACTGTTGCTCTTTTCTCCTAACCATGGAAACTTTTAGAATTTGTTTTAGAAAGTCAAAAGTAAAAGAATTGCCAGGTTTTAATAAGTTCCTTTGGTCTGAAAGTGGGAATAAATCAAAAACATTTGGAACCAACAGGATGCTGATAGTGTTTGTTATTTTAAAATGCTTCAAGGCATCCCTGCAAAAAGGATTGAAATTTGAAAACCCCTGGGGCCTCCCAAAATGTTTACACATTTTGTTATCAGAATGTAGAAGTAGGTTAGTGAATAGCATCCCATGCATTTCAAGTTAAACAGGATTTCTCAAAAACCCAACATCCAACTCTGTTTTTCAGCATAGTGCAAGTAATATAATCAAGGAAAAAATTAATAAATGTTATGAAGTATAATGAGCCTCTGACTCCTGAGGCACGTTATCTGTGATAGTCTGCTTTTTATGCACAATAGTTTAAAAAATTTTGTATCACGCCATTACTTCTAGTACCAATTATCTTCCTTTGAATGTGGGGATTTGGAATGCTTATCATTTCCCATAAATCTCTTAATCCAGTTCTAATCACGTAGATTTATCTATAAGAAATAAATAGCAACTTGATAAATATTCCATGCGTCTTATCATCAAAATGGAATGGCCCCAGATAACAGTCGTATGCATCCTAAGAGCGCTGAATGCAGTCAGTCCTCTCTGATTCTTTGGTTAATTTTGTAGTATCACAGAACAGGGAGACCTATTACGTAACATGTTTAAAAAAGAAAAAACAACGAAAACCAACTAAAAGAGAGTAGATGTTGGTCACCTTGGGAAACATACACAGAACATAGATCATAAGGACCAAGGGGGAGGTCCGTTCCTATGCATCAAGCTGTACAGGTGCCATAGGTCACAGGGCTGACTTTCAGTCACAGAGATGCTAGTCTGTGGCCATGACTCATGGAATCAGTGCTAGAGATCTGGAAAGTATAAGAGCCATACTGCGATGTTTGACATGTAACGAATCGGTTGCAGAAGCTTTTGATCTCGATGAAGTTTCAAAAGTTCATTTTCCCTTTTGTTTCCTTTGCCTTTGGAGACATATCTTGAAAGAAGTTGCTGTGGCTGATATCGAAGAGGTTACTGCCTATGTTCTCCTCTATGATTCTGATGGATTCCTGTCCCACATTGAAGTCTTTTATCCATTTCGAGTTTATCTTTGTGTATTTCATCAAGATCAAAAGCTTCTGCATAATTGCAGGGTCATAGGGAAGTTCTATTTTTAATTTCTTGAGGAATCTCCACACTGTTCTCCAAAGAGGCTGCACCAACTTGCATTCCCACCAACAGTGTAAGAGGGTTCCCCTTTCTCCACATCCCCTCCAACACATGTTGTTTCCTGTCTTGCTAATTTTGGCCATTCTAACTGGTGTAAGGTGGTATCTCAATGTGGTTTTGATTTGAATCTCCCTGATGGCTAGTGATGATGAACATTTTTTCATGTGTCTGATAGCCATTTGTATGTCTTCGTTGGAGAAGTGTCTGTTCATGTCTTCTGCCCATTTTTTGACATGATTATCTGTTTTGTGTGTGTTGAGTTTGAGGAGTTCTTTATAGATCCTGGATATCAGCCTTTTGTCTGTACTGTCATTTGCAAATATCTTCTCCCATTCAGTGGGTTGCCTCTTTGTTTTGTTGACTGTTTCCTTTGCTGTGCAGAAGCTTTTGATTTTGATGAAGTCCCCAAAGTTCATTTTTGCTTTTGTTTCCTTTGCCTTTGGAGACATATCTTGAAAGAAGTTGCTGTGGCTGATATCGAAGAGATTACTGCCTATGTTCTCCTCTAGGATTCTCATGGATTCCTGCCTCACGTTGAGATCTTTTATCCATTTTGAGTTTATCTTTGTGTATGGTGTAAGAGAATGGTCGAGTTTCATTCTTCTACATACAACTGCCCAGTTTTCCCAGCACCATTTATTGAAGAGACTGTCTTTTTTCCACTGTATATTTTTTCCTGTTTTGTCGAAGATTAACTGACCATAGAGGAGGGTCCATATCTGGGCTCTCTACTCTGTTCCACTGGTCTATGTGTCTATTTTTATGCCAGTACCATGCTGTCTTGATGATCACAGCTTTGTAGTAAAGCTTGAAATCAGGTAACGTGATGCCCCCAGTTTTATTTGTTTTTCAACATCTCCTTAGCGATTCGGGGTCTTTTCTGGTTCCATACAAATTTTTGGATTATTTGCTCCAGCTCTTTGAAGAATACTGGTGGAATTTTGATTGGAATGGCATTAAAAGTATAGATTGCTCTAAGCAGTATAGACATTTTAACAATGTTTATTCTTCTGATCCAAGAGCATGGAATGCTCTTCCATCTTTTTGTGTCTTCTTCAATTTCTTTCATGAGTGTTCTGTAGTTCCTCGAGTACAAATCCACGGTTGCCAAACTGTGGAAAGAACCAAGATGCCCTTCAACAGACGAATGGATAAGGAAGATGTGGTCCATATACACTATGGAGTATGATGCCTCCGTCAGAAAGGATGAAGACCCAACTTTTGTAGCAACATGGACGGGACTGGAAGGGATTATGCTGAGTGAGAAAAGTCAAGCAGAGAGAGTCAATTATCATATGGTTTCACTTATTTGTGGAGCATAACAAACAGCATGGAGGACATGGGGAGTTAGGAGAAGGGAGTTGGGGGAAATTGGAAGGGGAGGTGAACAATGAGAGACTATGGACTCTGAAACACAATCAGTTTTGAAGGGGCGGAGGGTGGGAGGTTGGGGGAGCCTGGTGGTGGGTATTATGGAGGGCACGTATTGCATGGTGCACTGGGTGTGGTGCATAAACAATGAATTCTGTTACACTGAAAAAAAATCAAATTAAAAAAAAAAAGAATAGGTTGCAAAATCTATGGTTCTGTACTTCTGTTAGCAGCATAGGCCAGAGACGATGATCACATGAGGTTTTGAAGACAGCCTGCCTCCAGAGGGCTCTTTCCTGCTATGTGAACTAGCCCCTCATCTCCTTGTTTTCCTCATCGATAAACTGGGCACAGTAAAAGTCCCTCCTTTCCAGGCTGATTGGGAGGATTTAGTGATTTAAATCACGTGTGCATTTTAAAACAGTGTCTGGGACACAGTAAACTTCCAAAAAATATTGCCTAATTTTGTTTTGTGTCAGGAAAGGGACTAGAAATGCGGCATATTACTGAATGTTATGAACAATAATATAGGTTCATGACAAAGGTGGTCTTTATCACTATTTTATAAATATGTTTTCATAATGGGTGAGGAGAGACATGATAATCTGCAAGAAATATGCATACACAGATGTTATTCTATCAATGAAGGCTGAAAAATATAACCATGATTTTATAGTCTTATGAAGACATTAAAAAGGATTTAAATCAGATTTTCAGGAGGTGATCTGGTTAAGAGTCTTAATCCAAGATAACTTTACCAATGGTGATTTATGTATTGTACTAGAAGCTATGGGGGCTCCTATCCATGTTCCCAAGCTTCACCCTCCTTCTGAGGAGTGAGCTTTCCTTCCAGAGTCTCATGGAGATCTCTGCCTGAGGGCTTTTTCTGGCATGCCCACACTTGAGAAGTTGATTTCCCTAGAGCAGCCTACGGGCCATGATGGATAGGAGTTGGGGGATAAATAAGCTGACTTCTTCACCTCTTAGGGAGAAGTACTTCTATGTGTGTCCGGACATCTTCCCAGAGGCACTCAGCAGTAACCTGCTCCTTAACATGCCCTGGGTTAACACCTTCCCCTTTCTGCCTCACTTCTCCGAGCCCTGCGACCCCTTCCTGAGATCACATCGCAGGTCTACAATGATCCCTACATTGGCATCTGTTTCTAGCAAACTCCCAAACCCCAAACTCCCCTCTGCTCCAGAGCCCTAAGGAAATGATATGTGACGATGTTTTCAAAACGACTCGTGGGCCGTTGTCTCAGGGCAAGGAAGACAGACAACATAGCACTGAAAACCACCTGATGAGATGACATTCTATTTCCAAATATAGCAATCTGTGTTCACACACGTTTTAATGGGAATTTCTCTTCCCTATTAGATAGGACTCCAAGGATAAAAGAAAAGGCAGTATGGCTGGCATCCAAACCTGCGGCTTCTCCATCAGCTGCTCTTTGTCATTTAGGTGCGCAAAAAAGATAGAAGAGAAACCACAACCCAAGTATGCGGTTGACTGTTGTCAGTGTTTGGCTTCAAGGCCTCAGTGTTGAATACTCAGCCTCTGTGAGCTGGGCTGTGCTGGCCTGTCCTCTCCATTCTTATCTTATTCCTGAGGAGGAAAGGCAAGGATTTCAATTGTTCCCATTGCAGGTGCTCAGCGAACCCAGCGCTCCGATGGGGAATGAATCGTCTGTGAAGGAAACACGGCCTCTTCATTTGTCCTTTGGGCAGGTGGGCTTTGCATTTCGTTGTTGTAGTGAGTGCTGAGAGGCTGGTTCGAGCTTCGGGAGAAAAAGAGCAGGCAGGAGAACCTCCTTGTTTCAGGAATATTTAGACCTAACTAGTATAGGAAAAATAAAATACTTCCACATGATTCAACTTTACTCACTGGGCTTCTACTCAGGCATAAAATCCTAGTTAATAAGAGAGTACCGTGTTTCTTATGTTGCCACAATTGTACATACAGGGCCTTTTGAGAAGGAAGCGTGGCCAGCCAAGGCAGGAATCAGGGGATTTCAGGTTCTTGGAGTCCCGTCTTAATGCAACTCCTGCATAAGATCAATCTCTCATTTGCTAGAAACATAAGAGCTGGGGTGACTTCATTTGTATAGACTAGACAGATTAAGGGAGTCTAGGCTAAAAATAGGCCTTATTTACTCATTCCTTTTTATCCACATCCAAACCCTGGCCACTAATAGGCCACTCAGATCACAGAGGCAAAGGAAAATAAACCTAACAAAAACTACACCGAGGGAAAGAGATTATTTTATGCTCTACAATCCAGAGCATGGCAGGTGTGGGCTGGGATTGTCCATTCATAGGCATCTCCGAGTGCTACAGGGAAGATTTCTCAAAGAGTCGTCTTTCTCATTCATTGCACATATGCTTATTGAGTATTTATGGAACACTAGAGATTTCATGGTGCAAAAAATTAAGTGCTGCCTTGTTAGAGCTTACGATAACCTGGCCTCCTTGTAGTAACACAGTAAAGAATCCAGAGAGGAAAGAGAGTTGTTTCAAATATAAAAGATGTCTTTTAAGTAGAATCCACAATAGTGAATGCACATTGAAGAATTAACTCATTCGCATGGCAAAAGGACATGAGGAAATTCTGTTGGATCTAGGCTTTGGCTCAAGTTCTTCTCCATTCATGACACAGAGCCAAGGAAAGCCACTCTCTTCTCCCACATGACCTGCATTGATTGCTACTGGCAAACTTCCTAGGGCCTTGAGGTGAAATTGCCTTAAGATGAATCCAGCACTGTGCAGAGTAGAGAGAAGAAACAAATAATCGGAGGCCTGATTGCCATCCCTGTTTTGTGGGGTTAAACTATTCTGAAGCCTACACCCCTTATGGATGCCCTCTTTTACAAGATCCTACAGAAGTTGCACTAGTGTTGTAGGGGTTTTTGCTTTTGCCAGATACAAATATGTGAATGGACTTAGAAATTGATATTAGGGTTGTAGTCAGTAGTCCTCCAGGAACTGGAAGTTATTTGGCAGGGGCTTATTTGGTCATCCAGTGTTGAAGGCAGTGGCGTCTACACAGTTACGGGAATGTGGCTGTCCATGGCGCGCAGTGGTAAACAGCTTAATCAACTATCATCTGAGGTACCCATCAAAGGTGAGGCTATGAGGGGCCAAGTTGCCACTGCCAAGAAACAGCATTCGTGCCATGCTTTTTTATCGACACTGAAAAGATTAAAGAAAGACAATGATGAGCTCAAGTTTTCAAATTCATAACTCAATGTATAAACTAAATCTCAGGGCCTTCCTCCAATGGCTGAATGAATCTCTCATCTTTCTGTGAGCATGGAAATAGCTGAAAAGCAAATGTGCCATGTGTTTCTGCAGTTGTGGATTTCCACACCAGTGTGCCTTACGACTACTGAAGAAACCTGATGAGACAGCAGGGCCATGGTTGGTAGGGAGAGAACTACTAGCACTAGTGTGGGGTTATCTGGGATGGATTTAGCAGATGAAGGAATTCAGGCATCGAACTTCAACAAACTTTCCATACCAGGTGAAGTCACTCCTCTCTACTTCCTAAGAGCTTGTTACTGCCTTGTTTAAACACTTAGAATCTCATGGGATGGAAGGAATTGTGTTTCAATGGGAAACCAGTTAACCTCATCATCATGCTGTGTCATATCTAAATCTACGACTACATTAGATCCCATCACACTGGGGGCAGAGGATGGGGAAGAGGGATTATATCATCAAGACCAGTAGGATGGGATTTACCCGCCCCAAGAGCTGGAGCAATTTCCTAATTCATATCAGGAAGAATCTGGGGAATGGGTCTATGCATGCTTGAACAAGGGAGGAAACATAGTTTCAGATTGGGCTGGATTTATCCATAGGAGTGCCAGAATTCTGATGTCAGTGTGGCTTTAACCACTGGCAGTAATGATTATGATTTGGTTGAGTAACCAAAATAAAGTCTCAGGTGGCTCTTACTAAGTCAAACTGAGAAGGCAGAAAATGGAATGAAATAAGCAAAGAAGTCCAAAGGTATTGGGAGAGAAACTATGTTGGAGTAGAACGTGTGTGGCTAACGTCTCCCTACCTTGCTTTGACCAGAGAGGACTCTGAAGGCAGAGCATCTATCAACGCCTGATAGCTGATCTGCAGACTGGAGACCCAGCAGGCTAGCGATTGTTGAAGGAAGACACAGCAATTGAAATGACTCCCTGATTTCAATGGATAAGGTAATTTCCTGGGGTGATGGAGGCCATGTTGTCACACTTCATCCCCCAAAGTAAGATGGATGTGCTTACCGTAATAGGCATCAGGCACTGTGTGGTTGGTCATCAGAGTCTGAAGTTCTGTCGGGGTGGCTGGATAATCTGAGATTCTGAGGATGGAAACAGATGATGAGCTCATTAAAGTCCAACTTGATTTGTATATCTGAGCAAGGACAGGTCAGATGAGCAAAGCTCTGGCTTGGACAGGATCATAACATCAACTCTTTCTTTGATTCCACATTCAGCGTCCTTTGATTGATGGAGAAGCCAGGAGTGCACAAGAATATCTGTGCAGGGGCACCTGGGTGGCTTAGTGGGTTAAAGCCTCTGCCTTCGGCTCAGGTCATGATCTCAGAGTCCTGGGATTGAGCCCCGCATCGGGCTCTCTGCTCAGTGGGGAACCTGCTTCCCTTCCTCTCTCTTTCTGCCTGCCTCTCTGCCTACTTGTGATCTCTATCTGTCAAATAAATAAATAAAATCTTAAAAAAAAAAGAATATCTGTGCAATAGCAACTCAATAATGTTTTTCAAATCTCCTGATTAGCCTTCCTCAAAGGACTCTATGGTTATTTTAAGAATAACAGGAAGAAGGAAAAGGGAGATACTTCTGTCTTTACTATCAACCTAGCACTGATTCCTTGTGGGCAAGTCTCCTGTAAATCTCCCTGGATATTGCTTTAGCCACATATGTACAGTAATCAAGGCTGGGAGTACTGAGGAAGTGGACTCAGGCTACACATTCCAGACCCCAGGCCCCTGATCATACCGGGGTAGGAACTTGGAGGTCAATTCTCTGCTTTGTTTTACTACCATAACTACAAGGCTTGAACACGAGCCTTCAATCCTGCCAGAGGAGAGGCTGGTACTTTTCCAGTCATGGAGCTTAAAAGTCTCAAAGTCTGAAAGGGTACCTTTCTTAATATCATTTGTTGGGTCTTATAAGATCTCTCTGTGCTGTTCCAGAATTCATGGGCCACAGAAGATCATACACTTGCTGTTGCTTTCACCCTGAGAGATTCTCCAGTAAATGGTGTGTCTGAAGACCTGGCATATATAGTCTTAAATCCTTCTCCCTTACTGTACACACACACACACACACACACACACACACACACACTTAGGAGCTATGATTCAGTATTCATTAATGCAGTGTTAGGAATAGCTTTGTTATCATTGTTAGGAATAGCTAAGTGGGAGCCTCTAGAATCTTTCCTACTCACAATGGGAATAAATCAAAGGCATTACCACAGGCCTGGTGAAATTACAAATATTTGCAGTATCATTTAAGACTTGGAAGATGTGGGAGTGGAGATCCTCATCACTTTTGTAGTCGGCTGTCTAGTTCAGCTAGTGAAAAAGAGAGATGGCGCACAGAGAATGACTATAGATTATCAGAAGTTTAATCAAGTGGGGATTCAATATTGCAATTTTGTACAAGATGTGGACTCTTCATTGAAACAAATCAATATGGCCCTTCCTAAGCACTCATTGATTTGACAAATGCTTTTTTCTCTAACTCCAAAAGCAGTAAACAGCAGAAGTTTGTTTTCATGTGATAAAGACAGCTGTACATCTTCACTGCCTTGTCACAGGGTTATATCACTTTTCTGGTTCTGTGTCCCAAGTCATTCTGCAAGGATAAGTAATTACCCCATCAGTGCTCGGACATCATCATGGCCAGCACCCTACTGATATATAGAAAACCTGGCAAGGTCCCTATTACCTTGTAAGATACATGAGTACCCAGCTTGAAAAATAAATGCCACAGAAGTCCAAGGATCTATCACTTCCATAGGGCTTCTATGATCTAAGTAGTTTCTCTTTGATTTTGAAAGAAAAATAAATCATAAATCTGTGGGCAGCACCGATCCATATACAGTTGCCCTAAACAATTGCTAGCTTGACCCAAAGAACAAGAATGCTCCCCTAACTGGTGCAGACCACAATGCAAGTCCCCCTTACATCTGGCCCTTGTGACTCCTTGGGTCCTCTAGATGCTGCATAGATCCTGTGCTGAGAGCAAGAGGGAGCTCTGATGATTTTGGAGACACATCATGCCTTTGCTGTAAATAAATTAGCTCTTGACTTGCCTCCAAGCCCTACTGGGGAAGGCCTGACTGTACCATCTCTGTGACCGTTAGATCTTGGCTACCCAATATCAACTGAATGTTCTCTGACTCACCATGTCATAAATTTTGGTATTCATAGTGGTTGAGTTGTATGCTTAATAAATATGTGAACTTGGGCAAGTTTCCTTTTGTGTTTTGGTTTCCACATTAGCCAGAAGTTGATGATAGTAAGTACTCTACAGTGTTTTGATGGGATTAAATGGTTTGACACCTGTAGACCACAAACAATAGTGTCTGGCACGTAGTAATGGCTTATTAAATGTTAACTTTTATGGTTATTGTTCTCCTTTGAGGAAGAGGACCTGTAATACCATAGAGCTCAGATTGGCAAGTGTGGGTCATTGGGAATCATCATGGTTCACTCTTGCACCCAAACCAATGTGCTCTTTATTGAGGGGTCCACAGCCCCATATAAAGGTTATGTAACCTGTCCTGGAAGAGGGGATCCCATCCTCACAGAGCATTGCTCTCCAGCTGGTGCTGCCGTGTCTCCGGATGTTAATTCCAGTGCTTGTGGAGCCCCTTCCTCATCAATGTCTTGCTTACCCCACGTACAGGCAGAGCAGTATTCCCAGGTATGGAATATGGTGCCTCCAAAATGAGGACACCTACCAAGGGCTATGATTTGTTCCGAATGGTAGGAATCCAAATTCTAACAGTTTGCCTTCTCCTGTGAAGGGAACATCCTGGCATGTCCTTGACCATGGGAGCCCTCCAATCTTTACTGGAGAGACAGGTCTCTGAATGTTCGCAGGAGCACTCTCCTGTCCTCCTCTGGAGCACAGGTGTCTCCACAAGCCCCACCCGCACCCCGCTTATCCTGCCAGATTGCCCTAATATCACTGATCAGATGGATCCATGTGATGTTTTGTGGAATATCCCAAAAGTCTAGATCTCTCTAGACCATATTATGGTGGGTTGGGATTGTCAAAAAGCCTTGGAGAAAACTGTAAATGTGCAACTTTACTTTTTCCAAGGGAAACCTAATGGTTCCTGCTCTTCTTTGTTGATTGGGAAAGAAAGTATATATTAGTTAAGTCACTAGCTACTTGTCATGTGGCTGAGGCCACAGTCATCTGTTGTAGCAATGCTGTTACCACTATCAGGGCAGCTGGTCAGCCTACTACTTGAAGTCTAAGATCCTTTTCCAGGATCCATCCATTTCTTGCAGGAGGCAGCCTGACAAATGAATGGAGCTGTAGTTGACATTGGGACCTCCCTGGCTTTAGATCTAGAAGGGTGGCACTATTCTGTTACCTTCCTGGTATATACTTTCCATTTACTATCTTGACTGGGATGGGGGGTAAAGTCAGAGATTTCCCCACTGTCATGGCTCTTACTACACAGGCCAAGAACCCATCGTGAAGGTTACTTTGATTTCCAAGCAAAGTCAAATGTATTTATGTACTTGGGAACTTTAGAAAAGACCTTTGGGTGGATTTGTAGACCCAGAGCCTCACTTTAGGTTGCATTAATTCTGGGAGTCCACTAATTACCTGGGCACCATAGGCTCCCATGACAACAAGGGGGCCAAATGGATAATTTAGTGCTCTGGGTATCCATATCAACTCAGACCTATGTCTAATAGTCCTTGAAATGCCTGAGTATTGCTCTATTCTCAGTGAACAGTTACGAGAGTATATTGTTTCAGGTTCATCTGGGGAACGAGTGGAGGTATGGTTACAGCATGTGTTTGCCAAGTTGTTTTAGGGTCTTGCTTCCTGTGGACACAACTACCTCTTCAGTTAATGGCTCTCGACTTTGAAAACTGCCTCTGGATTGTGGCTTTTTATAGGGAGAGACAGCCTCCTGCCTCTTGCTGATCCATTCTTGCTTTCTTTTATTATATGTGAAATAACACCCTCACACATGTATTTTTTTGCTAAAGAATCCATGTTACGTTCATCATCTGCATACCTCCCCATGAAGCAAACCCCACCAGCTGCCACTCTGACCTGGATTGTTGTTATGATCATTGTGAATCCCCGCCTCTCAGATTCTGGTATTTAAAAGCCACTGGCTTCACTGCTTTAGGCCTTAGTATCTCTGTGGCTTTCAATGAGGCAAGTTCGTTACAGCTTCTCCTCTCTCAGGCCTGGCCTGCATAGGGCAGTCACTATTGACTCTTAGTGAAGCTGATACCAGTGATGGGCAATCTCCTGAGAGAGCTGTTGCAGATCTGCAGGGCAGCAGGTCTGCACTTTCTTCCTCCACGGGGCTGTGGAGAGGTCTTGACAGGGAGGAGAGGCTCACTGCCGTAGGCTTGGAGGGCTCTGAAGAGTCTGGATGTTGAGGAGAGGAGGCTGTGCATACAAGGGAACATTCTGTACTTTCCACTCAGTTTTGCTGTGAACCTAAAAGTGCTCCAAAAATGAAGTTTAAGAATTAAAATAAAGAGTCTTAGGAACCCAAATCTCAAGGGACATCTACCCAGATATCCTCATCTCAGTGTCAGGATTCCAGGTCCACCTAGCCAGGGCCCCAAGCTTGCTAGGAAAGACTTGCTTCAGCTGAGGCTTCAACTGCTTTGAAGATGAGTGACTATCATGGAAATCCTTGGTTTTGTCTTAGGCCTTCTCCATTCTCCCAAGAGAGAAAATTGGCTTCTTTTAGGCTACCAACAAGGATGCTGGTCTTTACACTTGATTCTCAGTTATTTGTTGAGTAGTGTCAGCTTTTCATTGGGAAGGACATTGTACTGACTTAAGGGCCACCAACCATTCCACCATTCTTCTGTACACTGTTTCCTGTTCTGTTAGATTCGCCAGTCATGGCATTTCCTTCTGTAAGAATAGTCTATGCAGTCACATCAATGGCTCTTTAGCAATTGGGCTGCCTCTTTGTGCCAGAGTCTATTCATGGCTCACACACAACTGGGATGGTGTCTTCATCATCAGATGGGGGGTTGGCCAGCCAGTCTTGGAACCACACCTTTCCTGCCAGCTGTCTTGGGCTACTCTTGGAGTCTGTTGGGTTCTTAGGAAGTAGACTCTGGGATGGAGACAGAAGGCTTTTGTGAGGGGAAAAGAGAGGAAACAAGGTTGTCCTGGAGGAGCTCTCAGACCCTGATGGGCCTGACAGATCTCAGTGCTGCCAGTGTGGAGGTCCAGAGCCGGGTCTGCCTGCTAGACTGGTTGCCAGTTGGGCGGAAATGGTGAGGCCTTTGTACCTCAGCCTTTTTCTGTTGTCAGTCATCCTCTGGGATGATCCTGAAAAGAGTGTCACTTGGTACAAATGCTGTCTGCTAACCACACTCCTCCCATATTAAAAAGGATCTGAGGGACTCAGCCCCACTTCTTCCACACATGCTCCAAATGAATTCAGGTAGTGAAATGTGGGGACAAGATTGATCTGCAGTTTGTATAATGGAGACAGGACATTGCTTCTCCAGCATGAGAGCTTCCCAGCATAGTGGCTTCAAAATAATAAATCATTTTAGCATCCGTTTCTGTCTGAGGGACAAAGGACAGTGTGCCTCCATGTTACTGTGACACGTCAGGGTCATCATTGTTTCATTTCACCTTATTTATTCATCATTCAATTGAGATCAAATTATGGATCTAATCTAGAAAGTATTTGCAGTAACCTTGAATATAATGATGGTGCTTTTCGTGTGTACTTTCAAAGTGCTTAGATAACCATCATCTCATCTGGTCCACAGAATAACCCTATCAAGTAGACAGAGCAGTGTCAGAAATTCTCATGGTCAATTTTTATGGGTATCCTATAGCTTCTAAAAATATTTTCATGACACCAGAAAAAATTTAAAAAAGATTTCCACATGATCATAGGGGCCCTTAGCTGCTCTAGAAGTGATCCAGGGACTACTAAAACTGAGGTACGAGCACATTCTTTTTATCTTTTATTGGAATATAGTTGACATGCAATGTTATACTGGTTTCAGGCAGACCACACATAGTGATTTGATAAGTCTGTACATTAAGCTATGCTCACCAGCATATTCTCAGTGACATTACTCTCACTTTTTTCAGTTTTTGTCACGACTCTAAGTTCATGTGAATTTGATGAATTTAAAGGTAAATGATGTTATTTGTTGGCACTTGAATTTTAACCTTAATATATAAAATACAAAACATAAGGAAATTTGATAAGCGATAAAATTCACCAGTGATAACACAGATTTTAAGTTTCTCTTATCATCCACTCTTTATTTAGGTACATTTTTACATTACTGCAAATATGTGTATATATAATTTTCTCTTTGCTTTTTTAAAAACTTTACACCATTAAAGCATTTCCAAGACCCATAATTCTATAGTCATCAGTACTATAATTTTCTTTTTAAGGTTGCATTTATTTATTTTAGAGAGAGAGAGAGTTGAGAGAGGCAGGGTGGGGGGAGAGGAAGAAAGAATCTGAAGCAGACTCCTATGGAGTGCAGAGACCCCCCCCCCACCCCCGCCCGGGCTTGATCTCATGACTCAAGATCATGACCTGAGCTGAAACTAAGAGTTGGACATTTAACTGACCAAGCCACCCAGGCACCCCCATTACTATAATTTTAAAAGACTGTCTACTATTATATCTAGTGTTTTAAAATGTTTTAAACATGGTTTAAATGGCATTTTAAAAATGAATCTCATGGCAGATAAACATCTGGGGACATATACAGTGAAAAAGACATTTTAAAATAGTATATTCCCATTTTTAAAAAACTGTACCAAAAACATGTGGTTAAAAATCATTTGTAATGTAGTTGTTCCTGTGAGATTTTAGCATTCTCATTGACCTTTCAGCCTGAATCTAAAAATAGAAGACTTTATCAGAGGTTTAGCCTGTAGACCTATTTTTAGATGTATAGCGTCATGACCTAAACTTAATAAAAATCAAACACAAAGAGTTGAAAGTGGGAAGCTTCTTTGTAGAAATTCCTTTGGGGCTATATCCTGCCTAAATTCTACAAGAAGAATTCCCACAGAAATCAGTAGGAGATTAAAATAAATATCAATGGCAGGATATAGTCCAAATTATGAACAAAAACTTTAAACTTGACAGGTTAATTGTTTTTCAGAATGATTGGAATTTGGGGGCAGTATTTTCATGAGGGAAAACCAGCATTTTGGCCATAGATAAATTTGTACACAGCATTTTGTATAGTAGAGCCTTATCTATGGGAATAATGCCCACCAGTTGTTTTAAGACATTGGTTTCTACCATTTTTAAAAACATTTTTAAACAGTTTTTGAAATTATGTTATGTTAGTCACCATACAGTGCATTATTAGTTTTTGATGTCGTCTTCCATGATTCATTGTTTGCGTATAACCTCCAGTGCACCATGCAATATATGCCCTCCTTAAAAATTTTTTTTTTATTTGAGAGAGAGAGAGAGAGAGAGAGCTTGAGTGCATAGGGGAGGGGAGGGGGTACAGGGATCTCTATGTGGGGCTCCATCCCAGGACCCTGGGCCACCACAACTTGGGCCAAAGGCAGATACCCAACCAACTGAACCAACCACCCAAGTGCCCCGGTTTCTACCATTTTGAAGGGAAGTGTCTAGATGAGGCGGCATTCTGATTTTTCATTAGTGGGTCAAATTTCCAATATGCTTTTATTTTAAGTAGGACAGACAATATACAAAGTGAAAAAATTCATTTCTAACCCTCCTTGCTTAACCACATTACTTGAAAATTATTAAGAAAAAATTATACCACAAGTGAAAGATTCAAAGACGAGATTGGGCAGTGTGAGGCTTGAAGCCCTTTCTCTGCAAGATGTTGCAACTAGTACGAATGTATACAGAGTGTTCGGTTGCCTAACTTATCATCTGGAGCACTTGACTAGAGGTTGTATACAAGTCAGGTTTTGCATTCATTATTAAACTTTGCCCCAGTATGTCACATAACAAATGCACAGCCTTAGACATGTTAACCTCTCTGAGTCACTTTTTCCTTTTTTGAGAAAAGAGGGTAACAATGCCTTTCTGTGAAATGAGGATGAGATTCAAGAAAGAGCAACATAAGCATGGAAGGGTTTCCTTTTCTAACAATTAGAAGTCAGGAGTTAAGCAATCAGGGACAATGACTCAGCATTTCAGGGATGACAGGCTAGCTGTCCTGGGCGTCTGGTGTCCTTTCCTTACTGTGATTAGGTGGCTACCTAATTGCGTCTCTGTTCCAGATATTGTGTCTTTGTTCAAGGCTGGTTGTGGGGGAGAGGAATGATGTCACTGATGCCCATCCCTTTTATCAAAAAATTAAATGAATAGATGAATAATTTCCCAGAAGCTTCCTTGTATCTGTCAACATGTGTCCTGCCTAGAACTATACCGTATGACCAGTCCTAGCTACAAAGGAGATTGGGGATTAGAGTGGAGCATTTTTGGCACAAGCACAATTGGATTGTGTGACCTCTTATATAAATTATGTTAATGATCTTAAAGGTACTTATTAAAAATTGCAATAATATTTTGGATAAAGATGGGCACAGAGCAGATGCCCACTGACCTCCATGAGATCAATAACGAGGCTTGTTCAGTGTACTCCTGTAAACTCCACTGTGAGAGTTTTCGCTTTACTGGAGCACTGTCATATAAGCCGGTGGTGGGCACATAATATGTGCAGGAAATACAAGGGGCTGAATCAGTAATATTCATTTCAACGAAGGCATTCAATTCAAACAACATTAAGTAAGTGCCTATTATATTCAAATTATGTTCCAGCGGCTGTAAGAAGTATAGTGATTCTAATGACATACCGAAAGGGACTATATTCTGATAGGCAGGTAACTTGAGTCCAGACAACCCAAGCATTCGCACAAGGAGCATAACCAGAGATTTAAATGAAGACTCTAGAAATATAAAACAATAACAATTATTTTCCACTAGAAGTTAAGTGGAGAGTCAACTGGAAGATTGGTGAGGAACACAGGCAGGGGAGGCTCTAAGAGGAAAGGACCAACTTCTGCAGTGGCCAGGACGTCAATGACAGCGGTAAGACCTCACAAAGTAATTTGTTTTTATTTGGAAGTGAAAGAACAGACTCATGAATGAGTCTTTGGAAAGTGGTGACAAGAGTGGTTTTGATTATTTAACAATTCGAAAGTAAGACCATAAACAGGACTTCTTTTATGAAGTTAAAAGATTCTAGTATGATGATACCACAGAAGAATATGGAAATTAAATGAGGTTATCTAGTCCAATGGGAAAGAGTACTTGGTTGAAATGGAAACAATTTGTTGTTTTCTGTGAGACCCAAGATCTTGAACAGTAAAACATAAGAAAAAAAAATTTAAGTACCAGTGGGAAAATGATACTCCCTCTAATTAACTTTAGAAGCTGGGCACAGATCGAATTTGTTATCAAGGAAGCTGTTAAGAGAGCCCCAAATAAATCAGTTTGGTTCCAAATTTACCTTAGGTTGAAAATGGTCTGATCAAAATGTTTCCCATACTGCATGGAAGGAAAACCTTTATCTAAAGCATGTTGGCATTGCTATATTAGTTTCTTTTAATACCAGTTTCAGCAAATATTTTAAGATGATTGAGGCATGAAAATCTGTTTGAGATTAAAAACCTGCTGTTAGCCCAAGGAATGTAATAGCAAATGAAATTCAGGAAAAATTCAGTGTACATGTTTGAGCTTGTAGAACAACCATGTTCAAAGGAAATTAAACTGAAAAAAAAATTTTGTTTCAATATGGCCAATTCATGACTAGATTAGATAGTTTATAAAAACCTCTTGTTCAGTGGCTACATTATAAAACTATTTCTGTGTAAGTATACATTCCCTTTCTCTGATGCTAAGAGCTAATGTTTATTGAGCATTTACTATATTCCAGCTACTGTGCTAATTACATTACACTCTTTGTCATTTAATCTTCTCAGCAACCTAATGAGGTAGAAACTATTTTTAATTCTCCTTTAGCGATGAGAAAACTGCAAAGTGGTAGTGTGTCTGTGGTCCCACTGTTATTAAGCAAAAACGTAAGACTGGGCCCTTTCTGGACTCTTTCTTAATGGTAACCATACTCTCGTGTACTATTTCTGTTGTTTGGATTTACTAGGTATGTTTCAAAAAAAGTTGGGGGTAGAGAGGAGAACTTATGTGATTGATATACCCTTGATACTAATACCCGTGATTCTATCTTATTCAAGTTAATAAATTAAGTTTAAACTAAAGTATTCTCAGCTCTATAAAGAAAGTCTTCCATTAAACATTAGACATAATTCTACACCCATTTTCCACCATTGAGTAAGCTTACCTCTGGAAAGGACTAGTTTTTAGTAGGTGAGATGATTTTGTGTATTCAGCTAGGGAAATAAAAAATGTTCTATGGTATGATAACTATATGAGTTTAAGAAATACATTATGGTTCTAGGACTCAGGTATGTTCCCTTTTATATATTCTCTTTAATGTTTAATGAGGAAATATCTTGTTTGATTTCCCTTCTTTGAAAGGGAACATTCATTTCTGAAAGTTATAAATCTGACTGCTGTTGTATTCCATGTAACAAAAGATTTTGAAATGAAAAAAATACAAACACAAATAAGAGAACTCTGCAAAAATGGTGTCTAGGCTTGAATACTGTTATTTATCATTTTTGATGGCATTATGGTACAATTATATTGATAGAAATATGACCTTCTTTCATTAAATGACTGCTTTTATGGTTTCCATGAGCCATTCTTCCTTCTCACAGAGCATGGTCCTGGGGAGCTCTGTAAAAAGGACCTGTTTTGAGCGTGGTTCGTGTTGCCAGAGGATTTGGGGCACAGAACGAAGAGAAGTGGAGACCTGCGGGGAGAAGGAGAATAAGCTGAAAGCTAGGAAATGTCTGAAAATTTAAGTCTATAAAATCAGACAGTGCAAACACAGGAGCCCAAGTAAAGTATGTTTCAGAGCATCTATGAGCCAATTTGGAACGTTGAGCCCAGAAGATTCCCCTTGGGCACAAGATAGGAGGTAAGGATTCTCTTACAGGTTGGCAGCAGTAGATCTAGATGCTGGGAAAGAGATCAATTTTAGACACTTAAAGTTATTAAAGTCTCATTTTCACAATGGAGTCTCTCAACAGTGGACAGTTCAGCTAACAGGATAATTTAACCAAGAAAGGGATTTATCCAAAATATTCCTGAAGGACTGATATAAGAAACTTTTTACTGATGCAAAAACCCAGAATTTATTAAATTGTACCATGGACATTCTACAAGCAAATCTAATATTAAAAGTATTAGAATTTTCCGCCCCCCCACAGGGACTTTTATTCCTTGACCTCACTTTGCCCCTGGATCCAAAATTCATACAAATTAAGTGATGAAATGTTTGAATTACCTTAAAATGACACATTATGAATTTAAAGCAGAAGGAGGGAAGATGAACTAACATTTGCCTAAAGTAACAGATTCACTAATTGCAAGCTTAACAGAGAAAGTGTTCATGAGAATAAAAATACCATAAGGAATTCACAATTCAGGAAATTTCTTTATGATGTAAAAGTCCTATAGGTAAAAAAATATATATATATAAAGAATATTAATATATATGTGAGATTTTGCCCTAATGAATTATTATACAGTCAAATAGAAAAGACTTTAGGACCCACAAATCACCACTCCCGTGTACTAGGTGCTTGCTGCACGTCAGATACTGCCTTTGTGCTTGACCCGTTGAGGGCTGTCTCCTCTGGGCTTTGCATCAAACCCCCAGAGTAGCTGCGACTCCTCCCTGCACAGATAAAGATGCAGGTGCAGATAAGAAACAGGATCCCGGAAGGTTCCATGATTTGCCAGATGTGGGATTAGAAGTCTTTCATGCCTGTCTCCAAAACTTGACTTTTGAGGATAGATATGCCTATTAATTCTACTTTTCCCCGTGTTATTCGTTGTTACATAAACAAGGGAGGTATATGTTCCAAGGGGGCATCCTAGGAACCCTTGAATCGTATATTATTAGATTGTGCTAAAAGCATACAATTGAAAGGAAATTTTGTATCATCACCTTTGAACATTTCAGGGTAAATCTTTTCAATGACTTGAATTTGTTTTATAATTTATTTTTATTTTTTTTAATAAACATATAATGTATTGTTAGCCCCAGGGGTACAGGTCTGTGCATCACCAGGTTTACAGACTTCACAGCACTCACCATAGCACACACCCTCCCCAGTGTCCACAGCCCCCCCACCCCCCCGACCCCCAGCAACCCTCAGTTTGTTTTGTGAGATTAAGAGTCTCTTATGGTTTGTCTCCCTCCCGATCCCATCTTGTTTCATTTATTCTTTTCCTACCCCCCAAACCCCCACGTTGCATTTCCATGATAGTTGAATGACTTGAATTTTGATGAAAGCGTTGGTTTCCCTTCTATAACTGCCTTTTTTCTTGTCCAGGCTTTAAACAAATTGACAGATAAGATGAAGAGTAATGTATAAGGAAAATGAAAATATTGCTAGCCACACCCTCCAACCAGCAAAAAAAACAAAACAAAACCTCCCAACAACTAACAAGGGTTAAGTTTTCAAGGGCTAAATAATGTTACAATAATAAGATGCCAGAAAAGCTCAGTAGAAGCCCTCTTCTGCTGTCACATTCACAGGGAGGAAGGCCACACTTACTAGGCTTTAAAGAAAGTAATGTTTAAAATTTAATTTTCTTGATAATGTGAGTTAAAAGTTAGAATTTAAAATAATGCCCAATTTTTAATTCTGCTAGTGGTTTTTCTTAATTGGATACATGAGAATGGGGTGTATTTCTTCAGGACCTGATATATTTTATTAATTTAGCACAGTGTCTAACATGTCTCTCTCTCTAGAGTCCAAAGAATTAATAGAGCATGAAGGCATATAACTATACTGTGCCTGTAGATACCAACTTTACGAAAAATGGGCAACCCTTGGGTCCTAGAATGTTTTCCCAGGTAAAAAATCCCTGGAACTCATGTAATATTAACTGAAACTATAGTAAAAGCTCAGTTATTTCTAAATGAAAGAAGGCATATTAGTTTGTCTGTTGCTATATGATAAATCACCCCAAAACTTAGTAGCTTATAACAACAAACATATCATCCCATGGTTCCTGTGGTTCAGGAATCCAAGAGCACTCTTTCTGGTTGGGTCTTACTCAGAGGGTGTGTCCCGCTGCCCTCCAGGGCTGTGGTCAGCATTTCCAAACCCACTTATGTGGGATCGTCTCACCAGACATTGGCCAAACACCTCAATTTTGACCATGGGATCCCCTCCAAAGGCTGCCAGAGTTCCTCAGAACATGGCAGTTGGGTTCCCCCAGAGCCAGTGGTCTGGCAGAGAGAAAGAGGAAGAGTGATATGGCGCTGTCATTTAGTCCTAAGTCCTGAGTCATGCACCGTGTCTTCTGTCTTACTCTATTCCTTAGAAATGAGTCACTTGGGGCACCTGGGTGGTTCCATTGGTTGAATGTCTGACTCTTAATTTCGGTTCAGGTCATGATCTCAGGGGTCATGGGATGGAGCCCCTCCTTGGCTCTATACTCAGTGGGGAGTCTGCTTGAGATTCTCTCTTCCTCTGCCTCTCTCCCATGCATATGGTTTCTCTTTCTCTCTCTCTCAGATAAATAAATCTTAAAAAAAAAAAAAATGAGTCACTCGGTATAGTAATAACTTCAACAGAGAATATTACACAAAGGTTTTAATACTAGGAGGTAGGGAACATTGGAGGCCATCTTGGGGACTGGCTCCCTAAAACAGGTGATAGAAATAAAAAAATCTTAATTTTTATTCTCACCAAGATGTCACTGGTGAGTCGATACAAGGTAAGCAGAATCTATGATTTGTTCATTTAAATTTAATAAGGGTAAATCTCCAGTAAAAAGGTTTGGTACAATGCACCTACCATTTCTAGCAAAGAGATCTGTGCAGGGTTCTTAATTTCCATCTCCTCTTTGAGTGCTGTGTTCTTGGCCCCTCAGTGCTATGTAGACAATGAACTCTGGTCATATAGCTACTATGTATCTTGTAACAATAATTTTTAATCCTCTGCCACATTGGCTAATGTTTCTGCCTCTTGTGATAGAGCTGCTTCAGCCCAAGAAATTTGCTTTTAGTGATGGCTTTCATCTTGTCCCCATATTTATTTCAACCAGAAAAATACTAGCAACATTTTCTTGTGATGGAACTCCTGTGGATGCTTCCAAAGCCTGTGCCACTTGGGCTCTGCCATACGCTCCTCAAGACACTGTCTTTCCTCCGCTTGTTTCTTAGTCAGATCCCCACACAATAGAGTGAGACCATTGAAAGCCCCTACAGTGACTATATCCCTTGATACCTATCCTCTGTTTTTCCGAGTAGTTTCCATTTGAGCCTGTGGAGATCCTCATAAATCCATGGTCCTTTCCATGATCCTGACTAGAGAGATTAGTTCTAGGCAATTGATCATTGATCTATTGCTGCTCACCAAACCTGCCACCAACAAGGTAAAGATAGACCCCCAGAATACTCCATGGCACATGTGAAACTCAGCTGCCTGGTAGTTTAAAAGCAATTGTATCAGGGGTCCCTGGGTGACCCCGTTGTTTAAGTGTCCACATCTTGATTTCAGCTCAAGACATGATCTCAGGGTCTTGGGGTCAATCAAACCCTGCATTGGGCTCCACACTGGGCGTGGAGCCTCCCCCTGAGGTTCTCTCTTTCCCTCTGCCCTCTATCCTGTGCTCTCTCTCTCTCAGAAATATATAATCTTAAAAAAAAAAAAGCAACAATATTAGAGTCTACAAATTTATGGAAAAACTCCGGTTGTCTCTAGAACTTCCTGGAGTTCTGAGGTCTCTGTAGCAGCTGGCATCTGTTGTGGTTTTGCATGTGTATGTTTTATGCGAGTGTATTTCAAGGTCAAGAAGCAATAAATTTGGTTCTAAACTGCTGATGCCTTTTGCTGATGCCTTTTGTTGCCTTGTACATCTTTGTCGAGGTCGCGCTAGACTTACCTCCATAGGAAGGTGCTTCGGTGAGGTGTGTGAGTCGGTAAAGGGGGCAGAAGCAAGCTAGCAGGGGGTTCACAAATGGAATACCCTCCAGAGGAAGAAAGCATAGAAGTTTTCTCTTTTAAGAAGAACAATTCAGGCTCTCTCTCGGGCTGAAAGGAGAAAAACACCTCTCTTAGACTCCTCATGTGTTGAATGTTCTTCTAAAAGTGTAGCTATTGCTTTGTAACACTATTATTTCCACTGTGGGATTTGAGGAAGAGATGAGCACAGACACCAGAAAAGAATCCGTTTTTCAAGAGAAAGCTCTCCCACTTGCCCCTGCCCTGCTCTGCACCTCACCGTGTGCCCGGTGCCCGATGCCTGCCTCCCACCGGCCACCTTCTCAGATGTCAGTGGGGATCTCCCGAATGCCAAATGCAATAAACACCCCACACTCCCCTTCCAACGGGCTCTCTCTTTGATATTCAAGACTCGGCTTTTTGAAATGATGTGTTTTATTTTTTGGGATCACTTTTTCAAAATTCTCATCTGCCTAGACTTCGTTAACCATGCATTCTCCAAAGTGTTGGCTGCATCTCCGAAAGCTCTTTTCCTCTCTCTCCAGACTCATCACCTGTCCTGAGTCCTTAAAGAAGGGATCCCAGGCGTCTGTCCCCAGGGCTGGTGTCTTCTAATCACATGCTCTGCAGTGAGATTGTGCTCTGCCCTGGCTTCGAAGACAGTCTACAGGAGGGACACTCAGGGCGCTGTAGCCTTAGCCCTAACCTGAACTTCTGGCTTCCGACTGAATAGAGCAGTATTTTCATTTTTCAGGGTAATCATGTAAATGTGTGCAAAAACTAAGATCTATCTGTCTATAGATCGATAGATAGGTATCTATCGATCTATAGATAGATCGATAGATATAGATCTATCTATAGACAGATTGATAGATATAGATATATCTGTATATCAACACTAAGATTGATTGATTGATTTTCTACCAGAAACCAATTTCCTCCATATATTCCTTATCCCAGCCAATCTGGTCCCCATTCTTGAAGTCACTGATGCCAGGAACAACACGATCATCGTCTGTTGCCACTTGCTCATTTCCCGTGGTCACCCAGGCAAGTTGGAGGGTGTGTATTTCAGGGGTTTGTCCGGCTCTGGACTCAGACCTGGGTTCAGTCCCAGCTCTACCATTTCTTCACTACGTGACCTTGAACAAACTCCTTAACCTCCCTGAACCTCAATTCTCCCAGCTGGAAAACAGGGATACTAAGCAGAAAGCAGCTCCCAGGGCTGTTTGGAAGACTGAACGGACAAGAGTGCCGGCGTCCTTACTCCAGTAAGGGGCACCGAGAAGTCAGCCTGTGTCTGTTTCAGGCGCATCGCTGTGCTGGTTCTAACCCTGGACTGTCTTTGGATTGTGTGCCCCGCCTTTATTTCCATGGCCACTGCCTTAGTTGATTTCCTTTGGTTTTCCCATGTGGATTATTGCATTTGACTGGCCTCCTTGTTTATATTTTCTTGCCCTTTAAATCCATCATTTGTTCTGTCACATGCTTTCTCTTACAAAAGCCTGGAAATGTTCATGCCACACTCTGCTACTCTCACGCTCCCGTGGCTTCCAATTTGCTATAAGATCATGTCTGGTCCCTAGCACGGGATCCAAGTCCTCGATAATCTGCATACAACTTGCTGTCCTCATCACATGCTTAGGCTGCAGTCACACTGGACTCTTCAGTGCTCCCAAGGACACTTTTCCTAAACCCATGACTTTTCTGAAGAAAGAAAGAAAAAATCCCTCAGCCTGAAGTTCTCTATGCCGTTGCAGATATAAGCTAAAATTCCTTTCCTTTCTGCCTAATTAGCAGATTTTCTTCTTACTGTCCTCACCATTTTTTAACCTCATTGTCGTGATTTATAGGTTCATTTCTGCAACAACTTTGTAAGCTCCTTGAGAGCAGAAACCTTGTCCGAGTCTTTGGACACAGTCCTAACAGCAAACAGATGATGAGGAGGCATTTATGTACGTGAATCTGTAACTCTCAACCGTTCTAGGTTGGGAGCTTTAAACTGTGGATTCTACTCTGTTGCCAAATTAATATGTTTATGTTTTTATAATTATGTGCCTCTTTTCTACTTGGAGGACACTGTGCAAGGAAACGCATGGCCCGTTCCTGGCAGCGTGCCATGTGAGCCCGCCTGTGAAGAACAGAGGGAAAGTGGGAGGCAGGACATTCGCAGTAGCACAGTGAAGATGTTAAAAATTAAATCTGAAATACAATAAGTAAACAAATCAATGTAAAACTCTGTAATTAAAAGAACAAAACAGTATCAGCAAGAATCCAGATGGAAGGTGTTTTCTGAAATTAACATTAGTCTCTCACACCCTAAGAGTCATTGGTTCTAACTTTACTTAGAAACAGGTACTGTTAAAAGAAATTCGACTTTATTTAGTGCCACATCATCGACAGTACACTTTCCAGTGTTCACGCAGTTTTATTTCGGAGTTTTGTTTATTTCTCGGTTTTATTGAAGTTCTATGCCAAATGTGAGCCCTGTGGAGTTAATGAGCAGAAGCATCCTTTTCTACCCCTATTAAAACTTGACTGTTGGCTATATAACACTGAACACACCTCAGCTTCTTAAACAAGGTGCCAATATAGGCTGCACTACTTAAAAAGAAAATTAAGAAAGGCAGCTTGGTATCCTGTATTGGAACCATTCCAAATCCCTGAATGCCTGCTAATGTACCTCATTTTCAAAATAAATGAAATCTCCAGTCTCTTGGTTGAAACACAATTTGTTTGTTTAAACCTCTGTTGTCAAACATTTATCACACCTCATAATTCCTCCTGTGATACCAGTATCCTAATTTCAAGACACATCTTCAAATATAAAGCTAGTAAACATAGAAACTTCTTTTTTGTCTCTACTTAATTTAAGATTTTGATTATTTTCTAAGTGTAGAATCTATATGTGTTATAGAAAAATAGAGAAAAGCAAAAAATTTTATTTTATATCCAGATGTATCTACTCTTTCTATTGTAACATTTCTAGATCTTTTCCTATGTGTTTTACAACCTCTTATATACTTATGTTCTGCTACAGAGTCTTCTAAAGTTGTGTCCTTATTTTGTCATTTAACATTATAACACGTTTTCCCACATTAGTAAAACTCCTTGCATGCAAATTTTAATGGTCTTATGCATACAGCTGACCCTTTACCAACTGCATGGGTCCATTTACATATGGAATTTTAAAATAAATATAGTACAGTACTCTAAATATATTTTCTCTTCCTTATGGTTTTCTTTTTTAAAGATTTTATTTATTTATTTGTCAGACAGAGAGTGAGAGGGATAGAGAGAGAGCCCACAAGTAGGGGGAACAGCAGACAGAGGAAGAAACAGACTCCCCACCGAGCAAGGAGCATGATTTAGGACTCAATCCCAGGGATCATGACCCAGGTGGAAGGCAGACACTTAAACAACTGAAGCACCCATGTGTTCCTTCTTTATGGTTTTCTTAATATTTTCTTTTATGTAGCTTACTTTATTATAAGATTACAGTATATACTACATATAACATACAAAATATGTGTTGATCAACTCTTTATGTCATTGGTAAGGCCTTTCATTCAACAATAGGCTATTAGTGGTTAAGTTTAGGAGGGAGTCAAAAGTTCTATGCAGATTTTTGAGTGCACAGAGATCGGTGCCCCTAATCTCTCTACATTGTTCAAAGGTCAGCTATATATCACCATTTATTAACCATTCCCTTATTACTAGGTGTTTTAGTGTATTTTAAGGTTTTAGACATTACAGTGATGCCCTAAGCAATTCTGTTGTCATAAAACTTGTCTTCAAGAGTGGAATAGACAGAAAATCTGTTGGCTTTTCTTTTTTTTCAGCTTACAGGTCTTCCCACTCTCATAGAAACAGAAGCCCATTTTGAATGAGGAATCCATTTCATTACATCTTTGAAATCACTGTCAGCCTTGCAATGAGCACATATTAGCATGAATTTCAGAGCACTAGTGACCTCATTTTCCTGGAAACTGTGGCTGGTTCAGGGAAAGACACATGATACAAGTCATGGCAATCAGAGAATTTTTCAGGTGGAGCTTTTCATTCAGGATGCTAAAGTGATAGGCAACTTTACTCATTGTTAGGAGTGAACCTGCCTGAATGGTGGAGAAAAAGACAGAGCTTTGAACTATACTATTTAAGCCTTGCCTTACTTAAAAAGCTCTATGCCACTAATTTTTGGTTATTTGCAGTTGTTATTATTTTAACTTCAATACCACTGTAAGCCTGAATTAATCCTGATTAATTAAAATTAGATCTTTGCAGGAAGTTGGAAGGATGGCTGATAAGAAGCCCCAGACTCTCTCTTGTACAGAGACACCAGTTCAGCAACAATACCACCATTCCCTTGGTGAGAAGTCCAGAAATCCAGACATGAAACTACTAAGAAACGACAATAGTAAGTCCTTTTTCATCAGTAATTTCTCTAAATATAAATGGATTAAACTCCTCAGTCAAAAGTTACAGAGTGGCTGAAAGAATAAAAAGAAAAATCCAGCTATATACACTGTCTTCATGTGACTCACTTTAGATTGAAGTACACATGTAGGCTGAAGGTAAAAAATGGGATTAAGATTTTCTATGCAAATGGTGACCAAAAGAGAGCAGGGGTGGCCTGAGTTATATTAAGCAAAATAGACTTTAGGTAAAGACTGTCAGAAGAGACAAAACAATGACATTATATATTGATAAAAGGGCTAATTTACTAGGAAGATATAAAAATTATATATGCAATCAATACACAGCACCTAAATATATGAAAGAAGGACTGACAGAACTGAAGGGAGAAGTAGATAGCATTACAATGAGAGTGGGCAATTTCAATACACTGTCAATATGGATAAAACATTCAGACAGAAGATCAAAGAAAAAGAAGATTTAAAAACTATACACAAATGGGCCTTACAGACATATATGTAATGTCCCATCCAGTAGCAGCAGAACACACATTCTTCTCAAGTGCATGCAGGACATTATCCAGGATAGAGCATGTTATATTACCCAATAAGTCTTGACAAATTTAAGAATATTACGATTATATTGAGTATCTTTTTTGGCCACCATGGAATGAATCTGGAAATCAACAGGAAAGGAAAACTAGAAAAGTCACAAATATGTAGGAATTATATAACACTGTTGAATAACCATTGGCTCAAAGAAGAAATGAAAAGGGAAATTTGAATATATCTTGAGACAAACAAATGAAAACATAACATGCCCAAACTTACGGAAACAAAATATGTAACAAAAGCAGTACTGAAAGGATGGTGTACAGCCCTAAGCATCTAGATTAAAAAAGAAGAAATATCTCAAATAAACAATGTAACTCTCCATATCAAGGACCTCTAGAAGAAGAGAAGGCCACAGTGGTCCCATGAGTTCCCCAGTTCTTTGAGAGCAAATTTCCTATGTTGCAAAGAGCTTGAAACTGAGGAGAGAATGATGTTCTCCAATGAAATGGAGAGGCAGAGATCAGGGTGTAGGGCATCTAAAGCAGCTTAAATCTATGGAGTGGGACATTGGGAGATATACAGAGAGGCAAATCCTAAAGATTGTGTGGAGCAATGTCACAGGCCTATGAATGGAGGATGGACTGTGTATGTGGAGATCGAAGGTACTAAGGATTAAGAGTAGAAGAGAGATACTAGAAGAGATGCTGCTCATGCTGGGGAAGAGAAGTACTTTAGAGTGACCTCAGTATCTACCTTCTTGATACTCTGCACTTAGCTAAGACAACAGCAACAATTTCATAGCACCAGTGAGGTCCCATAAAACCTCCCCATTTAAGGACTAATCCCTCAAGTAATATCTTTACTAACCCTCAAGTAATATGGTAGAGCCACCTTAACAAAGCCTAAAATCAACCCTTGGAAAGATCTGCAGAGAAAACAGTTTGGAGATTGACTCCCATTAAATTACAGGAATTGAGGGACTCTTGAGCTTTATGCAAATCTACACGAACAAAGCAAAAATTCAAGTCTGCACAAGTTTATCATAAGAGTCTGTAATTGAGCTACCTATTGAAATAAGAATGAATCCATTTCAGAAGGAGATTTTTAAAATTCCAGTTTCTATGGTACATTAATCAATAAACCTACTATATTAAACCTACTATATTAAAAAAAATCACAAGACATTTGAAGAAACAGAATTTGAACCATAGTCAAGGAAAAAAGTAATCAATAAAAAAACATCTGAGATGGATCAGTTGTTGAATTTAAGCAGAGAAAGACTTTTAAATTACTACTATAAGTTTCTCTTTAAAAAAGTAAATATAGTTTTGTTGAGCAAAAGGGTAGGGTATCTCAGTGGAAAAATGAAAACTATAATACACTCGAAATACTAGAATGGAAAAGTGCAATAGTAGAAATAAAAATTTTACTAATGGGCTTAAGAGCAGATTCAAGATGGGGAAAAAAGAGTCCATAAACTTGATGACAGGTAAAAAGAAATTATTTTATTTCAGCAACAGAGAGATAAAATATTAAAGAAAAATAGATAAATCCTCAGGGATGGAATGGAATCTTATGGGAAAAATATGTAATAGTCTAATTTATTTTTACTTGGTGTCTCAGAAGAATAGACTGGGATTGGGAAAGAAAACTGTACTTGAATAAATAATGTCCAAGAACTTTTCAAATTTGAAACACCAACTTGCTTACAAATACAGAAAGCTTCCAAGCAGGATAAATATCAGAACCAGGCTGAGACACATCACAGTCACACTACTGAAACAAAGAGAACAAGAAAATCTTGAAAACAGCCACAATAAAAAGGGAAATTTTGTATAAGGGAATGAGGATAATAAAGGTTGCTGATTTCTTCTCAGAAACAATGCAGGCTGGAAGACAATGGGATGGCATATTTATCTTTTTTAAAGAGTTTATTTATTTGAGAAAGAGAGAGAGAGATAGGAGGGGGTGGGAGAGGGAGAAAGAATCTGAATCAGACTCTGCACTCAGTGCAGAGCCCGATGCTAGGCTCAGTCCCACCATTGTGAGATCATGACCTGAGTGGAAACCAAGAGTCTGAGGCTTAACTGACCGAGCCACCCAGGTACCCTGGAATGACACATTTAAAGTGCCAAAAGAAAAAAATAAGACTGTCAGTCAAAGTTTCATATCCAATGAAAAAATTCTTCAAAAATGAGGATGAAATAAAATCATTTTCAGGTATGCAAAAAAGAAAGAAGGAGAAAAGGAAGGCAAGAAGGGAAGGAGGGAGGGAGAGAAAAAGAAAGAAGAGGTAAAATTCACCACCAACAGACTTGGATTGCAAAAAATATTAGAAGATGTCCCTTAGGTCAAAAGAAAATTTTACAGCTGGACATTAAAATCTATAAGGAATAATTAAGAGAACTAAAAATGACAGATTAGTAGGTAAATAGAGATGACTGTGTTTTCTTTCTTCACAAAACTTTAAAGTAAAAAGAGTAACACTTTAGACTCAGATTTATAATACATGTAGAAGTAGAAGATAAAGGCAGCTGAGAAAGGGTGGGGGTGGGCAAATAGAATTATACGTTGTAAGGTAAGTGCGTTTGCCAAGTGGGAAGCCGGAAGTGGGAAGCCAGAGCAGGAAGTAGGCCGTGGTAAGTCTGTGTTGAACGCTAGGAGGGAAATGGTGAAGGAGTTATAAAGTTCAAAGTGTGAAGGATAAGGAGGGATAATACTGTCTGTCCCTAAATAAGATTGGTAAGATGAATATTGTTAGTTATAGGCCAGTGATTAAAGTGATGAATGCCATTAGCCCTAGGGCAACAACTAAAAGATAATAATAAGAGAGCAGAAAAAATAAAACAGACACTGAAAACATTTGATCAATTGTAAAGAAGGGTAGAAGGGAACCCAAAACTTAAGGGACAGATGGAAAATAAGTAGTAACATTATAATCTTAAACTCAACCACAGCAATTACGAAAAAGACTTGTATAGAACCATTCGTGACAGTTTTATTCATAATAGTCCCAAACTGGAAACAACTTAATTATCTACCAACTGATGAATAGATTAAAAGAGTGTGGTATATACATATAATGGACTACTACTCCACAATAAAAAGGAAAAAATGCAACAATATGGTTATTTGTAAAAAGGTTATGTTGAGCAAAAAAGCCAGAGTAAAATGTATGCATACCTTATGATTCCATTTATAGGATATTCTAGAACAGACAGAACAAATCTGTACAGACTAATCAGAAAGTGGCTGGCTGCGGCAGGAAGTGGAGTAGATTGATTGCAAAGCGCCACAGGGAAACTTCTGGCCATGATGCAAATGTTCTGTATCTTGAACAAGATAATGATTATAAGGTTATTGGTCAAAAGCCATCAACAGTTACATATAATGTGTCCGTTGTATTGTGTATAATTTATGTCTCAGTCATGTTATTTTAAAAATTAAAAAACTATTAAAATGATATGTGTTGTGGGTTTGTGTTGAATTTAGAAAACTGGAAATATTTGGAGGTTTTGAATGACATCAAAGGAAGGGTGTGGAATTTTTGTGTTTGTTGAACGAGTGCTAGATCAAAAGAAAAACAGTGCTTTTAGATGAAGGAAATTTGAGAGAAGCCTATCTCTTCATTTTGGTATACTCCTAACCCTAGCAGGGAGGCCAACTGGAAGTTATTGCGCAATAAATTTTGGTTAAATTTAATTCGTGTTAATTTTCAGAAAATCAATTACCTCAAAATGTCAAATGACTGCCTTTCATATTTTAATATGTTCTTGTGCATCTTGAAATTAAAGACATAGTTTTCTAAGTGAAAGATCCTTATTTTTAATAACTAATGAATCCTTGTTCTTGTCCAGTGCTGTGCAGGACATGTCATACATGGCTTGGTGTTTCCAACACCTCAAGAATATTGGCTTTTGATCTACCCTTTCTTTTAAGCCAAGTTCTTTTAGGAAATTTGTTCAAAATTGTACCATGTGAGAGATGGGTGAGAGTAATTCTTTGTCAGAGAGGTATGTTAAACATTATGATTGTTTTTTGTGGGGGCTATACTTTGCCATGTGTGGATTTCTACCCCCACCCCCACCAGCTTGGTTGAGATATAATTAACATACAACACTGTGTAACTTTAAGGTGTATAATGTGATTGTTTGATACACAGACATATTGCTAATTGTTTACCACAATAAGATTAGTTGAAACATCCTTCAACTCAGATAATTATAATTTATTTTTTGGTAAGGACATTTAAGATTTACATCTCTTAGCAACTTTCAAGTATGCGATATAGTGAATATCTTTTAAAAAGTGGATTTATTAATTCTTGTCAAAGATAATTGCTCTGTAAAAATGAGGTCAGGGCAAATAACAGAAATTTAAGTTTACTTGGGAAGTTTTGAGTTTGGATGAGGTTGTGAAGTACCATTATAATCCAGTGCACTTGAAAACTGTCAAGCTTGTGAACTGCCAAACACCCTTTGAAAGAGGGGCCACAGACAGACTTTGAATTTGAGCCATTTACTGTCATATAAATACAAAGACCTAGTTCTTTAAAAGATATACCTTCTTTTAAACTCTGGAGTGTCAGAAGATCATTAATGATTTTAAGTGTTAATCTTGTACTAAATGTCTGTTTTAAAGTTTAGCTCTTCTGTTTCCTTTTTCTTTCCTTCTTTTCATTTTTTTTTTTTTCCCGGAATGAATTCTTGGAGCTCATTATGTCCCTGCATATAATTTATCCTGGATAAAAAAATGGGATCTCATTTGGGTTTTATTATAAAGCTGTTTGAGGCTATTTTGCTTCAATATAATTTGATTAATTATTTTCTTTTCATACTTACTAATGGATATTGATATTTGTATTTGAAAAAATAAATGAATATGGAACTAATTTGGGGAAGACGTTTAGTGATAGTGGACTATTTCGCAGTAAAAATTATTTAATGAGCTTGGAAACATACTTCCAAGTATTCTATTGATTATTGTAAAATTATCCTATACAAATAACTCTCTATAAAGGCCAAGTTACTTACCAGGTAGTCTTTAGTGAAACCTGTGCTGTACTGATGACAGATCAGGAACTGACATCTAACTATGGATATAAAGTGACAGTAGTGAAGCAATAAATCATGGTCTGATTAGCCCTTCACTCATGAAATGAAGACGTGGGAGCCCAGTTACATGACGTCACTGATTTTCCTGTTCTGAGTTACTGTCTCTCCCTCTCTTGATGTCCCTCCCCCTTCATCATCAAAGTAAGCCTTCAACAAGCAGCTTTTATCTGAAGGTCAGTTTGAAGCCGGTGCTCTTAGGAACTCCACATCAAATCTTGTGGAAACTTCCGAACAAGGGAGATATATATTTTTTCTTTTATTTTATTTCCAAGCCAGGGGCTATGTTTTTAAGGTAGTTTGAAGTGACTAAGAGAATACACTCACAAGAATTCAGTTGCCTGTCAAGGTCCAACACAGGGAGTGGGAATGCGGCATTCACTGAGTCCCACACTTGTGTAGACAAAAGTACAGCATGTTTTTGTCCAATCCTAACCCAGACATTTAGCTTGGTAGAGGATAACATTGACACAGTAGACATCAGAAAGTTCCAGGCCACTGGGATCACTTAAGTAAATAAATATTGTATAACCCTGCCTGCAAACAGGGTTGGAGAAGGCAGTTGGAGGAATCCTGAGGACCCTGTGTTTCAGGGTGCCCAAAGGGAGACACGTGATCTGCATATGAGGGGAGACATATAAGTTTTATAGATATCTCTATAAAAAATATATATATATACACACACACATATACACACATATAATAGAGATATATGTAAAAGGATATCTATAAAACTTTTAATCGTTGGTCTTACTACTCTATAGTTGCTTTCTGGCTATTGAATTATGATTCTCAGTTTCTAAAATAAATATTGATATGCTTTGTGTTCAAGAAAATAACCTTTTGAAAATTCTTTCATAACTAGAGCATATTCCCAATATGCCTTGCAATCAAGAAACATTAAAAATAGATTAAAAATCTCTACTCCAAGTACTTTTATAGGATACAAATCCTAAATGTTAATATTTCCCCCCCCACGAGTTTTCCTTAATGACATCAGAAGGATAATAACATGAATGTGAAAGTGCTAAACTTATTCATCATAAAATCACTAACTTTATCTTTTCTTGCTTCAGGTTGTTTGGTATCGATAAATTAAAGCTCCGCGGTGCTTGTTTGCAGAGACGCTTGTGGATTCCACTGGTGATTATAGCATATTTTCCTGTACTGCTAAAAAAATGGCATGGGAAACATATCTTCATTTCAGATGTGTGTTTTTATTTGCAGTTATAGGATGTAGGTGATAAATAATAGAGCCCACATGTTCTGGCCACAGTGGGTCCAGGCCCGAGACTAAGAAGTGGTGATAGTTTTGTCCTTGACAAGATATAAGGTGCAAACAGCTGTACTTTTCTTTCTGCTGATGTGAATTTCCAGTGTTAAAAGATGAAATGCGGTGTACGTGTGCTTTTTTTTTTCTTTTTTTTTTTTAGAAAGCAGAGAGGCAGGTAGAGAGAGGCAGGCAAGTAAGCAGAGAGGCAGGTAGAGAGAGAGGGGGAAGCAGGCTTCCCGCTGAACAGAGAGCCCAACGCGGGGCTCGATCCCAGGACCCTGAGATCACGACCTGAGCCGAAGGCAGAGGTTTAACCCACTGAGCCACCCAGGCGCCCCGTACGTGTGCTTTTTAAGACTCTTTCAATCAATATTATTATTACTCCTCAACCAAATGTCTTGTGTAGTGTCTCCCAAATGTAGACAGATGGGTCATCTTTGCTGACCATCATCTGGTTAGTCTTTATTAGTGGATAATTTACTGCCCAGAGTCATGGTACTTTGCAATATAAAATTCCATACAATATTTACTTTATACTAACCTATAACAAATATGTTTTCACTTTTTTATGTCTTTACTTTCATGAGGGTTTAGGCAAATATCTTGAGACTGGATGACACCGAATGTGTTCTGCTGAACTTGTCACTTTGGGGTCTGTTCATGCTCTGGAGACATCTCTCCTCTCATTTCTGATACATTCCTTGTTTTAAGAAACAATGAAGAATTCTGGAAGTTCCTGTAACTGGCTGGGAAATGATGAATAGTGTGATAGATTTTCTTATCCCCCAAGTAGCAACAGCTCTGTGCTGGTTTGTTATTTAGACGTGAAAGAAAACAAAATAAAGCATCTCAAAGAATCTCCGATGAGTATTATCAGGAAGTTTAGGTGTGTGGCCCTTACATTCTCTACCACTTCACACACATTTTTTTAAATTTTTAAAGATTTTATTTATTTATTTGACACACAGAGAAAGATCACAAGTAGGCAGAGAGGCAGGCAGAGAGAGAGGGGGAAGCAGGCTCCCTGCTGAGCAGAGAGCCCGATGTGGGGCTCGATCCCAGGACCTGGGATCATGACCTGAGCCAAAGGCAGAGGCTTAACCCACTGAGGCACCCAGGCGCTCCTTTACACCATTTTTATTTGCCCCAAATATGTATCCTTTTAAATTAGGAATCAATGAAGAAACAAGGAACTATTTTTAATGAAATGATATTGAGGCCACAGTGACTGAGGACTTTGGTATTTTCACTATTTCTGTGGCACTTCAAAGTATGACTTTAGAACAAAATTCACTTTAGTACAGTTTTCAAGATGACCAGGTGCTTAGAATTGCTTATTCATTCAATCCAGAAACACTTATTTATGGTTTATGAACACTTACTATCTACACTGTGCTGAATACTGGACTATAAAATGACTAAGAAACCATTCTCTCTTGAAGGGCTTCCTGCTCGACTGGTAGAGAGAGACACATAACATAGATGCAACTCAGTGTTATATGTGTAGGGAGCACAGAGGAGGGGATGGGATTGGAAGTAGTCAATCCTATGTCATGAAGCTCGTGAAGGAATTCACAAGAAAGATGACATTTGATCTTTGTCTTTAAAGTTTGTTGAAGTTTGCTATGCAGATGGGTGTGGAGAGAAAAGAACATTCTATTAGAGTTGGAAATAGGAACAGAGAGACAGAGGAAGGAAATGACTCTTGAGGATGGTCGAATGCTGGTTCTTGGTGACCGGAGAGTAGTGAGGCAAGAAAAAGAAATCAGCATATCTTGTAGAAGTCTATAGTGGACCTTAAATAAAATATTTTATATATTTGTTAAAATCTTATTTAGTTTTTAGTAAAAGGAATGCTTCCGTTTTAAATGGGAGAGTTCAGATTTTGCACTTTGAACCCTTAATTAGAGTAAATGTAACAGAAATTACAAGAATCATAGTTGCTAACAATTATGCAGTATTAATCTATTCATATATGTGACCTTTTGTTCAAAGAGCAAACGATAATGGTTGCCTGAAGTAAAGAGAGAAAAATCTTTTATTGGTGAAGAAAACAAAAACCAGGGGATTCACATTGCTTTCATAAAAGCATATTTTCACCTGAAAATCCCCTGGTGTGCTTGTTGAAAATACCAAATAGCTAACAGACACATGGAAAAATGCTTAACATCACTAGCCATCAGGGAGATTCAAATTAAAACCACAATGAGAAACCACCTCACACCAGTCAGAAGGCAAAAATTAACAAAACAGGAAACAACAAATGTTGGCGAGGATGTGGAGAAACAGGAACCCTCTTACACTGTTGGTGGGAATGCAAGCCGATACAGCCACTCTGGGAAACAGTATGGAGGTTCCTGAAGAAATTAAAAATAGAGCTACCCTATGACTCAGCAACTGCACTACTGGGTATTTACCCTAAAGATACAGATGTAGTGAAAAGAAGGGCACATGCACCCCAATGTTCATAGCAGCAATGTCCACAGTAGCCAAAGTGTGGAAGGAGCCGAGATGCCCTTCAGCAGATGAATAGGATAAAGAAGATGTGGTTCATGTGTACAATGGAACATCACTCAGCCCTCAGAAAGGATGAACACCCACCATTTGCATCGGCCTGGATGGAACTGGAGGGGATGATGCTAAGCGAAGTAAGTCAAGCAGAAAAGACAATTATCACATAGCTGCACTCATATGTTCCATTATCCATTATCATATTATTATATGGTTGCACTGATAGCATGGAGGACCTTAGGGGAAGGGAGGGAAAATGGAAGGAGAAGAGATCAGGGAGGTACACAAATCATGAGAGACTGTGGACCACAGGAAACAAAGTGAGGGTAACATGGTGATGGGTATTAAGGAGGGCACGTGTTGTGATGAGCATTGGGTGTTCTATGCAAGTGATGAGTCATTGAATACTACATCGAAAACTAACTGAACATAATAAGAAAAGAAGAAAAAAAAACTTTGTGGGCTTGTAGGTCTGATGTCCAGATTTAGACTTCTGAAGGATGGGAAATGGAGAGATAAGAAATGTGACTTTCATTCTTTCATCCCTGTGAATTCCCACTATTCTTTTCCATTTTGCTTTCTTTGTTTCCTCCTCAGTCTGATCCTTGGTTACACCACTTCTCATCATTCTCTTGGTCTCAGCACAGGGCGCAGCAGGACAAATGAAACTGAGATTCTCCTTAGTGATGGTTTTCCTGCTTCATGACCTGATTATTTTCCAGAATTAGTTTATGATGTATGGCTCAAAGTTCTTTTTCATATTCTGATTACTAAAATAAATAGTCCTTGGGCCTTTTATTTTCCGTTTTATAATTAAATGGCGATCATGGATATTTAATGTACGTGATATGTGTTGTTTAATTTATATGTTTAAAATTGCACCTAGAAATAAAAGTGTCATTTGCTCTCCACTGAAAATTAATTAATACTGTTGTTTGTATTTTAGTTGCCAGATTGGGCAAACCACAACATGATGAGAAATTACTTTTTCTACTTTCCTCATCTCAGGTATTGATGACATACGGTAATTTTCTTTTAGGGGGATTCTTTAGAAATACCGTAAATCCCCACAAATTCCAATTTATCAAACTGCAAGTTTTAAAGCCCCAAATGGATGGGAGGGTTTTTCACAGTTGTTGTTTTGGTCCTTTTGAAAAGATTCTGTGTAGTATTAGAAACAGATCAGAAGTCCTTGAACTTAACATAAGAATAGAACACACTAGATGGTGCTGTTATCCCAGTTGCGATCGCCCTGGAAACCATGCAAGAGTAAAGTCAGAATAAAGCTAGAATAAAGGAAAGAATGCTCAGGGTGCATACTGGATTTTGTCTTCCAGCAGAAGATACGCTCCTATCAGATCATATCGTTCACCTTCACCGCATTGCTTTTGCATTTTCCTCAGAAATGCCTTGTTGAGGTTTTGCACTAACACAGTCTTGTTTTTAATACACATGTGTGGGTGTGTACACATGAACACGTGTGTGAGATTGGGACCGGGCAGGTAGTCTGTTTTATCTGACTTTATTTCTGTTTTTATTGCTCATGACTTCATCAAAGGAGCACTCAGTTCCAATCTGCTTCACTGGACATGGCTTACCTCCCGCCACCTCCTGGTTTCCCACTGTTTTCCTCCACGTGGGCTGTCTCTCCATCAACTCTTTCCCTGGATATTTTGCCTGTTTTGCAGGACCAATTTCAAAGGCTATGCCTTCCATTAAGACCTTCCTCATCGCTTCAGTCGTGGTTCCTTTACACTGAAGTCCTGTAACCCCTCCATACTGAGTTTACGGCTGTCACTCTCTGCCTGGCGATCTTCACGTACTTTTCTAATTATCTTTAAAACTCCCTGAGAACGCAGGTAATTACTTACGCAGTTCCTCCTCCTTCTTCTGATATCAGCCTTTACATGAACTACTACATCTTAAATGTAATTGGTGCTTACAAATGTGCTTGCTGAGGAAGAATGAAAGAATCAACAAGTGAATTACTATTAAAAAGACATTTGTTTGGATACCCTGTTTGCTCTCCACCCTTCACCACACTGCTCTGGACCGGAGATACTGATCTCTATTGACTACATCAATCACTTTCCTCCGGCTTCCAGTTGGCATGGCCAATAAGAAGTACAACAAGAAATGGAAAAGGAAGAGAAAAGTAGAGGCATTTATTCTCCAATATCCCTCTGGGCCAAGTCATGTGTTGGCCATGGCTCCGTTTCTCCCCATAGGGCCACAGCTCTTGACAGGTATCTGGTAATCCCTCCCTTCCTTTTCCCCTTCAAGCCAAGGGGTGGTAGCTTTGATGCTTCCCTGTTCCTCATTTGCCTTAACTTTGCCTCCTTAAAAATTTTTCCCCGGGGGTTCCTGGGTGGTTAAACAACTGCCTTCTGCTCAGGTCATGATCCTGGAGTCTGGGATCGAGTCCCACAACGGGTTCTCTGATCGCCAGAGAGTCTGTTTCTCCCACTGACCTCTCTCCTCTCATTCTTTCTCTCTCAAATAAATAAAATCTTTTAAAAAAAAATTTTTCCAGTTTTACTGAGAAACAGTTGACATACATCATTTCATAATTAACTGTCTCTATTAATCTCTTCGCAGTCAACTGATTGAAATGTGACATCTTTGACCCATATACAAACTATGACCTATAGAAGGTCCTTAGAAAATGAGTTATCTCATATAAGACTTTATTCTTTCTGATAATGTGATCAAGGCATCACATCTTAAAGGGTTGTTTATATAACTGAGATTTGATTTTCCCTTACTCTCAGGTCAGAAGACAGCTTACTCTGACACACACAAATGCTTACTCTCATTTGCTAAGGTATTCAAAATAAGCATATTAATTATTGGAGGATATTTATTATTGCATAGAAAAGAGATTATCTGCAGTAATATTAATGGTAGCTTCCCTTATATATGGGCTAATTGCTATTTATATATTTTTTATTTTTTTTTTAAAGATTTTTATTTATTTATTTGACACAGAGACAGAGAGATCACAAGCAGGCAGAGAGGCAGGCAGAGAGAGGAGGAAGCAGGCTCCCTGCCGAGCGGAGAGCCCGATTCGGGGCTCCATTCCAGGACCCTGGGATCATGACCTGAGCCGAGGGTAGAGGCTTTACCCCACTGAGCCAGCCAGGCGCCCCTATTTTCTTATTTTAAAACATTCCATTTATTATTTTTCTGCTAATATACAGAAACACTGACTCAAAGAACTAAAACAATGGTTTTCAAACCATTGTCTGAGAGACCTAGGGTTTCCCAAATTAAATTCTTGTTTCAACATAAAAAACAAAATGCATGTGATTTTTAAGCTTTTAGCAAATATATGATCAAGGTGGCCATCAAGGTATTAGACGGTATAAGAAGGCATCTTGAAATGATGCTATTAATATCTCATGTGATAGGATTCAGATGAAAATCTTTTCTGCCTACCAAAGTAATGACTTCAACAGGTTGAGAAATCTGTTCACTGATTCCCTTGCCACACAGATAATAGCCACGTGAAACTTTTTACTCGGCTGTGATATAGCAGTAATTTATGTAACTCGCAGAGGTTTTAAGATGATTAAATGGCATCGCAATACATACATCATCCTACTCAGGGCTAGTAAAATGTGCTCCATATATACTAATTTTCTTGTTTTTCTTGGAGTCGTACAGTCACTCGCCAGACAATCACATCAAAACTCATGCCTCCTGATTTCAAATTCAAGGTTAGTTATGCCTTTCTGATGCTGCCCCAATTTGCCTTTATGTACATTAATTTCCTTTTTCAGTTGTAATTTTCTCATTGCACATATGTAGAACATAGCAGCAGATCAGGAAAATCTAGGTTACAATATGGATTTTAGTCAGCACGAGAAGTCACCAGTATTGTGTTGTCTGTCAGTGTGTATAATCATTACCTTAGACAACTGTTCATTTCCCTGCTGATACTTACAAGCTCGGATATAAGAAAACCATGGCCTTTGTGATTAGAGCATTTGATTTTTCATTCATAATTTGCTATCATTTTTGAGATTGTGAATTAAATGACCCCTTAGACCATGTGTTTCTGGCTTATGCCCTGCAGACACTGTCTCCCCACTTCCTGCTATTGGACACCTGAGCTCTGGAAGAATGGCATGAGGCCCATGTGCCTCTGTCTTCTGCCAACAGGATTCCACTCTCTTCTAATGTGACCCATTCTTTGGCTGATGAGGTCATAGGCCTGACATAGGCAATTCTGGGGGAGATGAGTTTTTTAATTCATTTTGAATGTAGGAATTCGAGTCAAAGCCTATCTCTGATGAAAGGAAATGTGTAGTTTTTGAGTTAGAAATTTGTAGTTCTGGGATAGTTCTTCAATCTGCCTTAGTTGAAGCCTGTTTGATATTTTCACTCTTTTAGATATCCAGGAAAGGAGAACTACATGGAATCAATGGGTAAAGGTGAAAACACTGCGTTAAATCTTCAGAGAACCTGTACCCCTGGGGCAACTAACATATTATGTGTTAATAAAAATAATGAATAAAAAACAATCTTCAGAGATAGAAAACAGCTGAATTCCAGTCCCTGGATAATAGAACATAGCCCTTAATTTTCTTTAAAAATGTTAGTTCCTTCTGAATTTTGCCTTTTTCTATCAATCAGGCATCAAGTACATATAGTCTCATGCCTGTATGTGTTTGCAACTGTGAGAACATATTTTACATGTGGGAACATGTGTATGTAGAGATAGAAACATTTTAAGATCATTCTTATACTTTCTAGACCCGATGTCTGGATTTTCATGGAGAATCAAGATTTGTCTTGCTGATGAGGCTGCCTTGGTTGACACTGGCGTATGCAGTACATGAAGGACGATGACTTTTCCACACAGAAGCCCACAAAAGCATATTCCATCGGTATGTAAATTACTTCCCAGAAGAGCTGTTACTTACAGAGTGAGTCATAAGGCACAAGCCCTCTGCCCCTGGTGCGTCAAGTACAGCTGTGGGGTGTGCGTACTTGCACACAGAAGGGCTGGGAGTGACATCCTGCAGTCCTCTATGTCCTCAGAGCCCTGCTCAGGGCCCAAGTTACTTCAAATGAGAGAGATCTAAGAAAGAGGGTGTTCTCATCATCTTCCACTTTTATCCTACCAAAGTCCCTGGAGGAAAATCAGGAAAACTCCACTCAACACAGAGAAAAGGAATCCCATAAAATGGAACACCAGGGAAAGGGGGCACGAATTGAAATTAAAGAGAATGCTATTGCCACACACAGTACCAATATGATTTTTTTTACTTATATATGGAGGATTATTATACATACTAAGAAAAATTTGAGATGAGATGGTTGGGGTTTTTTTTTTTTCCTCCGAAAGGGACCATGTTTTATTCTTCAGTGATAAATCAACATATTTGGCAGACATTTGTCTCAGAATATGCAAATTGTCTTGAAAATAGTAATTGCTAACATTTTTGAGAACTTACCATGTGTTAAGTGTTTTATATTTTTGCCTAACACTCACCACCATCCCATGACATATTTTCTTTCCTCTGTTTTACTAAGAGGGCCTAAGGAGATTAGGACAGTACCCAGATCAAACATGTTGTTAATGGTGCCCAGAATATGCATGGCTGTCCAGTAACTGTGCATAATCCTAACAAGAAAGAATGAGGGAATGATCAGTAACAAGGATGCTTTTCATTTATAACTCAAAATACTCATGAGATAGAAGAATGATTCTCAAAGAAACCAGAAATATTTATCAACGTGATCTCTCCATGCCTGTTGGCCACAAGGTGGATATAGGAAGGCCCCACCTGAGCATATGAAATAGCAATGGCTAATTTTGATTTCTGTTAATTAACACATTTTGTTCTTATTGAAACAAAAATGACCTCAACCCTGGTCTCTACAGGACAACAAACATGAGGATAGCATTCCCGAAATGATGCTTCTTACTTGGTTTTGCACACTTGGGAGCTAAGAACCTGATTGTGATAATCACTGTTAGCTGAGTGATCTTTACAGCAGCAAGTGAGGAGCAAACATTAAACACAATCGAACGCCATCTAAGTATTGACATAGGACAGATAAGAAGAGTATGAAAAGAATTCAGAATAAAGAAATAGATTCATTAAATCCGATCTAGTTATGCAGCGACTCATATGAGAAGATTGCAGATTCAAATCAGACTTGAAAACTGGGTGCTGTTTTGCTAGCACCCAAAGTCAAAGTCTTCAAGAGTAGCCATGTAGGAGGCATGAACTCTGAGTCCCTGTCAGCCCTGGGCTGATGGAAGAGGCTCGGCTCATTATTGAAGGTCATACAAAAATTGGATGTATGCACTTCTAAACTCTTCCACTCCTAAACTCTCACATGAGAAAGAAAGAAAACTGTATCTTGTTCAAGCATAGGTATTTTAAATAGCTTTATTGAAATATAATTCAATATACTGTAAAGTTCACCTATTTTAACTGTATAATACTTATAGAATTGTGCAACCAAGACCATAACTTAATTTTAGTACATTTTCACCACCCCCAAGCCCTCAGCTGTACCCTTCTGTCCTAGACAACCACTGACCTACTTTCTGTCTCTATAGATTTGCCTATTCTGGACATTTACATAAGTGATATTATATAGTGTGTGAACTTCTGTGACTAACTTTCATTCAGCATCATGTTCTTGGGGTGCATTCATTTTCAACATGTATCAGTACTTCATTCTGTGTCATAGCCAAGAATTATTCCCTTGTATGGATACACCATAGTTTGTTTTTTCATTTATCAATTGGTGGACATTTAGGTAGTTTCCACTTTTTGGCTAGCATGAACCATGGACATTAGTTGACAAGTTTTCAGACATGTTTTTTTTTCATTCTTGGGTATATATTGATATTATATGTAGAGAGAGGAATAGCATTACTGTTGTGTAGTAACTCTATGGTTAACATTTTGAGGAACTGCCAAACTATTTCCAAAGTGACTGTATCATTTTTTATGTTCCCACCAGTAATATAAATATATTATATATATACACACAGAATAAATTATTACATAAATTATATGCTGGAATAAAGAAATCAGGGACAGATGATTTATGAGAATATTCAGAACATGAATCTAAGAGACAGAGAGACAATGTTAGCTTGTTGAAATATATTCTAAGAACAGTTTGCAGCCCAAGGAATGTTTTACTTTACATATAATGGGAGTTATATATATAATATTTATTTATAATTAAATCTAATATATATAATTTATAAATATTTTGTATATAATTATAATTATATGTATTATAATGTGTCTTGAAGTATCTTTTGTATACAATTGAACTTCTACCCTTGAGTGCTGATCAAAATGTTGAAAAAAATGTTGAAAAACCAGCAGCATAGGGAGCAACCAGTGCTGTGCTGAAGTCTACTAAGTAAACTGGATCTTGAGAACCAATTGTTAAATATTTAGGAATTTTATCAGCCAGTTATTAAGTCTTTGGTACTTGAAATAACCCGTTGGTGAGTATTTACACCACAAAAATTGGCAAATGCTACAAATCAGGAGCTTTCTGTTTTGGAAAACTGGTTTACCACACCACTGGAACCAACCAGTCAGAATGGATGCTAATACCATAGGACTAGAGGCCAATTGTAAAGAACGGCTTCTGCATCAGTGAATTCTAGTTGAATATCAACTCTGTTTATTCCCTAATTAATACATTGGACATATGGTTTAACTCCAGCCAGCTCTAAGTATAGAAGTAGTAAAATAAATTCAAAACATTCATAATTTGGTTTAAGTTTAGACATTGTCTTAGTTTATGTGATATTTGAGTGTTTGTAACAGATTTTGGCATTTTAGAGAATGTAGGAAATTTGACTTGAGTTTTAATCTATAATATGAGAATTGACTTAGACTTGTGACTTTAAGTTAGAAAGCATGAGAAAATTATTGTTCACAAACAATGTTAAAAATTTAGAATGACTTGGGACTCACTGTATTTGTAAGTCCAATTTATTAGATTTATAAGGATGCTTAAGTACTTAAAAGGTTTTGTTTTATAAGAGGCATTTTTAATATTTCAAAAGAAAAATACAATAAACTGATAGGTCCAATTAAATGTGGTTACTGAAATGCTTCTCTTGATGTTTGTTAAATTTTGCAGATTACTGAATAGAATAAAATGATTTACTAGTCGCGACTTCAAGGATTTAGGAAAATATAAGTTTTTAAATTTGATTTTAATAAATCATATATTACTTTTTAAAAAATCAAATTCAAATCTGTCATAGTTACTAAAGGAGCTCTCAAGGACATAAAGGACACTCGGTGACATGGAGATTCTATCTGGGCAGGTATTTCTAGGTTCCTGACTCAAAGGACTACTAGAAAGTATGTAAAAAGGTTTACTGAGAAAGACTCCCCTTTGCCCTAGAAAGAGAACCAGACGTACACACCATGTGATTCTGGTAACAGTCCGTATTTCCTCTTCACTGGGAACTTGTGGTAATACTTTGTCATCATGATTAAGAGATGACCCCACCCCGGGCCCAGTGGCCTCTTCCATTCTGATTCTTGTCTGTGCTCCACAACCAATACTTTAATCTCCTCACATCCAGGGTGCTTACAGCTGTTTTCAGATTCTCCATCTCTGTTGATGCAGTTTCAGTTTGCCTCAGATATTAAACATTTATTAATAACTTTTCATACAAATTTAAAGTGCTCTGGAGAGTGCTGGTTGCCAAATGGAGAACGTTATCATGGGAATGGCTGTATTCCAAGGTCTCTGCCTCTGAGAGCTTTGTTCCCTGCTCTCCGTGTCTGCCTGCCTCCCTACAGCAAAGAGAATGCTGTACTCCACATTTCTCATGAGAAGAGTTCCCCCTTGGCTTGAAGTGCAATTTGTAAAGTCTAAATCCAACCGTATCAAGATTCTTTTTCTTTTGCACAATTTAACATCCCTCCTGGTAGCAACGGTTGAGAGAAATCCCTGTTTATATTTTTACTTTTTTTTCCTGAATGGTTTGCTCATTATAGTAAGGGTTACCGTTCTACCCTAAGCCAACCCTAGGTCTCACACAAGCTATAAGAAGAGTCTTTGGCTGTGAGACCTGACTCATTCAGCATATTCTATTAATTCTTCAAGTTTTAAATGTACAGGATTGTCGTTGTTGTTGTTGTTGTCATAAGCAATTTCCCACCTCATGTCCACCGGAGGACATCTGCAAGAAAGCTCACTCTGGTTTTTATCCTATCCTTACTTCAGTGAATAAGTGTTTACATTCCTCTGGAGAAAAATCCCTAAGATTCAATATACTCTGACTATTATCAAAATTTCTTGAGAGATTATCAGAATCTGTTATAGACCAATATTCTGTGCTCAAGAAGAGAATACAATTTTAAGAGCTTATTTATTCGCTAGAGAAGCCAATCCTAAGGTTGGTTTTTGTCACAAGAAAAACCAGACCCAAGTTCATCACGAAAGTGCGTCAAAATCCTGTTTAAATAAGTGAAGACGTCGAAAGACACATCATGGATTCCAAATACCTTGTTCGCTGTGTGCTTGAGGTACTGGGATCGATTATTTCCCACATAACCGAAGGCCTACCAATACTGAACACGTTGCATCCATTAAATGACGGCATAGTTTTGACAGACCAAGTCCCAGCTAAAGCATTTCTGGCAAATACAATTATAAACTAGTATTGCACGGCAAGACAAGACCATTCAAGCATCACTGAAGGGCTTCCTTGTCCTGGGCTCCTTGGCCCGACAGGACACCTGCAGAAGAGGAAGGGAAACAGGTGTTTCTAATGCACTGCTGTGTGATGAGAAGTGGAATGATCACAAGCAGGGTATGGAGAAGAAATGTTACCCAGTTCCCCTAAAATACAACCTCAACAACACTGAGTGGGGGCAGAAACTAAAAGAGAACAGTAGCGTGTAACAGTCAACTTGCAACGAAGACCTCAGGGACAGATGACTTACGGGCATATTTAGCCCATGATTCTAAGAGAGACAAACACTGTTAGCCTGTTGAAAAGTATTCTGAGAGCTGGTCGCAGACCGAGGAGTGTATCACTTCGCGTGTAGCGGAAAACACCATCCTTTCTTCTCGAACCGCACGCATACACAGTGACGTGCTCGACTAGGAGGATTGCTCCGTATTAAGGATCTACATCATTGTCTTGGATACTTTACTCCACGGAGGAAAAGCAGATTTTCATGAAACTGTGTAATCAAGTTTTTGAAGTAAATTCATTCCCCTCGGATCTGTTACTTCCGCTTTACATCCTCAACGCAAAACTCTTGGCATTTTGCTTTGTTTTAAATGAACGGCTTCCGTTTCTTCTGGAGGCCCACCGCTCTACCTTCCTTCCCCCTCTCTACCCCGACAGCCTGTTCTAAAAGCTGTTGTCTTCATTCTCCTAGCCTTCCGTTCTGTACAAACTGATGATAATGGGGGAAAAAAATTCAAAAACCTTGTAGTTAAATTAGCATGTGAATAAAATTCTAAGTGATTCAATATTCTGTATATCACAGGGGTCTGTGAATCTACCATGTTGGAATGAGAGAAATGGCACCTTTCGTTTGCAAGTCGAGACGGTTTGCAATGCTGAAGTTAAGAGAACCTGGAGAAAGAGAAGTGCTTGCTGCTAAGATGTTGACAGATGAATACATTCAGAGATTGGCCTTTTTAAGGGTGTGTGCATTAGCCTCCTGGGGGCCCTGTGCCACCCGCATAGACGACAGGGGAAGGAAATACAGTAGGTTAAGGATGTTGACTCATCTTGTATCTCTCTCTCGTACTCGTACTTGCTTTCTCTCTCCCCAGTGCCCTCCCCCGCACTCTCTCACTATCTTTTGCGTAAGTCTGAGCCTTAACATTATTGCAATAACGCAGTTTGCTTCTACCAATAACTTTCTTGTCAGGAGACATCTGTTCTGTTATGAAAAGTCTCTCCTAGTAAAGCATCAATCATGTCTCCCTTGTAAAGCAAAACACATTTTTTTGGGGTCCCCAGATAGCAAAATACTGCTGAGAAAACAAACCGTGCAGAAATCGTAATGTGGCACAAGAATCCAAGTATTCTGAGCACGCTTTGTTTGCCTGCCGTTGGTGCTGTGTGGTTCCGACAGTGTGGACTGCTGACCGCTGAAGTCTGAGACCGCAGAGGGCTTGTCAGTGTCCTCCCTAAAAGCATCATGATAGGCTGATGGCTATAGAGATCCACATGATGAGAATCTGAGGCGGGATTTCAGCCTCTTTGCTCTCATCTGCTAAAACAAGTCCTGACACTATTGCAACTGTCGGAGTCCCTTCCAGAGCCGCGGACCCAGAATGTCAAGCTACCTGGGAAGTCCTAGATGATCATCTAGGGGTTTGCAAACACTTAGATGCTCGGCATCATGGACATAAAACATCTGGTGGATGGAGCAAAACTTCTTCTTGACATCCTGATGCCTTTGTATTTTACTGACATGCTCACTCTGTACATTTATAGAATAGGATTCTCTGCTTTGAGACCCACGTTATTACTTCCTAAATTCCATCAATCTCATGTATTACAGCATGTGTTGAATGAAACGGGAATGTGTTGCTCTTTGCCTACGTCAAGGCTTGAAGTTCGGTGTAAAAGAGAAATTAACGTAGTTTGGGTAAATACTTCCACACCAAAAAACTGGATGTTGTTAGAGCTAAAAGCAATGTGTCAGGCATCATCCAGTCAGGGAGACAAAACCATGCTAAGTATTTCAAGTAGAGGGGGTTGGATACAAAGGATGTGTAGGGACTGGAAAAGTAAAAGGGAGAGAGGAGAGGGTGCCGAGAGAATTGCCACGGAAGGAGTGAGGTGCAGAGATTGGGAATCTGCTTGTGCTCCGGAGTCAAATCCCCTGAACCGCCACCTGCAGCTTTCTCTAGAGATCCTGCCTCTGTCAGAGCTGCAGACCCCAGGAGAGACTGCTGCCACCAGCCTGTCCTTTCCATCCCAATGGTGGTGACCAGCCCCTGCCAGCAATGTCCGCTGCTGTGGGGCCCAGAGCAGAAACTTCTCTCTTCCTCCTGCTTTCTGATCTCCTGACCACGCTTTCACAGGACAGACCTGAGCAGGAAGCCAGCTGGGAAGGGCACGTGGGGCATGTGGTTTGCAGACTATGGAGGGGCGAATACGGAACCAGACATGGCCGGTGAGTGAGCAGGTAGAGGTGATGGTGTGTTGCGGGGTTAACATCTTACACACAGGAAATTAGATTATAATTAACACCAAAACCAAGAGCAAATGTTGGGAAGAAAGGGAGGTACAGAAAGGGGAAGGTTGTTCTGAAAGACAGCAAGTGGTCTGTGGAGAATCTGAAAGTGGGGAAGACATTTTCCTGTATCATCTGTTGACCTGTCTTTTTATTGTCAACTAAGCCATGAGAGGTTTTAAAAATCATTACTTTCAAGTTTCTCAAGTAACACATGAATAAATTCTCCTTGTAAGACATTAAAATTTATTGATGCAGGTTAGTCTTCCTTTGATTACCAGGACAATCCTAGTCCCTTCCCAGAAATAACTGTCGGTTTGATGCATACCCAAAGAGGCTGAACTGTATCCTCGGGTGGGAAAAGTGATGGAGTCAAATGTAATCATTACACTAGGGAATATTGGTGCTGTTTTGTAAGAGAACGGAATAGTTTTTTATGGGTAACAAGGGGAAATTGAATTTGCAGGAACATATGTAGTATGTTCCATTTATGAGTTGTGTAAAAAAACACAAAAGGAAGTCTTGTTCTAGCTCTAGTGTTAGCTTCTAATACGATCTCTGCCACCACTCCCCCCAGTGCATGTCTGGGCCGTCCCTCAGAGTGTCTCTGCCTCCAGCCCTTTCCCTCTGTTCAGCCCTAATTCTCTGCTATGTTTCCCACCACACAGCTGACCAAAAGAAAATGAGAAGACAGAAGGGTGAGTGGAAAAAAAAAAAAGCAGAGTTATAAGTTAACAAGTTAACGCCTTAGAATTGTGTTATTGCGAAAATGTAATCATAAGAAATGGTTTCTCAGAAACGGCATGGATTCTCAGTTCTGTGAAAGGGTTAAACTTGTTTTGACCCTTTTTTCCTTCTTTCCTTCCTTCCTTCTTTCCTTCCTTCCTTCCTTCTTTCTCTCCCTGCCCCTACTGTTCTTTTGTCAATGCTTAGATCTAATTCCATGTGAATAGTGAAGTCCTCAAAGGAGAAACTTCCTAAAAGATGGTAAATAATCTTTGAATGACATCTTTTCTAGATTCCTAGAATTCTGTGTCCAGGGAGGGATCATTGAGAAAAATGCAAGAAGAAGAAAAAAATCAGTTGCATTGAACATCAGTAAGCAGCTCAGGAGATGAGGAAGCGTTCACATTGTTACAATCTGGCTCTCCCCCAAAGCAGACCTGAGATCATGCTTGTTGGCAGGGAGTTTATCGAGAGTGTGCTCCCCGGGAGCAGAAGTGAGGTACAGATGGAGGGAATGTCAGTACAAGATGTGTTCGGTTGGTCCTCACTCTCTGTGACAGACGCACATTTCACCGTGGCTTTCTGAGAACCTTTATGGAATGCATCTCGGCACTGGCTGTCTAAAGGAGGACAAAGGAAAGCACTTGCTGTCAGTGTCTCTCCTCCATCCTTTGAGGATGGTCTCACAGGTCGTTAGCCCTTCTGTGGGCTTCCCCTGCCACAAGGTCAGAAAAGACTCTGGGAAGGACAGGCCCAGAGCTTGTCACCGTAGCTGTAGCTGAATGTGAGGCCAGGAGAACTTGGACACAGGAGGTGTCAGACCCATAATTCTTGAAAACTGTCGCCGTTAATCACCCATGTCACATAGTGGCGGGTGAATGTGAGTGCTGTGTGATATTTAATATATCTTCCATCTGCCTTTCCCCTAGTGCCTGTCATTACAGGGTGAAGGGCTTCTAAATGGACATAGGTTTTTACAGGTCCCACAATTTACAAATATATTTAAATATACAAAGCTCACTCCTTGAGAGCAGGTACCATGTTTTACTTATTTTACCGCTTCTGTACCTAGTAGAGGGACAGGCAATCAAAGGAACTCAACAAATATTTAATCATGGGGGTAAATGAAAACGACCTTCAAAGATATTGAACGGTAAGGTGACTCCAATCCAATCACTCCCTTCAATGCCCAACAGTTTGAGGGGGAAACCCTTCTCTGTCCATTACCCACCGGCCTCTGCTTCTGCTAAGTGTAAAGGCAGAAAGGCAGGGTAGGTAGGATATCATGGTAGAGGAGGAGGCAATGAAATACTTTGTCAAAATATACTAGATACTCTGGAAGTCATGTGTCCTGACCCCAGCATATGAGATTAGCTCATGTCCAGGCTTTGTTTCCCTCCATCTTCCTGTCTCCTTATCCCCACTGCTTGCCAGAGCGCTCTCAGCCATTTGTGGTTTTCTTGTCCACACTGGTCAGCTCCTATTTGAAATCATAGCGTGAGGAGTTGTCCGTTGCAGAGGGACAGAATGAGAAGCTCCTGAGGACTGTCTGGAGCTTGCTGTGGGCCACCCTGAGTCTATTGTTATTCCTGCCACCAGCTTGTCCACAAACGGGCCAGATTTCGAAAAAGTAATCCCTTAAATGAGAACAGTCCGAAACAATTCCAAATCAGCGAATACCGCGTCTCTGCTTGTCCACAGAGCCCCATCCGAGGAGGCTGCTGGCTTTTCCTGCTGTTGGTCGGTTTACGCCAAGCTGACTTGATATTTTTATCTGTTTACAAAGTGGTGCAAAATGTTTATATAATAGTGACCTGGTTTCTGGGTCTGGAAGTGCTGTTTGCAGTAGAATGTTTTCTAATCTTGCATGAAGCTCTAATCGTGTGTGTTTAGCGAGGCCGCAGTTCCAGTTGGTGAGAGCTGTTCAGAGAAGGGGTCCAGCTCAGGGCCGATCTTGTTTTCTTTGTCTTCTGGAGGGTGGGTTCGGAAGCGAGCCCATGTCCCAGACTGCTTGTCTTTTACTGTAGATTTGATTCAAGCTAAACACTTTGGGGTTCTGAAAATGTGTATTTTTAGCCATGGAACTTTTGGGACTCTGTCTGTACGGTGCAATAGCAGAAAAGAGGCTAATGGAACCTCTGGTTTGCTGTAATTCTCTTAGAACCAGTTTATACTGACATGTATGTACCCGGTCTTTGGTCTACATGAATTATTCCTGGATCTGTCCCTGGAAAGCACAACTAAGCTTCTTTACATTTTAATGAGGCATCATCTCCCAGGGACAGGGAACTTTTCACTTAGGGCTAGGTTGTAATTCTCTGCAGAAGGAAACAAGGATGGCCTGATTCACCTTGGAGGGCAGATGGGGCTGTCAAACACGATAATGGATATGACCGCCTTTTACAAGCAGCATGAAACTCAGTGTGGATCAGGTTACTCTCCAGGTACGTTTCATTTGATTCCAACCCTGAACTCCATCCCTTGGCTTAAATTCATCAGCAGGAAGTAGAATGTAGGGAAGGCTCTGAAGCGCAAGTCACAAGCCCTATGTTTTCAACCCTTCTGAGGATAGAAATAATATTTGGTAAGTTACATATCTTCTCTGGGCCTCAGAATCCTCGCTAAAATTAAGTAACATTAAGTGGCTGAGTTAAGAGATATCTAAATTCCTTTCAGCACTATAATTCTTTGTAGCTATATAGTACATATTCCTGATGAGATCGGAAAGCCCGACGGGGCACCTGCAGGGCTCAGTCTGTGAGCGGGACTCCTGATTTTAGCTCAGGTAGTGATCTCGGGGTCCAGGGATGGAGCCCCGCGTCAGGCTCTGAGCTCAGCAGGAAGTCTGCTTGAGATTCTCTGTCCTTCGTCCCTCCCGGGGCTTGTGTGCATTCTCTATCTCTAAAATAAATTAATTAATTAATCTTAAAAAAAAAGAAAAGAAAGAAAGAAAAAGAAAAGCCTGATGTCCTACTACCTAATTATGACATAGGACCCTTCAGCTTCTTCTTCGCTTTATTTTCAGATGATCAGTCTGGATGAAAACCCTTTGAAGTGACTTTAAAGACACATCCCTTTGCCTACTAATCTTTATAGCAAAATAATGGTATCATTTTTGTTCTTTGAAATGTTATGAAAAAGGGATATCAAAAAATTTTTTAAGTGTAGAATACTTTCTGCTGTGATTAAGCAAATTTAGGTTAACCAATTCTGAATAAATATGGGATTTATTTCAAATTCCCGGAATTACTATATGAACCCACCTCCCCAGCTGTCCCTCCCAGCCCAGCACCCACCAAGCCCATGGAACAGGGGAGGAATGGTGGCTGGGGAAGGGAGCAAAGTTCGGATGCTTCGTAAATAACCCTTCTACCCCGTGTTCCCCAAAGCTTGTGGCATAGAATCTTAGTTTCACAAGCCATTATAGATAAGGCATGAACAAGGTTCTGTTAAATGAGTTTGTGAAACATTGTATTTAACAAATAGAACAGATTTTCTCCCTACAAAACTTTCTCCAAGCCTTTACTGTGCTAATATATATTCTCCATCTCCGAAAGAAAGATATGACATGCGTGTTGTATATAGGTGAGTGACCATGAGACTTTTATGTGAGGAAGTCTCGTAGGACAAGTTTCCTTGGAACAAACTTTAAGACATTTGTTTTTAAAGAGCCAGAATCCAGTGAAACAATTAAAGGTCTGCTGAGGTGCTAGAGAAAGGGAACGCTTATGGCCGTGGGACTCACTGGGTGTGCTCCCGCGAAGACAGACTTGCATCACACTGAGCGGTATCAAGTGTGAGCTGTTGGTTTTATATTTACCTGAAACACATTTCCTCAGTTGCGTTCGATTGCCTTGTGTGGTGCTTAACGTACCACCAAGGGCGTGCAGACATTTCATAAATGCTGCTGATGCCGAAGTCAAACAATTTTTAGACTGTGTGTTGTAGCTTGTTCATAAAAATTGTATTCCTTACCACTTTTGGTAAGGAATACATTTGGAGAATGCTTAGTCTTCGGTACTTTTCCAAGCTGTAGTGCTATGTTATTGACCACTAAGACTCAGATCCTTCCAAACAAACCATGATTTATTAGAAACAAATGTGTATTTTAAAACTAGAATACACTGTAACAAACATACCATTTAAACCAAGTACAGAGCAACAAGGCGATCAGGAGGAAAGACGGCAATTAATTTTCAAAGAATGCAAAAGAATGTTTTCTAGAAAGACAACTGAGTCTTAAAAACAGAATAGAAGTTTTCTAGATGGAACATACCAGTTGATTCTAGCACCAAGAAGAAAACTTTCAAAAGCAAGGAGTTGGGAAACAATTTCATGAGTGTGGGAGGATGTAAGTAGTTGGTATTGTTGGAACAGGAAGTAGAAGGAACCAAGTTGAAAGATATAAGGATTAAGAGCTTGGCAAGGCTCAGATTAGTAAAACTTTGTGTCCTTTGCAAAATGACTCCAGAGTCTGGTCTAGGCAGTGGTTCAGGCAGTGGAGAAGGTTTCAGAAAGGAGAGAGCCATGACAAGGCAAACACTTAAAACCTGACCTTTGGAGCAGTGTAGAGAGGCCAGAGGTAGGGAAATCAATTAATAGCTATTACAATGACCTAAATGAGAAACGATAGGAACCTAAACCAAGGCACTAACAGTGGCATGTTTTGATAGGAAATATTGAAGGCACTGAAGATGTAAGTTTAATAATACTTGTCACTGATTGGGTTGTAAGGAGTGATAGTGAATGAAGTCAGATTCCCAGGTGTATGGTTTCTTGCTTGGAGAATTGGTTGGATAGTGATGTCTGTAATGAGATAGGATGTGCGGAAAAGTGGACATTTTTTGTAAGTGTAAAAATATATATATCTTATATATGTATCTTTTCATATATAAAATTTGAAGTGCCTTAGGATATGCAGGATGAGACCCTAACAGATGATTGCTTATATGTGCTCTGAGTCTTGTAGAAAGCTTTGCTTATAGTTATGAATTCACACACCACCAGCTTTTAGGTGGTAGATACAATATACTTGAAATAGAAGATACAGCCTTGGAAGAGAAAACTATAAGATACAGAAAAATAAATACAATCCTTGTGCCAAAAAGAAGATGCAGAATCATTAAAAGGAGAATGAAAATGTTCTCAAACCAAGACCTAGAAATGTAAGGTATGACAACACATAGCATAGTAAGAGAATTTTAAAGAGGGAGACCTCAGAGAGAGAGGGAGAGGGAGAGAGAGAGAGAGAACAAAAGCTAAGTGCCTGAGAGAAGTATTCTGAGCTGAAGTTGAGACTTGTTTTAGGATTTGGCAACACTGAGTCATCAGTGATCTTTGTTAGAATGATTTCAGTGAAGCCAGATTGCCTTAAGTGGTGGATATATAAGCAAGTGATATTGATGTGTTTTAGTCTTTTTTTTTTTTCAAAAATATTTGGCTGAGAAAAAAGGAAGAGAAAGATAAGCATAGTTAGAGGGAAATGAAGGGTGAAGGAGGAATGTGTTTAAAATGTAGTTATGTGTGTATATGTGTGAGAGAGGAAATAAGGAAGGACGGAAAGAGGAAGGAAGGAAGGATAGAAGGAAGGACTGAGGGAAGGCAGCGAGAGTAAATACGTCCATAGGCTACAGGATCTATCAATTTTGACACTGTCCTGGGCCAGGTAACACTGTCTTGTGTGCAGGTGGGGTGGGGGTGGGGGTGGGAGGTTCTGTGCATTGTAGGATGTTTAACCACACCCATGGCCTCTACTGGTGGACGCCAGTGGATGCCACCATGATGATCATGCATGTCCCCAGACATTGCCTGGTGAGGGAGGCGAAATTATTCCTTGTTGAGAACCACTGGGTTAGAAGAGAAGGCAGTGGAGAAGATTGACCATCTAATGGAGAGAAGTGAGAAAAAATAATGCAGAATCCACTGACATAGAAGGAGGCTCTGGGCTTTAGAACATAGATAAAGGTGTGTCCTTTGTACAGAAGAGACACATTTTCCTCTGATGCCAATGAAGGAGAAAAAGAGCACAAAGATGCAAGGAATTTGCATTCAGGGAAGGAATGCTGGTCAGGAAATGAAGTGATGACTCCATTTCCTTTGTGAGTTAAGGAGACAAGGTCATCCAGTAAAAATGAAGAAGCCACAGTCTGAGTAGGAGGCCTAAGGAAGTGGAAATCATTCAGGATATAAAGCTGAAGTGAATGTAAGAGGGAAAGTCCAAAAAGAAAAAAAAAAAAAATCCTGAAGAGTGTAATCAAGGTCACAGATTTGGAAAGCAGCAATCTGAACAAGCCTCAATCCTAACTGTGACAGTTTTCCCTCCAGCCACGTCCTCCCCATGGTTAAAGAACTAAAGATCAGTGCTTATGTGATGGCAATAGTGTTGGGTGTTTGTAGAGCAGGCATGGAAAATGGCGGAGTAGAGTTGGTTGGATCAGACAGACAAAGCCTAGCCACACCTCACTTCTGAGATTAGTGGGTTTTAGGAATAGCTAATTCAGATGTTTCCAACCTAGAGTCAATTAACAGAATTTCTTCTAAAACCAAAAGGACTGAGATGACACTGTTTAAATTCTTAACTCCAGAAGCGTTGTCTGAAATTTGAAGGAGATTGGGTGTAGTTCATATTTTAAAAGCCATTCGTATAGTCTTTCCTGTGTACTGTATCTTTCTTATTAAATGCTTAAAATAACATAGTTATCTTTTACTTACTGATTTGTCATTCTCTTTACATGTTAAAGAAACCCTACAGGAATCTGGTTGTCTCAGTTGGAAGAGCACATGACTCTTGATCTCAGGGTTGGGTCGTGGGAATACTTAAATTAAAAAAAAAAAGACTTTAAAAGGAACCTAATGTGCTAATAACCCTATGTGATAAGTATTGCCAATATTTATCTCGGTTTTCTATTTGTCTTCTGACTTTATCTGTGGCTTTATTCAGGCATTGCTTAATTATTATGTATCAAATGCAATCAGTCTGTCCTATAAAGCCAAAGAAGTTTTGTGTCTAACCTGGAAAAAGTTTCCCCATACAGATACAATAAAACTATTTTCTACATTGTCTTCTAAAATTTTATGTTTTTAAAAAATTGACATTTGTGGATCATCAGGAGATTTATTTTGACCTAATAAGTAAGCTGGGGTTGCAATTAAGTTATTTTTAAGAGAGTATTAATTCCCCAAACATAATGTATTAAATATTGTCTTTACCCCATTGTTATGCCATACTAGTTTTTTCATAAAATAAATGTATGCATTTATTTGGGTCTCTTCATGTACCCTTTATTAAGGTACATCATTCCATTGATGTGTTTATTGTTTGATAGGCATGTATTTAACATCTCCCTGAGTAATACATATGATGACACAGTCACTGATTAGACTTAACTCTTTATTTTATGACAAAGCCCAGATAATTTAAGTGGCTTATCAGAGATCATCCAGGTAATTAGTGGGGAAGCTCACCAGAACCTGAGACTCATGCTTCTCAGTTGAGTGTGGGATACACTTACCGACTAATGAGTTACTCTGTTACATAGCCATTGACTGACTAGATGTGAGATGAGTCAGTCACTTCGCTTATGCTTAGTCATTATGGTGACCAGATGAGGGATTTCCACAGATGGCTGATGGGAAGAGAAACTGTTAGGAAAAAAGGAGTTCTCAGTAGTCATGAAAGTACCTGATTCTTCATCCTATTTTGCAAGGCAAAGGATTAACCATAAACTCATTTTTCAATGATTTGTGTAAAAGTGCTTCTTTACAAAAATTACACATTGGTGTCAGTCCACGGAGAACTTTTTCCTTTGTGCTAGTATGAAGACAGAAAAAAAGGAACATTCTGTTGATTAGTTGGGTTTTTTAGTTTTTACTTCAAAGGTGTGACATCAATTTGACTTCGCTGCTTTTTTTTTTTTTCCAATTTAGAGTGTATTAATGTTATTCAGCTGATAGACGTTGGACTATAACTCTTTGGAATAGTTTTTAAAATTCAAGGAGATGAGTGTGAACCATTTTACAACCTTAACAAAGTGCCATAGAGATCTTTGAATATATGAAATCCTAGTTACGAGTCAACTATGTCAATCAAAGTAGGAGGTGAAGAAATGGTTGAAATCCTATAAAACCCTAAGCAAAGATACTGGCTGATTCCTCACCAACATGTACAGATACAGGGAATAGTGGGAGAAAGAGTACCTGCATAGACTCTACCTTTCCAGGATAGGAACTATTACTGTTAAGATTTCAGTTAAATGCAGATTAAATTAGCCTCATGTGGTGAGGTTTTTCAGGGGAGATTTTCTTAAGCCTGGATATTCTTTGTTCTCCTTACTCAACATAAGGCAACTGGAGTAAATAACTATAATGCAGAGACAGGACAAATGTTTCGAGCATAGAGTTCACCCATAGACCTGTGACACACATGGACTGATTTGAAATTTTAGCCAACTTACCAGTTTGATGTCTTCTGATTTGCACATTGCCTCAGTGCTTCCAAAATCAGTGTTGAGGAAATAACTGAAGGTGTGGAGTGAACTGTGTTCAAACCATGAGACCTTCCTTTATTTTAACTCTTTGCAGGAGTCAGGATTCAAATTAAATCCGAAGGTAAGAAAAGTTAGATTTTCCTTGTGGATGATGAGTTATCATCTAAGTACCACATTTTAGTTTCAGAGTCACCCTTTTTTGGGCAAAGAGGACACTTTTATACTATGGATTAAGAGTTCCAAAACTGGAACTTGGAGTCCGAGCAAAAATTTAAAAATATTTGAATCAATGTATTGTCTAAGCCTGGGACTTCGCTATAAGTAAATAAGGATGTAATATGTAGTGAATATTATATATATAATAAAACACTTAAAGGATTGGATTCTCTTTCTTCCTTAAAGGATACTTTCTAGATTTCCACTTGGAATTCAGTTTAGTGATACCGGTGTGGATCCAACCAATGTCAGAATGGCAGAGTCACATTAGCTACGTGTGTGAAGTTGTGAGCGCAGTGAGTCTTTGAACAAGGAAGGAATACTTACTGACAAGGCTCTGCTTACAATATGGTAATGATGTGGTCAAGGCCTGGAATGCACCAGAATCTTTCCAGTCATCTCGAGTTTATGCCCTGGGGTCACACCTCTGGCTCTATGTAGTAGCTAGGTCTACAGCAGAAATTCTTCACGTAAAAGTATACTCTCCTGGGGCACCTGGGTGGCCCAGTTAGTGGAGCGTCTGACTTTTGATTTCAGCTTGGGTCATGATCTCGGGGTGGTGAGATTAAGCCCTGAGTCAGGCTCCCAGCTAGATGTGGGGCCTGCGAAGAGTAAGTCTCTCTCTCTTGCTCTTCCTCTGACCCCTCCACCCTCTTGCTGTGTGTGCATGTCCTGGTTTCCTGGTTTCCCTTCCATGCGATATTCCCTACCCATATCAAAGACCCTAATCTCTCCCACATTCTTTACCATTTTGTATTAACACATGTCATTTGGAAGTACCTAAAACCAGCTATTTATAAGTTAACATGAAATTAATTAACTATTATTTCCAGGTTAGTTGCATTTAAAGTCCTTTTGAGGGGCCCCTGGGTGGCTCAATTGGTTAAGCGGCTGCCTTCAGCTCGGGTCATGATCTCAGCATCCTGGGATCGAGTCCCGCATCGGGCTCCCTGCTCAGCAGGGGAGCTTGCTTCTCCCTCTCCCTCTGCCTGCTGCTCTGCCTACTTGTGGTCTCTCTCCATCTCTCTAATAAATAAATAAAATCTTTAAAGTCCTTTTGAAATTACAGATTGAATGTATATTCCATCTTTAAACAATCTTCAATACTTATATGCCATAGTGGTACCTTTATGATTGGTTTTAGGACTTATGATTGATTTGGGGAGTTCTCAATAGTTTCTTGAAAACTTTATGAGTATGTGTTTATAATTTTGGTATATTAGATGTAGGTATGAAATATAATTCCCTTTATATTTGAACTCAAATGTACATCATACACACACACAAAAACACCTTTTGTGTGTAAGCTAAATATTTCCTCAAACAATTCTACGTGGAGATTTGTTAGCCTTCTTTCTTTGGATGAAGATTGTGAGCCCAGATTAGGGCAAATCTAGGCCTGGATTCCAGTGTTTCCAATGGAGCTCATTTCTCATTTTGCATATGCATGGTTAGGCTAAAAATTCTAAGGAATTAACTGTTACGATTTCCATTAAAAATTATTTTCTTCTCTACCCATTTGCTGAAAGGAGGTCCAGTCAGCAAATTAAGGTGCAGAGCCTTGGCAAATATTGTTAGAAAAACTCAACTGTGTTGAAATCTTGAGAATGCTTCCTTCACTTTCTCACGTACCCACAGCATTTCAGGGATAACCACAGAATGATGAATGTTGCAATGCCATCCTGGAAATACAGATTTATGTTGAAATCTTAGTCAGCAACTTTAAAAAAAGATAGTGGGATGTGGTGAAATCATGACTTATGAGGAAGGTCCCAGGCTAAAGTTATAGAATAATTTCAGATTGGGAGAAGAGGAAGGGAAGGGCAAGGAAAAGTCATTTCAGGTAGAAGGAACAGCGTTACATAGGTGGAACAGGGGCATGAGAGACCCCAGAACTTTCAGAGAAGGGTAAGACTGCACACCCAACAGTGTGGATGGCATAGGTCAGTGGGTAAGATCTACTGCAAAATGTTATAAAAAGTTTTTGGTGTCCTGCTAGCAGTTTTGAACTATATGCTGTAGGAGAGGATACACTGTGATCAGAATCATGATTTTGATGGCATATGAAGTGGATGTGATGGAGAGAGCCATGGATTATACAGAAAGAGAAAGGATGTGGGTTTGAAAGAAAGCAGCAGCATTGGGATGAAAATCAGGGTATATCTGAGAAGAGTTTGGTGTACTTGACTAAGTTTAGTAGGAAATTGGATGTGGGGATGGTAGTAGAAGAAGATAGAAGAAGAACCAAGGATAATGTTGAGATCTGGTTCAGAAACTTACGGGGATTGAGAAATGACATTAACTATGTTTTAAATGTTAGAGGAAAGGGAGCTCTGGAAAAGTTGGGAGGGTGGGTCCCAAGAAGAGTGATACATTGGGTTTTGGACATATCAAGTGTGCCATTCCAATGAAGCACCCAGGTTCAAAAAAAATCTGTGGAAAAAACAAACCTGGATTTCAGGATAGAGGCAGAGCTCATTAAGATTGGAAGAAGCATCAGGATCCACTGGGATCCACTGGGAAGAAAACACTTGGGCAAAGAGTATTGGACAGAAAGAAGGAAAGTGAGAAGAGCAGAGGACTGCACATGAAATCCTGGGAAGCCCTCAGATTAATTGACTGAGCAGTGGAGATACGGTTAGGGAAAGAGGAGGAGGTAAAACAAAACTGGTGTCAGAAACCAAGGGCAGGTCATTGGAAGGATGAAGGAATGGCCATCAGCTTCAATCATCACCGTTCATGTGGCCAAGAACTGAAAAGAGGATACTTGGTTTGGCAAGGAGGAAGGTGTTTGGGGCCTTCAGAGACCTGGTGTTTGGGAGGTAAGGACAAAGTCAAGCAGTAGTGAGAAGAGGGAGATGAGAAAATAAGAACAAAAAGTTTGGTTCTGTTTCATTTTTCCCTCTCTTCCCCTATGATCCTCTGTCTTGTTTCTCAAATTCCACGTATCAGTGAGATCATCTGATAATTGTCTTTCTCTGATTGACTTATTTTGCTAAGCATAATACCCTCTATTCCATCCATGTCATTGCAAATGGCAAGATTTCATTTTTGATGGCTGCATAATATTCCACTGCAGATATATACCACATCTTCTTTATCTGTTCATCTGTTGATGGACATCTAGGCTCTTTCCATAGTTTGGCTATTGTGGACATTGCTGCTATAAACCCTGGGGTGCACATGCCTCTTTGTTGGACCACTACATTTGTACCTTTGGGTAAATACCTGGTAGTGCAATTGCTGGGTCATAGGGAAACAAACCATACAAGACTCTTAATCTCAGGAAACAAATTGAGGATTGCTGGAGTGGAGGGGGTTGGTTAGGAGGGTTGGGGTGGTTGGGTGATGGACACTGGGGAGGGTATGTTCTATGGTGAGTATATGAACTGCATAAGACTGATGAATCACAGACCTCTACCCCTGAAACAAATTATATATTAAATGTTAATACAAAAAAATAATAGAGGGACAAAAAAAGTTTGGTTCTGAAATCTTCTGGTGAACACATTGCATGTATAGTTAAAACTATACTTTGATGGGGCACCTGGGTGGCTCAGTGGGTTAAGCCTCTGCCTTCAGCTCAGGTCATGACTCAGGGTCCTGGGATTGAGCCCTGCATCAGGCTCTCTGCTCAGCAGGGAGCCTGCTTCCCCCTCTCTCTCTCTCTGCCTGCCTCTCTGCCTACTTGTGATCTCTGTCTGTCAAATAAATAAGTAAAATATTAAAAAAAAAACACTATACTTTGACATTTATCAAACATGTTCTCTGTGCCACGTATTGTTATAGGGGCTGGAACCATAAGGAAGAGTAAGACACAATCCCTGCCCTCAGTATATTCGTTTTCTATTTGAAATGGCCTCATCACCAATGAGGCCATTTCAAACGCTGTCTGCCTCAGTGGACCTTATGTAGTCACTTGTAAAGACCCACTGAACCGCTTAGGAAGACACAGAGAATTCATAATAGCAAACAACTAAGAATCACAATCAAACTATCTTTAGAATTGTGAAAGTTTTTCAGTCGACTATAAACTCAGTAGAGCCGATTGATCAGTAAGATTGGAGGGCCACAGTGCTTTCTCTTGCAGTACTGTGAGCTCTCTAGGCTGAAAAACAAAAATGTTTAGAAAAACCATCCATTGACCTACTACTGTCTGCACCCTGAGGTCTGTAGCAATTAGAGAACTTCAGACACTCGTCCCTCATTCAGACAGTGCCCCTTGCCACACTTCCCTGCATCTCTTTTAAAAGAACATTTGGGGGCACCTGGGTGGCTCAGTGGGTTAAGCCGCTGCCTTCGGCTCAGGTCATGATCTCAGGGTCCTGGGATCGAGCCCCGCATCGGGCTCTCTGCTCAGCAGGGAGCCTGCTTCCTCCTCTCTCTCTGCCTGCCTCTCTGCCTGCTTGTGATCTCTCTGTCAAATAAATAAAATCTTTAAAAAAAAAAAAAAAAAAAAAAAGAACATTTGGCACATGCAATCGCCAAAACACAGCTGGAGAAAAGGCTGATTGGTCGTGGTTTATCCCACGCAAGAGCTAGAGCCCGTGTAAGGATCACACTCTGTTTAGAGTTGGTGGCAACGGTGCAGGCTTGTAATTTTTCAAGACTCCATCAGCTTATAGAGTGTCTGAAACAGACAGCAGTGAAGGTTTCACCTGTGTCCAGAGGGTGGACAGATTTCCTCTCATTTGAGATTGAGCAAAGGGAAACAAGACACCAGCGCAATAAGAAATATTATGTTGCAGTAGAAGTTGAACAGCACCCTGAGTCTCCAGGGTAAAGGCAGCTTCTGAGACAAAGGCATCACCCAGAGAAGGGTCTGGAACTGTCAAGAGACTACAAGAACACAGGGCTTCCATGAAAAGAGTCACATTTCAGACCAAGCAGACTTCAGCCCCAAATTTAAATAGGACGAAGAGGATTTCAAGTAAGCATTAATAAAATGGTGCCTGTTGGTGATCTCCTCAAATAGACACATAACTACATTTCTAAAAATAAGAAAGAGAAAACATGAAACATAACTTTGCCCTTATTCAGTCTCTTGTAAAGAAATTACGTCCCTAAGAGCCGAAAGATTCCCTCCATCAAAAGCTTCTGTGGGGTGCCTGTGTGGTGAGCTGGTTAAGTGTCCGACTTGATCTCAGGGTTGTGAGTTCAAGCCCTATGTTGGGTTCCATGCTAGGCAGGAGCCTGCTTTAAAAACAAACAAACAAACAAACAAAACCAAACTTCCTTGTCATGGTAAACATCTGCATAGTTTTCCTCTCCTCAAATATTCAATACCCAGTTCTCCATTCTCCCGCTCCCCTCCCCTCTCCAGGAAATAATCAGGTGCCCATCCGACTCGTCTCTCCTGTCCATGCTTTTCCTCTCCGATTAGTTTTTTAGCTCTTCCGCAAATCAGTTTACTCCTTTGGCTTCTTTCAGTTCTCTGCTTTACGTACTAACCTTTCACAACAAATCTCTCAGAAACAAGGACATAGGAACACAAGTGTCTCAAAAAGGAGGCAGAGAAACAGAGCACTCACACGCCGGTAAGTTTTATTCCAGTGACACAAAGGTGCAGTGCAGAGCTGAGGGACAAGACCAAGGTGTTGTACTTACGTGTCATTCAATCCCCTGTTACACGTTTGGAGAATTCTGTGACTCCTGCTGGAGGCAGGGTCCATCAGCCCCTACAGAAACTGAAGCAGTGAGAGCAACTTTTCCCTTCTCCCTGGTGACCAGAACAGGGGGATCAAGACACAAAGTGAAGAGTAAGAGCGAAACCAGAGCTGTGTGTGTCCGAGATCACCGTATCGACCAGCTGCTCAGATGGTTCTCTTGGCTTTGTGTGTTGCCCGAGTTAATGTCAGTTCCTGTGGTTGATTTCCCAGGTTCTATAACTGTCCGATATGATGGCAGTAAGCAACTTCTTGCTTAAATTAGCCAGTCATTTCTTTTGCTTCGTAACAAGAATTCTGCTTAATAAACCAGTACCAGAGGAGTAATGTGGAGGTGGTGGCAGGAGGTTGACATTTCGCAGGAGATGGAGGTGATCTGCTGAAGCTGAGGGACCACAAAAATCCTGCGTTAGTCAGGGGAGGGAATGTCGCAGCCCAAGGCACACCAAGATAAAAGCACCAGTTACATTACCCCCTGGAAGGAGGTGCTGGTTTTAAGCAAGTTTCTGGGGAAGATCTTTCCCCTGTCATAGAGAACATGAAGGACATGCAGAATTCCAGTCCTTGAGTTAGAGCGGCCGCTTCTGCTGGCAGAGGGCATTAAAGAAGAAAAATGGGTAGCTTGAATTTCTAACTTCTCAATTCAAAAAGCAGGTCATACCCCAGGGAAATTCAAAGGCCACGCTAATAAATTACCTTGTAAGTACTACTAAAAGGCTGATCAAGCCAAAAATCAAAACACAGCTTTTGATCCTGTGGGTCATCAAATTACAGTATCTGTTGGATTAATAGCCAGATCTCTTAAGTGAATGTCTGAGCATGTTGGGTGAGGGGTAGTATTTACATATTTCAATTTTTTCCCTCCCCTCCCCCCCAAATCCCTCCACTACTCTATGAGATCTACAGTTTTGTCTGTGGAAAACTATCAAAACAAGAAGGCAGTGGAATTTGGGGAGGAATTGGCGTTACTCAGGTGTTCAGCGGGAAAAGATAAACTGAGGCCTATTAAAAATTTTAGAAGTTTATTTGAACAAAAATCAATTTGAATTGAACAACATCCAGTCTAACAGATGGAAGGGAGCTTGAGGAGGTGTACAAGATCGAATAGTTTTAATGGGAGAACGGAATGGGAACAGGAAAGTTAGAGTAGGCAAGAGAGCGGGTTGGTTACTGTAAATGTCCTTCCTTCCAGGGATGGCAGGACTCCGGTAGAAAGGTGACCTGACTGGTGCTGATCAGGAGATTCCTGATTGGCTGGTTTAAGATTCCATTTTGGGGACAGCCAGAACCGTAATTAAGTTGTTTCGGTTTGGTGACGTGGGGCTTAGCATACACAACTCCATTTGGGGCTGGTTTTCTTGTTTTTTTTTTTTTTTTTTTATAACACCCAGTTGTTCTGAATCTATCAGATATAGTAACTCCTAACTTTTGGATCTGTTTCTCTGTGAAAGGACAAAAATGTGGTTTTGGTTTTAGTATAAGGTATAGTTGTGTTCTTGGTAGGGACTATCTTTTCGAGTACAAATACAGGATAAATTACATATGTGGAGATTGAGCTGTCAAAAAGAAAGGGTAGTAGACATTTTGCCATTCTCATTCTGTGCTACATCCTCCTCATTTTGGGGTCCACCCCGGATTGTGAACCTCGGTGAGAAGTATCTTACACATTCCACTGCAGAGAGCAATGTAGGCAGACCCACCCTTCCTCTCTCCCTCTCTCTTGGCAGCCATAGAAGACATGGCTCTTGTTGACCTTGATTCCTGAAGGATGACCTTGGCAATTTGACAAAATATGGAAGGCGTGAGTACAGGTTTCACAAGAGGAGTGGCAGCAGAAAAACAAGTATTATTTGGAATATTTGTTTTCAGTTATATTCTTGGTTTTATCTCTATATTTTTAATCTTGAAATTATTTCTTAATCTGTTTTATTTGGATTTCATTTCTTTTTGTTCTTTTCAGAAAACCAATTCTGTCATTCATCTTATTCCATTTTATTGTTTTCTTTTTCTGTACTGCTTCCTTTTCTCTGTTGTTTATTTTCTTGCCTGTTTAACTTCTTGAGTTCAAGCTTAGTTCATTTGTTTTCGATATATTTTTCTTCCTGATACGTGTGCACGTATGTATGTATGCACACAGACACACATACACATGCACATAAACACAGACACACAAATATCCGTGACAGATGTCACAGCAATGTGAGGGAGAGTAGGCTCTTCTAGAAGGTCCTCCCCAAGGTGAGCCCTACCGCTATGGCATCTGGTCCTCTCTCTTTATAGGATGCTGTTTCTCTTTTCTTGCTTAGACATGAGCAAACATGAAATGAAAGGCCCATTAACCACTGATGCTTTCTTAAGATTTTATTTATTTATTTGACTGAGAGAGAGAAAAAGGGAGCACAAGCAGGGGGAGCAGGAGGCAGAGCGAAAGGGAGATGCGGGCTCCTCTCTAAGCAGGGAGCCCAATGCAGGACTCCATCCCAAAACCCTGGGATCAGGACCTGAACCAAAGGCAGACACTTAACCGACTGAGCCACCCAGACGCCTGACACTTAGGCTTTCAAGAAAGAAGCATGGCGCGGAAAGCGCCCCCCTGAGAGCAGGTCTCTGTGTTTGCTTACTGCCTGAAGATTCGATGTCTCAGCTGTCAGCTCAGACGAAGCCATTTAAGGCGTGCTTACAGCACTTCAGAATGACAAAATGTCAGGAAAAGTTCATATGTTGGAAGATCAGCTTGGTGAAATAATGGGTCACATTCCAAATTAGGCAATTTAGGTCATAATGAAACTAGTTACTGGTTATTGAGTACTTCCTGTTTATTGGGCACTGAACTAATTCATTCTAAGTCATTAAGTCATTGTCTTCTAACAACCACCCTCTGAGATCAATACTAGTCAGTGGTAGATTGTGGCCAACGAGATAACTAATTCAACTTAATATGTCTTAATTGAGGACCAGTACATAAAATTATGTAGAGAAGAATGTGGCATTACTTTGTACGAAACAGTTCTTTTGCGTCTGGACAACTGTGATTATCAAACATTGCGGGCATGGAGGACCACACTCGGCGTGTTAGTAGGAAAATGAACAGTCTGGAAGTCAGGCCATCCTGGGCCTCCGTTGGTGGAATCGTTATGTTGCAGTAAGATTACATGTATTCTCATGTTTCCAGAGCAGAACTGGGAAGAGAAATAGAAGTTGTTGGGAAGAAAGTTTTGACACCTTATAAGGATGTTTTTTCAATAAGTAGTATGGTCTAGCCATGGGATGATCTACAGTGAGGGAGTCCCACAGCAATTGTAGCCAGATGCTACAAGAAAGTTGTAGGAAAGATTCCCGCAATGGGATGATGTTGGGTTGAATAATGTCTCAGATTCTGTTGACTCATAGGCTCTGTTTCTGTATGTTTCTGGCATTAGGTGCAAGTAAGAAAAGGTGGCAGTGACATAGGGAGGCTGGAGATGTAACACCTTTTGAAAGACCCAAGTTCATTTCGTGGTTTCACAGGGTCGCTCATTAATCCTTCAGCAAGTCAGGTGAATTAGTGAGAAAACTGTCATAACCATATGATTTAATATAGAGATAGTCTTAGCAAAGCATGAGTTGAGAGCTGACAAGGTAGAAACTGTTCAGAGCCAACGGTAGGCTATGGGGCCAGATTGACTGGGTTCAAGCTGTGTGACTAGGGAAGTTACTTATCTTCTCTGTGCCTCTGGTTGGTTCCCTAATCTGGAAGTCGAGAGTGGTCATAAGACCTCATAGCATTGTTAGGAAGATTGAGTGAGTCACTCACGTAAAGAACACTGTGCTTTGTACACAAAATAAATATTATTACTCAAATATACACTGAATAAGAAAGCAGAAACATGTAATTCCTTAGAGTTAACATTTAGGGGAAAGACTTATTACATCCCAGTTATTGTTGTACGTGCCATAAAAAGCACATTTTGTACTTAGATGAACATGCCATGCTCTAGTGCATGTACAAGAAGATTTCAGGCGTCTCTTCAAACCATGAAAGACAGATGACAGCAGAGATTAGTGTTTTGTTTTGTTTTGTTTTTTCCCCTCTTGGATTTGAACGTAACTGGTAAACCCACTTAGAGTTTCACTAATACACTGAAGTGAAGGAAAATCCTGACATGATGCTCATTCTGTCAGGTGAAAAGAGGGAAAATTTGTGAAATGGAAAGAGCAGTTGGCAGTGCAGAGCTCAGTTTCTGCTCTGTATTTCCCTGTGGCTGTTGGCACATGTAAATGTGCTTGAGCTAAGGTGAACAGAGAAACGGTGTGTCGCTTTCAGGAAGCAGCGTCCGTCTCTTGTCACCAGGCAGTGTCACCACACTCCGGTTTTCCTTACTCCTTTTGGAGTTTTCAGAAGAGCAGGGGTGTTTGACACAGGGCGAAGAATGACAAGAGAGAGGGGAAAAAAGGACATTGTTCCCCACTTGTTCCCTGCATCGAGCTGAATTGGTGGGAGTGGGGGTGGGGCGAGGTCGAGAAGCTAGAGGAGTAGGATGGGGGGAGAAATTTCTAGGTGTGACACAAAACTCTGAGACTTAACATTTTAATATGTAATACTAAATACTGTTCTTTAATATGCAAAAGGACACAACATGCTGGGGCATCTCTTTTAGTTAAGCTCTAGGGACCAACAGAGGAAAACCTTCAGATTGAATGAAAAAGGCAGCAGGAAGGAAGAAGGAGTGTTTCTTGTGATCTTGAATTCCTATGGAATCCTGACGTCAGAGCTCATCATTCCGTGCTACTTGAGCTCATCATTCCGTGCTACTTGAGCTCATCATTCCGTGCTATTTTAGCTGGCATAGAATTCTCAGTTCAAAATTATTTTCCCTCAGAATGTTGAAAGCATTTCTCCAATATCTTTAAGTATTTGGGACCATTGAAAAGAATCCGAAAGCCAATGCAATTATTACCCTTTTGTAGTTTTATTTTTTTCTCTTTGGAATCTTCTAGGATCTTTATCCTTGGTGTGTTAGACTATCTCAGAGATGTTAGGTTTCTTTCACTCACTGGAATAAAAACTCCATGAAGTCAGGGACTTCGCTTTCTTAGCTCCCGCCTGTTGGCAACCTTGCACCATTGCCATTCCTGACACAAGCCCGTAAATGTTGTCGAATAGGAATGAGGTTATTCTGGGGAACCCTAGATGGTGCATTTAGTCTGAAGACTCTGTCCTTCTTCACTGAAAAAAAATTCCAAAGTTCATTTGCATAAGCTCACTTCTCTTTCACTAACTGTCGTGGATGGCAATGATGGGGTGAATTCTCTACTTGTTGAAATCCTATGGGAGTTTCAACAATCCAGATAACTGAAATAGCATCTCTCCACTTCATTCTTTCTGTCTTTTCCTGTCAACTGGCTTCTTTCCATCAAATAAACAACCTTTTGTAATTATTCATTCTGAATAACTGAGTGGTTCTTAGTGCAGCTATCATTTGGGGGCCACTAACCTGCTTTGTTATTGTTTTTTTGGAAAGATTTATTTATTTATTTGAGAGAGTGGGGAGAGAGAGAGCACGAGAGCTCATGTGGGAGAGGGGCAGAGGGAGATAGAGAGAATCTCGGGCAGACTGTCCACTGAGTGTGAAGCATAGAGCCCAACTCGGGGTTCAGCCCCATGACCCTGAGATCGTGACCTGAGCTAAAATCAAGAACTGGGCACTTAACTGACTGAGCCACGTAGGTGCCTTTAATCTGTATTATTATATTAACCATGAAAGCTCTTGCTGGAGCAAAGCATGACAATTTTTTTTTTCTAATGAATGGAAGTGGCTACTTTAGCAAGGGTGCGAAGGAAATCAACTCACTAATGAGAGCCATGTGATTTTCCGAATTTCAAAAATAAATTTTCACCTTCAAAAAATTTATGAGACCATATAATTTCTCAGCTTCTATTTTCTAGGACATGTTTTAGAATGCTACCACAATCTGAGATTGCCATGAACTCTCTTAAAATATTACATTTCAACGCCTTAAACTTAGAACATAATCAACAAAGAAGGGTTAATCATAACATTAAAAATATTTGTATTTTTCATATATTCCTATTTGTATATTTGTTCATTATTTAATTGAACTAGCCATTCATTCAGTTATTTCATTTCATGAAATCTTTTCTTGTGAACAAGACAAATCTATGGGATCACTGACTTTAATAAACAAATACAAACAAACAAACAAAAAATTGCTCCTGGTGATTAAGGTCAGAATTTTGTGGCTTGTTCTAGTCTACATTTACAGTCTTTTACTGCCATTCAACCTCAAGAGAAGTAAAATACATGCACATTTTCAGGAGATTATTTCCATGATGACTCTATTAAGTATGAACAGTAATCCAAGACATGGAAACAGAATCAAGCATGACATTTTTCCTACCTTTGTTTTAAAAGACTCCCTATTTCTTGTCTAAAGAAGAGAATTAGGCAAAGTCCCGTGGAGAGCCATGAAAACAAAGTGGGGATCCATCTGATCCTTCTGGGATATTTTTCAAGAACATTTTATCCTCTTAAAAATGTTACTCTTGTCCCATTGCCAAGGTCAGTGACGAGTTGGATAATCCTCTAGGTATGGACTAACTGTTTAAATGTGACCTGGCAAGTAATGTGTCCATTCTGTGCTCTCTCACTTGAAAGTATTTACAACATTTCTCATTCATGATAAGTTAAACTATCTTTTACCACACTTGCTCATTTTTTCCTATTCTTTTTTTTTCCTAGAAAAAGAGAGTAGATATATTTTCTCTTCAGAACTGGAATAGCACAAATGTAGTGTGTACATGGCTCAGAGGAGGAAGTTTCCACGTAACTTGTCCAAAATGTAGATAGGCAAGTGGGTGGATTTAAAATGTTTCTCCAGCAAAGAAAAAGTAAAGGCATTTTCAGAAATAGAAGAAAGAAGGAAAGAAAGAAAGAAAGAAAGAAAGAAAGAAAGATTATGAAAGAAAGAAATTATGAAAGAAAGAAATTATGAAAAAAGATGCAAATGAAGTTAAAGAACTCCAGAAGGATCATTTGAAAAAGAGCCCTTAAGAAGAGGCAAATTCTTGGCGTGGACACTAATGCAAGCGATTGTCCATCTTGTGTAGTGACCGGCCAGAGTAGCAAAGGACTTTTACGTCAGCTTTGGGAAGTCTCTGAAACCCACTTGATCTGTTGTCTTTAATTAAGCAGATTTATTGAATTTATCACCTCTTCAATCCCACCCATCCTGCTCCGTGCTTCAGTAGAGAAAAAAGAATGGCCACAAGAGCAAATCGTGGATACAGCATTATGTCCCGGGGCCATTACAGGACTCCAACTGTATACCCCCAAAGCAAATGCCCTTACTGTGAGGGTTACGTGTGGCAACCTTTGATCCCTGCCTCAGTGAATGGTATTTCCCCTTTAATCTCTTTGAGATCCCCTCAGCTTCTTTTGTGGGAGAAGATCATCACCACTGGTTCCGCCATCAACCACCACTGCCTCCCCCTTCCCTTCCTGTTCTGCTTAGGCAACCAACCCGAAGCAGCTTCCAGCCATGCGTTCCCAGAGGAAACACGGCACAGGGCTGGGTATCGTGAGGCCACCGAGGTGTGAGTGGGTGTGAGTCTGACATGGCGGCCATGTTTCTGCTTGCTTGGGAGAGGCCCGTGTGGGTCCAGCTGACCCTACGCTCTCCAGATTACAGTCGCCAACATCTCTGGGGTTTCTATCCCCTGTGTTTCTTTGAGGTTAACTTTCTCCTGAAGGAAACGTTTCTATTCAAGTTGAAATTGGACAGAAGCACTGTCCTGTTGGCGTGAGTGCCCACTGAATCGTGTATCCTCCTCTGCCTGCCACTGGCCACGAGCCAGTTCTTTGAGGAAACCCAGGAGAGACTGCTTGATGCTCAGCTCATTAAAACACAAACGCAAGATCCCAAGTGATCCAGCCTGATTCTGCCCGTTGCTAGTTGGGGGTTGTTATGGGTTGAATTCTGTCTCCCCAGAAGATAGGCTGACATCCTACCCCGTGATGTCACCGAATGTGAATTTGTCTGAGAAAGGGGTCTTCTAGCTGTGATTAGTTAAGTTAGGATGAGGACATATTGAAGCAATATGGGCCCTTAGTCCACCGTGACTGGTGTCTGTACAAGAAGGATATTTTGCCACAGACAGGGAGGGAAGTCCACATCCAGATGGAGGCGTGGATTGGAGTGCTGTGGCCACAAGCCAGGGATCCCTGGGACCACTCAAAGCTCGGAAGACACAAGGAAGGATCCTCCCTTATAGCCTTCAGACAGAGCATGGCCAGCACCTTGATTCCGGGCTTTTAGTCCCCGGAACAGTGGGGAAATAAATTTTGATCATTCCAAGCCACCCAACTTGTGGTCCTATGTTATAATAGCTGTAGGAAATAAATACAGAAGTGTTTTAGATGAATTCAAGCTTAAAAAAAAAAAGGAAACTAATAATCTTTTCCAAACTTTCAGTGTTCAAGGAACCTCTGAATCCAAGTATGGCTACTGCTTTTTACTTTGTTCTAGATAGTCCTTCTGGTGGGGTTGGGGGGACAGGTAAAATAAGACTATATACCTCCTGGCCCGGTTACTGTACACATGGGTGAGCTTGAAAGTGGGTGACCTTTGAGACTGCTCTCAGCAAGGAGCTCTTTTTCTTCTTTATTTTTTCTTCCCTTGAGTGGAAGGTCCTAGAATAATTATAAAAGATGTCATGTTCACCTTCCAATAGGGAGCTCTTCTTTTATGGAGCTAGATGTGTATCCGTGCCTTACTCCAGCGTAACACCTGGAAGGACAGATCTCCATCTTAAAATGAAGAAGGATTTCCCTGTCTGTGAAAGAAAGAAGGGAGGAAAAACATCCCATATATTTAACAATATCTGTGTCTCTAGGTGGGAGTTACACATAATATAAGGTTGGTTATCCCACAATTCTTGCTATGAAGCATCAATTACTCAAGCAGAGTGGCCTTCTGTGGTTCAAGATGGACAAAACCTCATATAATTAGTACGTTCAGCACATTTCATTGCATTATAACTCACTGTTAAGAGGAAGTTCACATGAAAGAGATCGGCTACCCAAGTCTCTCAATAAAATGATATTTCAAGAGGAAAGATTCACCAATACACTAACATTTCTGAAGTAAACTTCACAATTACAACATTTCAAGAGACAACATCTATTTTCTTGTCCGACGTGGTTCTGTGGTCTCTTCATACCACACAGAGTAGTAGTGTGTCCCTGAATAAAGCTGGTCACACAAAGCAGAGGCCATTTTCAGCTGTTTCTGGAATTCTCTTTTCTATAGAGATCCAAGTTGGGCCTGGTTTAGGCTACTTTTTGGAGAGCACTGCCATTTGAATAATGTCTTTAAGTGGCAGAGACCTTCTACCTAACAACAAAAGACTCAAGATTGTCTGGGGTTGTATAAAAAGTCCACTTTCCTTCATCTCTACAGTTGAGGTCCTAAAATTTTATCCTTGGTTTCAATCACAAGGGGGCTCCTTACCCAAAAGCTAAATGGCTATTACTCTTGGGAACATTATGTGATTTCTTCTCATGGGATTGTTCAGTGCTTCCCCCCCAACCCCAACTCCCACCCCTAATGTATATTGTCTGCTATGAACTGTGTCCCCCACCCCAAGAATTACAGGAGAAATGGCCTGGATCAGGACTAGTTTTCTCCATTGAGGAGTTACAGGCTGTTTGGGGAGATAAGAAACAAACATAAATATCTAAGTGGCACATTAAATTGGTGTCTGGACTCTCCAGTCACTGATAATTTAGACACATCAAGTTCATTTGGAGAGCCAGCGAGGCAGGCGTGCTAACTGCCTGGAGACAGATTGCTTTGAGGCTGAAAGTGACCTCCAGCACTTAAACGTTCTGGCAATCTGAGAACAAGAGCCCCCTCTCTCTGCAGAGCCACTCCACATTGTACCCTGGTCGCAGTGTGCTGCATATTAACGTCAAAGGGTAAGTATTGCAGGGAACCATGGTCATTTTGGGAATTAAGTGGTATCGGGTAATTTCTCCTTACAGATATAGCCAAAATTGCAGCATTAGGCAGAGTGACAGAAAGGTGAATGGCCCTTTCTAATTTCAAGAGGCGAGGAAGTGTGATTCTCTCCTGAGCTGGAAGCAGGACAGAGCCAGATGGCCGTGACCTGTGGGAATGCCCACTACCCACATGAGCACAATTTTCTCACACTCCCTGTGTAGTTATCCTACCACGTTGAGTTTCTGTCCTTTGTTATTTTGAGAGCATCTTCTTAGGTTCTTCTATACCACGTTATTTTTCACGGTGTGATGGTCATTGTGGTTGATAAGTTTCTAAGAAATTTTGAGGCTTCTTATAACTAACTTGTTGAAGCAATAATTTCCATTCGCAGCTGCGCAATACCTCCAAGGCACTACTAGTCTGGTAGCAAATAAACATTAAAGCTTAAGAAGATACAAATTTGGACTGCAGTGTGCCCAAAGGCTGATTAATTTCTCATTCAGAGCAACCCTGGGTGTCCTCCCTTAACTCCCAGCTAAATTGGAAGAGGATGCCGCTGATCACTTTGAGTAGTGGTGGGGGCGGGGGGGATCCGTTCCCTTCATCCCGAAGAACCACTGAACCACAGCTTAGCTTGGTAGCTTGCTTCTTATCAGTAGATGCCCTCAGGGCAAAAGCAGTTTTGTGTGCTACACTCACCTCCCTGGAACATTCCCTTTGTTCAGATTTTGATCCCGCGGCTCTTCACTGTCTTTTCAGTGTTTTAGAAAATATCAGCTAATATTTCATTGGTTTATAAAATTTGTCCACAGTGGGAAGGTGAGCGAAACGATTTCACTTGTCCTGAAGCAGAAGCCCCTACATCAGTGTTTGTCAAGTTTTTCAGGCACCATTGACATTATGGAGTGGATGATTGTTTGCTGGAGGGAACTGTCCTGTATATCATAAGTTGCTCAAGCAGTATTTTTTTCTCTTGTTTTATTTTAAAGATTTTATTTTTTTGAGATAGTGAGAGAGAGAGAGAGTGAGAGAGAGAGAGCACTAGTGGAGTGAAAGGCAGTGGAAGAAACAGACCCCCGCTGAGCAGGGGGCCCAACACCAACACCGGGGCTCGATTCCGGGACTCTGGGATCATGACCTGAGCCCAAGGCAGACGCTTAACCCAAGGCAGGCGCCCCTCAAGCAATATTTCTAACTTCTACTAACCAGATGCCCCAACAACATCCTCCCCTTTGTAAGGACAATCAAAAATGTCTCCAGACATTGGCAAATATTCCCCAGAGAGCAGAATTGTCCTTAGTTAAGAACCATTGCGCTACACTGTTGATATTTTAAAATAAAGATTTCTGCAATTGTTTGCAGTGTATTCTGAATTAAGAATAATTATATTTTGTGCATTTGCTTCGAACCTCAGCTTTGTGATATTGAAGAAGAGGGCCTGAGATCCGGTGGGGCACGGCTGAACAGTGCGACGGAGTAAAAAGAACTTAAACTTTGGAGCCAGCTGGAATTGGATTCTAGACCTGCCTCAGCTCCTTGCTTTGACTGACTACTAACTGCATGGCCTCAGGCAAGTTACTTAACCTCTTCCCCCTTACTTTCTACTACTGTAAATTATGATCCTCAAAGGGTTGTTTGTAAGTAATTTCCTTCTCATTTGGTTCCATTATTTAACCAGAGCACGTAGAGCATGTAATGTCAACTTATTTTTTTCTTTTTTGGATATGTTCTAAGTAGTCTAAGTATAGATTTTACCCAAGTCTTTATTGCTAAGTTGGGAAAAAAAAAAAAGAAGAAAGCCCTTTGAATTAAATATGTTAATACACAAAATACTTTATTTAATTTGGAATCTTAAAGTGTCTTCAAGGTGAGCCTCTGTTGTAATCTTACTTTAAAAACTTTTTATGCATGGGGGGGACAAAGGCGGAAACATTTTATACAATGTTTAGGCAATGTTTATACAATGTTTGTACAAGGCTACAAATTGTGTTTCAAAAATGTGTACTTTTCTTGAGGTGTGTTTTTTACAATATTGTAGGCAGATCAAAAAGTTGGGGAATATGGATGTTTTTGGTGTAAGACAAGTAATAAACACAATAGGGGTACAGGTCTGTGAATCGTCAGGCTTACACACTTCCCAACACTCACCATAGCACATACCCTCCCCAATGTCCATAACTCAACCACCTTCTCCCTGCACCCCTCCTCCCGGCAACCTACAGTTTGTTTTGTGAGATTAAGAGTCTCTTATGGTTTGTTCCCTCCCAATCCCATCTTGTTTCATTTTTTCCTTCCCTTTCCCCCAAACCCCCCACTTTGCTTCTTAAATTCATCATATCGGGGAGATCATATGAAAATTGTCTTTCTCTGATTGACTTATTTCGCTCAGCATGATACCCTCTAGTTCCATCCACGTTGTTGCAAAAGGCAAGATTTAATTTCTTTGGATGGTTGCATAGTATTCCATTGTGTGTATATATACCACATCTTCTTTATCCATTCATCTGTTGATGGACATCTAGGTTCTTTCCATAGTTTGGCTTTTGTAGACATTGCTGCTATAAACATTCGGGTGCATGTGCTCCTTCAGATCATTACGTTTGTATCTTTAGGGTAAATACCCAGTAGTATGATTGCTGGGTCATAGGGTAGTTCTATTTTCAACTTTTTGAGGAACCTCCATGCTGTTTTCCAGAGCGGCTGCACCAGCTTGCATTCCCACCAAGAGCATAGGACGCTTCCCCTTTCTCCACATCCTCACCAGCATCTGTCGTTTCCTGACTTGTTAATTTTAGCCATTGTGACTGGTGTGAGGTGGGATCTCATTGTGGTTTTGATTTGTATTTCCCTGATGCTGAGTGATAACAAACACAATTTTTATTCGTTTCCACGCCAGCTCAAATCAGAGAGGTCCATGCTTTCTTGACAGCTCGACAAAGAAAATGTGGTGAGCGCCAGTTACTGGGCACTGTGGGAAATGCTTTGTAAGTGCTCCCTATTTCATTTTCCCAAGAAACACCTGAGGTTCTTGTTCCCACTTTGCAGATCCAGGAGGCTCAGGTGTAAGGAAGCTGTGTCTCCACATTCATCGAGCTAAGAGTAAAGAATCCCTCCAGCTCTGCTTTGTCCCAGATCCTGTGCTCTCAAATACAACATCCTGTGCCTCCAAAAACCAAATGCAAAGGGAGAAGTGAAGATGTGGACACCAGAGGCTGGCGTTTACTGGAGGAAGCGTGAACTCCGAGAAACAGAATGGGAAGGGTTCTGGAGGAAAGGCAGTGACTCAGGAAATGAAAAATATGAGACAGAAATAAGCAAGGGAAAAGGGATGGAGGGTGGAGCCAGAGGCACGGGTTTATAGAAAATTCCTAACATTTATCAGACCAAAGGAAACATCTTTATTTTTAGTTGAACAGAAACTCCCACAACATCTATTCAATTTGGTATGTTTAAATGGAGGATTATAAATGATACCCTCTTGCCCACCACGAGTTTACTTATGGGAAATGAACCTCCCTTTGACACGGAGACAAGCTTCTTAATCATCAGCTAATTCTAGCATGTGGACATTTTTGGAACCAGAGAATTATATTTCAAAGCTTCTGCTGAGTGCACGAGTGCTCCATGGGCATTTTGTCTCAGTAAGAAGCGGAGATGTTGGCCCATAGATCTTGGATAGAAAAGACCTTTGAGATTCTCAGGTGGATTTTCTTGCCAGGCCAGGAGCAGAGATGAATACTATTATACAGAGCCTCTAAAGGGCATACACTTCAGCAATAACTGCTTAGCAATGCCTAATACTTGAGACCGTATCTGTCTGGCCAAGATTTAGTAGCTTCTAAGCCCTGCCAGAGTTCAGTTCCCACTGAGCCATCTGCCCTCCCTCTGTGTAAAGCAGAATCTTTCTCACCAGAATGGTAATAAAAGTGGCAATTGGCAAAGAAAATTGTGACCATTTGTTTAGTTAGTGTAATTCTTCCTTCTCAGAGCCTATGTATTTCCAAGTGGTCTAGCTCCATATTTACAACTGGTTTTAGGTGAAGGTCAACCTCAGACACGTGGAATTCCCATAAGGGCTTAATTTATAGTGTACGAAGGGGGATAGGAGTTTTTCGAGAGGAGCCCGAACTTGATACTTTGATGTGCTATTTCCCTAGTTTTCGTTATCTGCGACCACTCCGATCTTTGCATATACTGCCTGGTTCACATACGGTTATTCTGTGATCTGAGGAGATCTGAGGGCTGCCGAGCTGACCGCCTCTGAAGGCTAACAGACATTCAGTCCCTGAGTTCACGGGGACGTCCTGTCTGACTGCCCCCCAGGGGAAAGAGGAGAAGAAGGAATGAGATTCGGCAGCCATATTGTGTGGGGAATTAGTAGCTGTGTGTCTTTGGGACAGTTACTTACTGTTTCTTTTCTCTGTTTTGTTACTGGAAAAGCAGGGTAATGGGACCTGTCTCCCTGGGTTTTGGGAGGAATGAATAAGGCAGCGGGCTAACAATGTGTAGCTCCTGATACACTAACTGAATACCAGCTCCGTAGACATTTTAGTTCTTCAGCAGAGTCCAGAGAGGACCGGTTTATTCAGGGAGTGGTCCCATCTTGTTCTGTCAACTACAGTAATTTGGTACCTACGGAAGTTTTATGTAGAGAGGAAGAGCAGAACAGGGTGGAAAAAAATATGGTATGAGGATATGAAAGTTGGAAATCGTGAAGTACTGATTTGTGAATTAAGTCACTCTACCTGAATTCAAATATGTATTTGTTTTCCCATTCCCTGTTGCCCCAGTGATCCCAAATCTCTCAGCTGTGGCCATGGTACCCGCCATCTTTGGGGGCGTGGGGATTGCCGGCTGCTACTTTAGAACCCCTGCTTGTCCCATCCTTGGCTTCACAGCATTTTCAAGCCCCTCCTCGCCGGGGTGGCACGCACTCCTTTACTCACCTCCGAGGCCTTTGTGCAGCACACGGAGAATGAGGACACAGAAAAGCGTCATCCAGGTGCTGCTGAAACTGAGGCGGTGACAGACTTTGAGGAAGCCGGTGCCCATCAAAGAGCATCACCTTCCTCTGTCTGGCCATTGTGTGGCTGTTTTGAAGGTTGCTGAGAACCCAGGATCTTTCTTTGTTCTTACTTTTCTATGAGATGTGAAGAAACAGGAAGGGAAACCTGCTTCCGAGAGACATTTAATCCAAAAGAATGGGGGTGGGGGAGAAGAGGAGGACTTTTTTCCAAGGTAGGGTCAATGCTAGAAACCATAACTTGGGAGTGGAAAATGGAACAAAAGATGAATGATGTTTTTTAAATGAGCCCATTGGTTTCATGAAACCTCAATACTTTAAGATAACATGAAAGCATGAATTTTTAAGCATATATTTTAAGAGAATAATGGATGTATATACATAGACACACCTACACATTTTACTGCCAAGTTACAGAATTCAGGCTGTAGAACATCTAAACTTTCCTACGTGGTTTGCCAAAAACCAAATCTCACATATAGGTACCGCATCGAATCCAACTCTATTTCAGGAGGTGAAACAGATGGGTGCTGGAAGCCATTCAGCTGTAATTCTAATTAGTACCATGTTCACTTTGCAGCAAAGCATGCAAATAGCTCATTTGCCTTTGAAAATGACACAATTCGAGATATGTTTCAAGGAGTTGTCCTGACATGCTGAACTCACTCATTGATTGTCCTCCTTGATTTGAATTCATCTTGTGCTAAACTACCTCCCGGATTTCCCCAAATTCTCTATTTTAGTGCTTTGTTCATACTGTTATATTTTAATATTTGCCAGGCCCTGTTAGGCTACCATGCACTGATTGGCTCACAGAATTTTATGTGAATTTCACTTTGTTGATTTTTGGCTTCCTGTGCCTAAGCTCCAGAATGTTCTTCGCTGAAGTTCTGTCAGTTACAATGTGTTGGATATTGTGATGCACATGGGATTCCTGCTTCCTATGAAAAAGCCTGTAAGTAGCTTTCCAAGAACAGGTGACTATTATGAGCCAAAGGTAGGAAGTTGCTCTCAGCAGTCCTATAAGGTAAGCATTTCCTTATAAATGCAACTCTTGTATACAGAATTAAACTGAGCAAACAGTGAAAAATCTGTATTTATCATGTAACGAGGGGCTTGAGGTTGTTTCTATAACATATCTCTTTAATAACCTGGGAAGGAGTGTGGGAAGAGTTTATTATCACATGTGATGGGAAAATTTCTAACTCTGAGACCCAGGAGATAGCAAAAAAGAGGAAAAAGCAGTTTCATTTGTAAGCTATCTGCATTTTCTAGACCTCAGTAAGTCATAATTCTAAGAAATAAAATCTAGTATGAACTTTAACTTGTACACTTAAGTTAAAAATCTAAGCCAGTGACACATTGCAGAAGATAAGACTGTCTTCCTCTTCCAAAACATATAATCACTCCTCTCCCCACTCCTTTGGCTGGTTTGCCCCATTTTGTGGTAGAGTCGAAATATTTCAAGCTAAGATAACAGAGTCAAATTCAAGGTCTTCCTAGCACAACTTGGGGAAATGCCAAACATAGCAGCATGTTGTTCTTGACGGGTTCAACTCCATCAGTTTCTTCAGGGAGAGAAAGATTTGCAGAACATCCCACAGGGAGATGGAGCCAATGCCTCATTGAGTTACAATCACTGAGTTATATTCCTTGGGACACTGTATTTACATCTTTCATAGACCCACTGAAAAAAGACAATGGGACTGAAAATGAAAGCAAATCTTAGTAGAAAGGATTCTGTTCAGTCCGTCAATACTATGAGAAGTTGGAGAATTGTTGGGACTTACCTAAGAACAAATTATTTTCTTTGAGCTATTATTAGCACGCTGGACAAACACCACAGTAAACTGTGGATGTATATCATACCGCCTGACCTTTTCTTTTCGCCACTGACTGACCGTGCGCTGTGCCAGTCGTCAGCACCTGTCCACAGAGGTATTTCCCACGTGTATGTTCATTAGGTCTCTGTCAGACTTGATAGCTCATCTTATGATACGGGCCCGTTATTTCTGAATAGGCAGTACAAAATTTTAGTCTGTGTCTTCAGCAGGTAGAAGATGGGAGCTTCTCCAGGGATATAGCCTCAAACATTTGCCAGCCAAACCCGAAATTATGGGAGGTTTTTACAGAGACAGCTCATTTAGAAAATCAGCTTTGCTTTCCCTTATTGTAGCTGCTTTATTTAGCCTTTGCTTTGTTAAGGGAAGAAAAAACGAATGAGGGAAAGATCAGTGTGTCCTGGTAGATTGTTTATGCATATTTAAAACAGAGGAAATATGATCGTGTTGCTTCTAGGTATCTAGGCAGCGCCTCGGCAACTGTGATGGGCAGATGGGAATCGCCACTATTTAGAAATATCTGCTGAGAAACATATATCACAGCTGCCCATTTAGCTAATGTAGACTATTTGTAATGTCATTTTTAATGTATTGGATATTATTTTGTGCACACAGTGTCCAAACACAGGCCCATCCTCCTAAGTACCTGTGATTTTTCTGGGAAAAATATTTATAAACAATTATCCCTAGAGACTCTTTTTAAACAGCCAAATGGCTATATACCCACAAACATTTGAATAGTGAAATATTTAGAGTTATTGAAACAACCTACAGAATACGAATCCATTCTAGGAAAAATTGCACACAATGAAAATGGTGGGCACAGATGGGTAGCAGTGGTATTTGTAGATACCGTGCTTCATGCATGGGGCTTGGCTGAAGGGATATCGCCGTTGGCTTCATGTTGCTAATCCAGACCTCATAGTCCTTGAGGGAGTGTGCGTAAGAAGTTAGCTATTCCCACGTGGGAGGCCTTAGAGACATATGTGGGTAGGCTCAGATTTCCTGATTGTTGAGCTAGGTTCCTGTCTCTCCATTCACAAAAGCAAAATTCCAGAAGTAGAGAGAGCGGTGGGATGAATTTTAGCTAATGACAAACCTCTCTAAACTGTCCCAGGTGACTCCTGGTCCGTACCTCTGTAAAGCTGGACTCTCGGCATTTCGTGACTTGGTCCTCTTCTTTCCCTGGTTAGTCTCTGATACAATTGGCTTGGACGTAGTTTACGTCAATCAGTTTGCCACGTAAGTGACCAGAGCTCTAAGTAAGTGCCTGGCATTTGTCGTTCCAACCGATCCATTTTTACCATCAAAAATAATCAATGCAGAGAGAAATCAGAAATACAAATCCATTTCTGCACAAGCCCTACCTAATCCCGTTTCACTGCCTACATACAATTCGTGCAGAAAAAATAAGACCCGACTAAAGCTCCCTGATCCCGACTGTGCTCTACACTTAAGATGATGTTTCATCTGGATTGGGAGCTTGGTTTTGGAGATGGAGGAACCCATTGGGCGTCAATCCACGTAGATGAGGTGACTGAGGAATACTGGAGACTTGGTTTAGAGGTCCAACAGATTTGGCTGGAAAAATCCTTTTTTCCACTAACTTGCCTTATAGCCTTGGGCATGTCACCTCAGCAGTCAACCTCAGTGTCTTCACTGTAAATTAGTCTTTGTTTCCTCCTTTTCCTCGTGTAGTCATTTCAACTTGCGGAACTGACGTGGCTGTTAAAGAAGTGATGTGTCAATAGCACAGTGGGCTCTCCGACGGACAAGTCAAGAGCATTAGGAAGGAACACAGATTCTAGAGCAGACATGTCTGGGTATGGACCCGGGATTTGCCCTTAGTATCTCCATCCTTAGTCTAACTCACTTAACCTCCCTGTGCTTCCGTCTGCTCTCCTACAGAAGAGGAATAATCGTAGTAACTAGGGTCATCATGGTGATTAAATTAGGATAAGTAAAGTACTTGGAACAGTATTTGGCATGCAGTAAATAAATGATGTTTATTCAGTAATAATGACAAACATTTATTACTACACAATTATAATACTGTCATTATTATATTTATTATTTATTATAGATTCCACGTCTTGTGTTCTGTCACTTGATGGTGATGGTGACTTTGCACTTTTGGGTTCTTGCTGTGCCTCTAGTTACATCTGTTCCCTTGCAGGCAGAATTCCAGCTCCAGAAGCACAAAGAGTCTGGCAGCAGCAAGAGTCATGAGGACCTGCATCTTGGAATCACCCACAGCGTATTGTGGAGTCCCCCGTGTTGTGAATTTGGGCTCAACCAAAAGCTTAAAGGGCTCAACCGAAAAGCTTAAAGGTCAATGATATGCAGCGGAAACACAATTGTGAGGTTACTGGGAGATGGGGATGGTTAATTTTATGTGTCAAGTTGGCTGGCCACAGGGTGCCCACACATTTGGTCAAATGTCATGCTGGATATGTCTGTGTTTTCAGGCGACTTTAACATTGGACTTGGCAGGCTAAGTAAGAAGACTGCTCGACCGAATGGTAGGTGGGTGGACATCATCTTGTCAGCAAAGGCCTGAATAGAACAAAAAGGATTCTTGGTAAGAGGGAATTCCTCTGGCCCGGCTGCCTTCCAACTGGACGTAGGTTTCTCTTGCCTCCGGAGTGCAAGGACACCATCCGCTCTCCAGGGTCTCAGGCCTTTGACCTTGAACTGTAACTAAACCACTTAATCTCCTGAGTCTCCAGCTTACTGACTCATCTGAAAGATCTTGGGACTTACCAGCGTGTATTATGTAAAGTTTTTCCATGTTTTCCCCCTTGCTTGTAGATTAATCTTGTAATAAAGATTTTATTTGACAAAAACAAGTGTATCTAACACTTTTTATTTATTTATTCAGCAAAACATGCATTTAGGGTCTATGATGTACCGGGCCCTACACTAGCCTCTGATACAGAACAGGGAATATGGTTGTTACTTTTGTGGAGATTTTAGTCTGGTAGAGAAGAGAGAAACATTGTACAAATAAATAAAATATTTTTATAGGTTATATGAAAGATATGAAAAGGGTAGAGACTTTGAGGAGTTGCCAATCAAGCTGAAACCTGAAAGATGAGAATCTTTTAATCATATGGCAAGGAAGCAGGGAATTCTGGGCAGAGAGCTGGCCTGAAGACCCAGAGTGGGGAGGCTGACCTGCTGGGGGAATTGAGAAGAAGAGCTTTGCTGAGTCCGTGAGCAGTCCATGGGACGAGCAGGAGGTGAAGTCACACGATAGGTAGTATGGATACTGGACAGGGCTTTGAGGATCACATCAAAGAGAATTAGCTAGAAACAAATGGGAAGCTGTGGAGGGATGTTAAGGGTTGGATTAACATGACTTAATTCATGTTGATCATGTTTTTTAAAAATTTTTCCAAGCTTGGGATGCCTGGGTGGCTCAGTCCGTTAAGTGTCTGACTCTTGATTTGGGCTCAGGTCGTGATCCCAAGGTCATGAGATGGAGCCCCATGTTGGGCTCTGTATGGGAGCATGGAGCCTGCTTAAGATTCTCTCTCTCTTCCTCTCTCCCTCTGCCTCCTCCCCCATTTTTTCTCTCTCTCTCTCTTTTAACAACAACAACAAAATATTCCCAAGCTTACTGAGAAAAGAACTGATTAGCCTGGGCAGGATGGAAGTGGGAAGACCAGCGTCCTTGCTAGTGGTGTGGTGGTTAGCAGGGGATACTGTGTCCTGCATGGGAGACAGAGAGACAGACAGAGGAGAAGCAGCAATAGGAAATGCGTCCTCTCTGATACCTGCCAGTGCTCTTTCAGGTCTCACCATGGGATGCCAGCGTCATTTCACCTCCTTAAGGATTCTCATTCCCGCGCTGCTCAGGATGGATCAGGATCTACCTCGACCTCCTTGCTGTCATACTCACGACACCTCACAGTGTGATTCATTAGAAACACCTAAGGGCAATGGATTTTTCTGTTTTTCTTCTTTCAGAATTCTATGTCTGGGATCTAGCCAAGTGCCTGGCACTTCATTCTGATTCAATACATATTTGTTGAATGAGTAAAGGAAATGTGTACTATACACTCTGGTGGAAAGAGAAAAAGTCCCAATTTCCAGAGAGATTTTAGGAAATGAAAATGTAGAGAGTAAGAAACTCTGTGAATATGTTGTTCAAACTTGATTGAGACAGAAATTCTGGAAACATTGGGGAGGTAAAATCATCTGACACTTATCCCAGAAACCCTCCCCCAACCCTCCAAACTCCCACCTGTAGTCAGCAGGACAAAGCATCAGTGTTTTAACCAGTGAAACATTTTCAACTCTGCACCACTTTGGGGATATTAACATCTGCGAGGCTGGCAGGTGGTATCTTCTCGAAACCATTAGAGTCCTCGTGTCCTTCTCTGTGCAGGTCCCCATGCGACTGTACCTACTGGCACAGTGCAGGTGTTTCTGTTCCAGATACCTCCAGGCCAGGAAAGGCCCTGGAAGGTACACTGTTTAGGAGTTTGGAGAGCATGTTGGAGAAGAAACACTGACAGCACAGCAGTGAAAATGCTACCGCTCAGGGCCCTGAAGCTCAGGAACGACATTTGTTCTCTTTGTACAAGCTGCATGTCCTTCATTTAGTCCCTGTTAAATGGGGAACTTAGTCTCTGTGCCACTGAGGAACAGGGGTCTTAAGGAATAGGAATCCAATTCACTACCAATGTCTTATCTGAAAATTAGAGAAAACGCTCGGATCTACCATTGTGAAGATTTATGGGGCTTCTGTGTGCACTGTTTGCACATATTGGACGGGTTAGTTTCAGTAACTTGTGTGATTTATTTGTCTGTGGAGCCAACCAGTAGTTTAAACTAGGCAAAATGGCTTGTCATATTTGGTGTTATATAAACAGAGACTATTTGTGGATTCAGCATCAATAGTCAGTGTGAAAAGATAGATCATTTGAGTTGAAATAAGTGTTTTTAGAACTTGTATGGGAAAAAATATGTAAAGAGAATTCATGCCATCTCCCACTTCTGAAAAAAATGGGGAATCCCAACTTTGTAGAAGCATCCTGTAGACCGGTGGAGAAAAGCATGCGTAAAAGCTCAAATTTGGAAATGATCTACTGTCCTTCAACAGTAGAGTAGATAAATAAACTACAGTATGTTTCCATTCAAGAAAATTAGCAAAAAGCACTGAGTGGTGTATGACATTAGGGATGAATCTTAGCAATAAAATGTTAAAGTAAAAAGTTAAAAACAGATTAAATGTTTTAAATATCCAGTTTTAGGAGTATAATATATTATAATATAGGAATAAGAAATATATAGGAGTAGATATAGGAATATAGGTAGGAATATATGGGAATAAGGAAGATAATATCCAGTATTAGGAATATATATATGAATATATAAATATGAATATATATGTGTATATATATATATGTATGATAAAGCTACATAGAAATGTGAGTGAAGGATTCAGGTTGCACCAGAGCAGAGTGAGAGAATGGGATGGGGTTGGAGGAACCACAAGTTTAGGTGTAGATTACTGTGATCATTTTAGTTTGATTTGCATAGTAGAGACTATTTTTTTTAAGATTTTATTTATTTATTTGACAGAGAGAGATCACAAGTGGGCAGAAAGGAAGGCAGAGAGAGAGGGAAGCAGGCTCCCCGCTGAGCAGAGAGCCCGATGTGGGACTCGATCCCAGGACCCTGAGACCATGACCTGAGCTGAAGGCAGAGGCTTAACCCACTGAGCCACCCAGGCGCCCCCTGATTTGCATAGTAGAGATTTGCAGGTGCTCCCTGCATCCTTAAGAAGAGGGAAAGAAAGGCAAGGAGAGAAGGGTGGAGAAAAGGCTTTGCATGTATCAATATGGAGAGTGGGTTGTCGAAAATATGATAAATTCAGTTTTAGGCCCCCAAGTGAAAAAAGAGACAGAGAGAGAGGGAGAACCCGCAACCGTTTAACAACATTAGCCTTTTCTTGGAACACCAGGTAAAAAGTCTCTAAATTTATGTGGTTATGTGGGGTGTGTTGGGGACCAGAGCCCGAACAGGCAACTGGTTTTTCCTGATCCACCCCCCACCCCTGTCTGTTCTTTGGTGCATCCTTTTAAGCCACCGGATTTTAGAAAATCTTATAACTTCACACTCTTCTGTCACTCCATCTCCCTCATGCGCATCTAGTCCACATCCCACACGTGCTGCCTTTTCAAGGTCTCCTGAAGTCACCATCGTTCTCCACCCCGTGGGTCAGTCGGCCACCCCCCAGCTGCCTGTCTTGTCCCCAGGGTTTCTATTGTGGAGCGGCCATCACTTTCCCTCTGACGCGATCTCTGCACGCTCTGCTCAGCTGCTTCCGTGGGAGAGTGAGGAGAAGCCCAAGCCCTAAGCACGGTGGGCAAGAGCTCCCGTCAGTGGGCGGGCTTTCAACTCCTGCCACACCAGCTTGTTTACCCTGAGGGCCACGGCTGCTCTTGTTCTCCTGCGTGTTCTCCTTCTCTCTTCCACTTAGCACGCTCTTCTCTTCCCCTCCCTCACCTGCTGGCCCCTCAAGGCCCCTCTGCATTTGAGGAAGGGTCTGCTTCTTAACATTCCTGCAGCGCTGTCCTCTCAGCCCCCTCCTGGCTCCGGAGCCCTCCCAGCCACGTGGTGGAAGGGGAACCCTCTAGAAGCCCAGGCCTCTGCAGAGTGTCTGACAGCCAACAGGTGTACAATCAGTGTGAGGGCAACAAGTGGACAGGTTAGAAACTGTGACCCTGTGCTTAATGTGCTTCGAGAATATAATGTCCTACTTCTTATTCCTTCTTTGGTTGCCTGCTCCTATTCAGAGTAGAATTCTGATAATCCCTCGCCTTTTCTCAAAATAAAAGTCAGCTGAAGTGAACAAAAAGCTCAGAAAACTAGAATATTTTGGAAGGCAGAAATAACGGATGCATTGATACTACAGGCAAATTTTGTGTGAAATACATTATTTTACCACACAGAAATGGTCTTTCCTGTCTTAAACATCTCTATTTATATCAAATTTCAATGATGGGTTTCAGTCATAGTGTTTAATTTAAAACAAAATAACAATACATATACTAAATAATTCTGGAGGGCCCACGGAGTTGGAAATAATGTATCCATAAGAATTACATTAAACAAATCCGTATTTAAAAACACTTCCCTTAAAGTTATAATGCAGTCAAGGCTTCAGTAGGAGCAACTGTAGCATGATTTAAGTCGTAGCCGTTCAACTATAAAGAGATACATCAAAATTACTTTTACCTATTTGTATTTATTGTTTTAATTTTTTACAGAATTCCTTTTAAAGAGAGAAAACGGGGAGCTCTTCCGCTGTGGTTGTGGGGTTCAGGTTTGCTGCTGCAGAAGCCAAATCAAGCCTGCGTGTGACTGTGGGTCTCTGAGCTGTCCCGGGTGGAACTCCTCTTTCCCTGTGGGCCTGATGATCCATGGACAGCATCCCCCACCCCTATTCAGGCCTTTGTGGCTACAGGTGTAAGAGCAAGAGCAAAAGGGCCACTGGCAAAGCTAGAAGTGAAGTCTGCTTTAGCCGCTATAACTGTTCCAATCTGGGGCTCAATCCCAGGACCCCAGGATCATGACCTGAGCCTCTTGGTGGACAGAGCTGCCATCAGACTTCCATGGGCTCTTTTCCCATAGAGGAGAATCTGGTTGTGACGGAAGAAAGCAGTTCTTTTCTGTTTTTTGTCCGTGTCTTCACCTGTTCCTGTAGAAGGGGGGCTTCTGATGTGTTGCGGGCTGTCTCCATGCACTTGGGACATTCATTCTCTATTTCTAAGCAGCACGTTTCCTCCTCTGCCCATGTCCATGGCATGCTTTTGGTGTAATTTAGGCAGAACTTGAAGTTTCAGCTGAATCTCTTCCAAGTTGTAGGTTTTCAGACTGCAAACACAGTTTTGAAGGTTTTTCTAATTTCTCCTGTAGGTTCCTCATTCATTCGATTTTCTTAAAATATGTTTTTGAGTATTTCTTATTTTTCTCCCTCAAGCCTTTTAAAAGAAGCATCTACCCATCAGCGTCGATGACCAGATGACCTCCATTGCTGTAATCCACGCATGTGCTCTAAGGCCAGGTTGGGTCATTGAGGGAACCGTCTGGAAGGAGGCCTGCCCACCTGACCGGCTTCAGCACCGTTTCCCTCAGAGATTTTAACTGGCTCTTCGGATCATTCACAGCCTGCGTTTTCAGGCGCGTTGTTGCGTTCCCTCAGCTGGATGTGCTCTTTGACTCCATGAAGCAGCATCTTAGACGAGCAGTTCCAGACTTTGCTAAAGTCTAAATAAAGCAGCGTTTTCACTCAAACCGTGTAGTTTTCTGAGGTGGTTCTACATTCTCCTGAGAGGCTTTAAGATTCGTTTTGTTTGTGTTTTTCCGCATCTGTCACTTGGGACTGGAGGGTGTCAATGCCTCTTTCAGGGACCGTGTCTGTTCTTCAAGGTGACCCATCGGCCGCAGCCCCAGGAGTCCGTTCTCACCCGTTTTACTTCGGCCGCAGGCGGATCCCGGCGGCAGGTTCTGAGGCCCGAGGGCGGCCGGCGCGCGGCGGGCCGCGGGCAGCGGCTAGAACACCTTGCAGGTGGGGCAGGCGGGGCCCAGCTGCACCCCGGGGCCTGATGCCCGGGATGCCCGGCACCTGGCCTCGACGTGCGTCTGCGTACGCGGCGCAAGCTCCCAGCCAATCGCAGGTGGGGCCGAGCTCACCGGGAGGTCACCTGGAGGTCGCGGCTTCCCCGAGGCGGCCGCGTGCCATGCTCCTGGCGCTGGTCTTACGGCGGGGGGACAAGCAGAGCTCCCCACCCGCGGGCAGGTAGGCCAGGTCCGGCGGACCCGGTGAGGGTGAGGGTGGGGGTGGGGGTAGGGTGCCGGGAGGGGCGCCTGCCTGCCTGGCCGGGTGCCTGGCGGACGTGGGGGGCCTTGAGCGCCGTCTTGGGGACTGAGGACTTTCTCGCGGGGCCTGGTCCCTCGGTCACTGGGCTGTCTGTGGGCCGCTCATTCCCGCCGACCAGCCGCTAGGTTTTGTAGGGGTAGAGGGGGTTTTCATGGCTGGCCCCGGGGGAGGGGAGCCTGGTCTGGCGGGCCAGGACTTTGGGTGCCGTGGGGCCTCCTCAGCGGGCCTGCTTGGGGGCAGCATCTGGGGGTCCCCCCGGTAGGTGCTGGGAGGTGGGCGGCCGTGCGTGGGGGTGGGGGTGGGGGTCGGAAGGAGGCTTTCTGCGGCCCTGGCGCCCACCCGCTCTGGGGATGCCGCGCCCCTGTCCTTGGAGCTTGGGGGGACGCAGGGGGCGGTGGCACGAACACTGCTGTGTCCTCAGGGGCAGAGCTGTTAGGACTTTTAGCAGCGCAGCCAAACACAGCGTTTGTAACTTTAGAGGACTGAGTTCCCGGGCGGGTGACTTGGGGGCGGGGGGTCCAGCAGGCTTGTGAAAGGAGTCCGGTGTTCTCATGAACTCCGGGAAGTGCTTCAGCTCCGGCAGGTAAGGTTTTGGCTAGCTCTTTGTCTCTCTTTAAAGCATGTCGGCTCTTTATTATAAAAATGACCATAGCGGTACGTACCAGGATCTGTCAGGGAGACCCAAAGACACCTGGGATGTGTCCCAAACATTGGAATAGCAGGAGAGCACCTGCCGCTGCCCCAGGGATGAGAGGGGATGACGATTTTGGGACAGCAGTCCCTCCCTGGCTCCAGAGGGCATCATGGTTCTACCTGGGGTGGCCAGTGTCCTGTGGGGCACAGCTGACCACGCACAACCCTGTGGAATGTGCTGTCTTTAAGAAAAACAAGTGGTCAGCAGGATTGCTCATGAGCTGGAACAGGGGAGGGGAGGTGTGGACAGCCAGGTTCTAGAAAAATGCTCTCACTCTGCTCTGCACACACTGCATCCCCAGGAGGACTCCCAGGAGCCCCTTAGTCTGTGTTCTATCCTGAGTCAGAAAAAGGCCTTGGAGCGTCTGTGGGTAAGCGGTCACCCTCTCAGGTGTCCCCTCTGGAGGGAACATGGCTGCCAGTGTCCATGTTCACAAAACTTTACTGGGGGTGTTTCCTGCTCACACTGTTTGGACCTGCTGCCGATCAAAAAGGTGTCCCCAGAAAGGACGTGGTGCTGCCTGGGTAGACAAGAGGTTGCACAGCAGGGCGAGGATCTTCCTCTTTGCCAGGGTTCCAGCAGCCAGCCCTCGGGGTGCCATGTAGTGTTGTGTTTGGGAACTGGCTTCCTGAGCACTGGAGGGGGAAGGGGCCTGGACCATCAGAGCTGCTTGGCGGGGCCTCAGAGCTCAAGGTCTGTTCCTCACATTTTTGAGGGGAACCATCTAGCCCGTGGTGTGGAGTTAATGATGACAGTGGGGGCCGGGAAGGCTGAAACCCATAGGGTGGGTGGCAGGCTGGAAATTCAGGTCCATGATGAAATGATAATCCCGAGTCTGGTCTCTGTAGAGCAAGCCATGCAGAATGGAGAGACAGGATGTCTATGTTATGGTCTTGAGACTCCGTTCCGTCTTCCTATTTTCATGTGTTGTATTACTTTAAATAGATTGGAAAGGAGGAAGACTTTACAGAGAGGACCAAGAACACACACTCCAAGAAAGCACAGGCGGGAGCCATTTGGAAAACAAGAATCTGTTCTCAGGGATTGACAGAGATTTACAGATCAGAGGTAGCCCCCAAAATGCTGTGCAGAAAGAGAAAAGGAAGAGGAAGGCACAGGTTAGGTCAGGGATGGCCTTCCTCTGCCCTGGGGTCAGCACACGAAGTCTCTGGATGTGGAGCTCTGCCTTGGGAAGGGGGAGAAAATGATAGAGGTTTCCAATCCTTGGTTTTCTCCCCAGGCTGGAGAAACAAAGCTTGCCATCTCCTCTGATTTGGGGCATAGCTGCTCCAGGTGGCAGGTTTTTTGTTTTTATTTTTTTAAACTCCCTCCCCCAACTCTTTGAACTTGAGTGTGGGGGTTTCCCAGCACAGTGGAAGTGTAACAAAGCTTCACTCTGACGCAGGACCTGTTGACCTGGTTGGCGCCAAGGTCGGCTTCTAGCAGATTTCCTGCAAGGAGTTGGGTCAAGGAAAGTTTTTCACTGATGCTTAATTTATTTTACACGATCACGTTGCCTTCTGCCTTCTTTGGGAGCGCCGTTAACAAAATAGTCCTTAGCACTTGCCTGAATGACACTCACCGCCCCAGTGTGAGAATATTCTCGGTTTCTTTGTGTAGCCTTGGTTTGCCTGGTGAGAAGGATGTTTTGTTATTTCAGCAGCCTTCAAATAGGTAATAAATAAATTTCCACTGGGTTGGCACTTCCTCTCATTTCCTGAAGGAGGGGCTGATTGTTCTGACAGCTCCCTGGGGACACTTCAAGTTCTCCAGATGACTGAAGTGACCGCGGCGTCATTCCCTTATGCGCCTTGTCACATAGAAAACCTAGGGAAGGTCATTTGAAATATTAGCATCAAGAATGGGATTGCCTGCATTGGAGTCTCTCTGAAGTTAAAGCACCAGATGAAGTTACCGAAGAAATGGTAGAGGAAGATTCTAGCCTTTTGAGACGCTCTTCTAGAATATGTGGGTTGCACAGTGTCATCTGATGATGTGATGATAAATGATAAAGGGGCGTGGTTAGCTTTGAAGAGTGGAAGGAGGATAGGACTTAGAATATGGAGTGCAGATAGCTGTGCCTGACCCAGGACAAGCAGCCATTGGTGGAGTAAGTCCTGCACAGGTGCTAGAGGTTCTGAAGGAGGACGCCTTCCCTTCAGTGCTGAGTTACAATCACCCGAGAGCGTACGAACAAGAGAGCAAAGGTGCCCGAAATCAAAATGTTCTTTAAAAGCATGGGGGTACAGGGGCGCCTGGGTGGCTCAGAGGGTTAAAGCCTCTGCCTTCGGCTCAAGTCATGATCCCAGGGTCCTGGGATCGAGCCCTGCATCGGGCTCTCTCCTTGGTGGGGAGCCTGCTTCCTCCTCTCTCTCTCTACCTGTCTCTCTGCCTACTTGTGATCTCTCTCTGCCGAATAAATAAATAAAATCTTAAAAAAAAAAAAAAAAAAAAAAAAGCATGGGGTACAGAACTCCATTGCTTCCAGGCCAGAAAAGGGGAGCTGTGGTCTGGTAGTTGGTTAAATTGACTTTTCTTACAGTTACAAGGCGTTGCTCCTTTTGTAAATGAACCCCATGTGGTCAGTCCTGGCAACTCACTAAACTTTCCTGACACCCTCATTTTAGGGATTTGACCATATACTTAAAAAGTGATCAAGGAAACACCAAAAATTTAAATATAAATGATCTTGAGGGTTCAGTGGATTTATCTAAAATGGGTATAAATTGTCAGAATTGTTACTAATCTGTGGTCGAGTGTTTCAAATCAATGTGCTCTTTTAAGCTTCTCTTTGAGGAGAGGAACGAAGGAAGAATAATGCTAGGAAAAGGGTCTCACTACTCCTTTCCTGTCCAAAATGTTAGCTGATTTCGTCAGTGAAATATAAGTCACTTAGAGAATTCTACCTTTTCCTCCTTTTTGACTCTGAACCAAATGCTGTTTTATTTCTTTTATATTACTCAATCATTCCAGGATATTCTAGAATATTTAGAAAATACAGATAAATTGTCCTGAAACCCAATGTTATCAAACTTTAATTTTCTCATGAAAATTACATCAAATTATACCAGTTACATCAAATTCTATAGGTACTCTTTACAATACAGCAGTGGCACATCCTTGGCCTATTTATCTGATGTGATACTATTGTCATGAATAACTGAAATATATAATTTATTCCAAATGGGTTAGGAGTAAGACTGCCTGGGTCAGACTGTTTTCTCAGGGACACAAAGGTGTGACCTTTGGCAGATTACTTTTCTGTTCTCCAGTTTCTTCATCTGATAAAATGTAAATAACACACCTACTTCATAGGGTTATTATAAAGATTATATGAATTATAATTGAAAGCACTTAAAATGGTGCCGACTTTATACTAAGAAGTCAATACATTTAGCTTTATTGATAGAGATAATAGTAATGTGCAAGAAGATACTTTTTTTTTTAAAAGATACTTGGTTAAATTACTCAGTACCTGTAAAAAACTGACGTTCTAATTCTTGCCTTCAATAAGTGTATAGTGGTTAAGACACATAGATAAATGAAAATAACATAAAGCTAAGAAACTTAGGAAAATTCCAAAGAGATTGATCTTATGTTAGGTTTAAGGAATCATCAATTCAACACAGCATCTGCTAATTCATTTCAATTTAATAAATAGAGGGTATAATTTTTAAATGAATATATGCTAGTTAATGGCAATGAAATATTTAATACTTAAAAACTACTTAATGAGCCAGGATGGCCCTCAAATGATGATCTTTAATATAGATGACTCTCAGATATTTTAAAGATGAAGGTTTATAGACTTCTTTCATCTATTATCTTTGTCTTCATGATGTAGTTTTATGCCCAATTTTATATAATTCAACATGCTTCTTTCTTACAGTCTTTTTCTGTATCAGTCAACTTGATGATATTGGTTGAAAGTCTCCTATATACTGATCATTATACATGTTCAAAGGTAGTGGATGTATTTTTAACCAACTGAGCCACCCAGGCGTCCCTAATAGTGGATGTATTTTTAAATGTAAAAAGGTGAGACCCCATTAGAGAAAAAACCAAAAATGTTGAATATGCGGTAAAACAACATCTCAGTAGCCAAAAACATATGTATTTAAAAAAATGGAGAAAATATTAAAAATATTTAAAAGAAGGCTAGAATCCTAATTATATTTTTATAAGCCCTTTCAATTCAATAAGGAAAAAACATTCAGAGTGAAAAAAGTAGGATGAATATAGGACAGTTAGCAATTTTAGTGTCTGTTTAAACTTGAATACATTTTTCATCTGTCACATTTGCAAATACTGATAACTAGTGTTGATGACAGGGCTGATGAAACCATAAATTAATACAACCCATTTAAAAACCACATTTCTAAGGAATGTTCCTATTAATATATCAATGTGTACAAATGCTATCCATAAGAAAATGCTTTGGAGGGGTGCCTGGGTGGCTCAGTGGGTTAAAGCCTCTGCCTTCGGCTCGGGTCATGATCCCAGGGTTGTGGGATCGAGCCCCGCATCAGGCTCTCTGCTCAGCGGGGAGCCTGCTTCCTCCTCTCTCTCTCTCTGCCTGCCTCTCTGACTACTTGTGATCTCTGTCTGTCAAATAAATAAATAAAATCTTAAAAAAAAAAAAAGAAAATGCTTTGGAGAATTTTATAATAGGGAAAATAGGTTTGTGGAGTAAATGATGTACTTAAGAAATAAAGTGAGATAAATATTTACTTGTACAGAAGGGTGCTCAGAGTGGTTCACATCCCACTTTTAGGGCAGAAACACTCAGTTCCCCAGGTGTTGCAGGAATGCTTTTTGGCTACTTATTAGTCACAGCTGAGTTCCTCCCCAGGAAGTGCCCTCCGTGGAAGTAACTGCCTCACCTAAGGGGACACACTCGCCTGGGGGTGGCTGGCGTCTTTGACTCATCAGGAGTGGCATAAAAAGGCCCAGTTTCCTGCTTCAGTTCTGGGCCACTGGGTGGGACAGTCCCAACTCTAAAATTCCCGCTGGGCTTGTTGGAGACCTTTGATGAGATTGCGTGATGTTGTCACTTCCCCCAGTGGCCGTCCTGCTTCCTTCATTCCCTCAGGACCCCAGTAGACCTCCTGCTGCCAAACCTCCATCTCTGTCTGTTTCTTGAGGCTTCAACCTAAGACCATTGGTGCCAGAAGCGGGCTGAAGAGAAAACTAGCGATGTTCTGGCAAATGTTTAAGAACTGGCTTTCTGGGGCTACGTGGGTGGGGTGGGGAGCAACTTAATTTGTAGCGTTAGTCAACTTCCATGGTGTAAATACTCCCACCTTGGAAGATTTCAAGCTACCGACTTGACCTTACTGGATGGAGAGTCCAGAGGAGAAGCACGTTGTCCCTTCCCAAGAGAGGGGGTGAGCCAGCTCCAGCACTCTGCTGGGAGCAGCAGCCTCCCAAATGGGCCTGGGATCTTGATGACTCATCATGAACAGTATGTGGGTGGTGAAGACTCCATCCAGGTGGTAGGTGAAGTGCTCATGGCTCCAGGCCTTTTGTGGCCCTGCAGTTACACGGCACCCCCCACCCCCACCCCCTGGGGCCAGCTGTGATGGGCTGTGGGTGGAAAGCACAGCAGGGCACTATCCCAGGTGTTTGAATGATTGAGGCAAGCAGTGATTGTAAGAACAGTAGAGTGTGTTGGCTACTCTTGAGTCCCATGGATGGACTGGAGAGAGAAAATGAGGAACTAGAGGGTATTAACCCCCAGTTTGAGTAGAAGTTTGATCAAGCACCTCCTTGTCTGCATATAAAGAGACCTTCACCTCCTGCATCCTAAGAGCAGCGAAAGACCAAGTACAAGGCCAAGGACTGTTTATATTATGACTGTGCTATGATGACCTTTGGGCTTCAGGGCAGAGATAAACAGGCACAAAGAGGAGTCCCTATCCTGGTGAGGGCAGTTGAGCTGTTTACCAGGACACATTAAGGCGGCTGCTGCACCACGTAGGCTCCCGGTGATCTGCTGGGACATCTTTCGGTGGTCACTTCCTTGCCTGGTTTTGATTGGACACAGAGAAGTGTTATACTCCTACCTGAGCAAGTCCTGGAATTCAGAAGCAGAATTCCCTCAAGGATGAGGTTTGGGTCACCCCTCTAAATAAGCCACCTGGCCGAGTGCAGATGCTAGCCCAGGGTGCGAGAATCTAGAATGGGTAGTACAGAAGATGGTGGATGTCAGTATGGCCCTAGGTATAGCAGAAGTGGCTGGAGTTTGTTCTACTAACCTTCTTCCTATTGATTTCCCCCCAAAAAAGACCAATCAGATTCTAAGAGGAGTTCTTCCAAGGTGGAGTGCACTTACTATAAGGCATGAATGAATTTGGTTTGATCAGAGCATGCTGGATAGAGTCTGTGGTAGAAGGTCCAGATGCTGGAGTGCTAACCTTCATTCCCCCAAAAGTTACAGGAATCAGAGTTGGCTGCTGATAACTCACAATGATTTCCTCCCCAGTAATGTGACCTTAGCAGAAGGGAGCTGTCTTGCCCATATATGCTTCTTTCTTGGGGGCATTCTGCATGTAATAGCTGGTCAGTAGACGGTCATAGGGCTTAGCCCTCTTGCCTTAATCTGAGATAATTCTGTAGGACCATTTTTGCTCTACAGCTGCCATGGTGTTGGTTGAATCTTTTCTTCCGAATGCATCACAGACCAGTCCTTCCCTCATTCCCTTCTAGTTGCCATCCTGAGAGCCCTCTCCAACAAACTTCCCACACTCAAATCTGTACCTCAAACTGTGGAACCTGAACTAACATATGACTTAAGAAAATGCAGTAAAATTTCTGGAATCATGCAGCCTAGGAAGTTCAACTGCTGAAGTAAATCTAAATTGGTTCTAAGACCTAAAAGAATTAAGTTCAGTAGAGGAAAACAGAAGCTGATAATGCATGGGCAGTAGAGGGAACCTTGTGGAAACACTCTAATGATTGCTTTTTGTGTCCTATGAGCTAGGGGGCTGACAGGACTGGGGGGAGAGTTGTACAGGTTGGAAGATGGAGGAGAAGGTATAAAATAGCTGTCTAGGAAACTGAGAGGTACATGTGTACAGATGTAGAATAGACTGTTGGGGGTAAGCAGGAGTGGGATTTTGTCAAGAGAACATAATGGACAAGGGATTAATCATAATTTTCTTAGTTATGTCATGAAGCTCATTATAAAATTCTGCATTTGTGATATTTGTACTAATTGAAATTTACATTGTCAAGATGGACGTAATCTTTCATGATAGCTGACTGGGTTAATGGATAGTGGTGCTGAAACTACTGAGAATTCTGGAGGAAATAAACTGGAATGTTCTCAGAGTAGGATAAATTAAGTTGGGATTATCTAAGGATTATAGACATGTATGATTATAGACATGTATGACACAGCCAAGGAAATGACAGTGGGAGTGAGAAGATGGATGCAGTAAGATATTCGCTCTTCATTTAGTAATAAACATTTATTGTAGACAAGATCAAGGAACTGAGGAGACTGAGTATTAAATCTGCATGAATACTGGGGTTGAATATAGTGTTAGAAAGAGTGAGAGGCATCCTAGAAATATAAAGACCTATAAATCTTTGAAGAAAGCTTTTCCTAGCTTTATCAAGATATATAATAGACATACAGCATCATTTAAGTGTACAATGAGATGATGTCATATACATATATATTGTGAAATGATTCTCACAGTAAGTTAATACATCCTCTCCCTTTTCTTTTTTTGTGGTGAAAACTTTTAAGACCTAGTCTCTTAGCAACTTTCAAGTATAAAATAGTGTCATTAACTATAGGCACCATGATCTACATTACATCTCCAGAACTTATTTTATAACTGGAGTTTTGTACCCTTTGTGGACCCATACCCATGTCTCCCACCTCCAGCAACCACCAGTGTCTTTGGTTTCTAGGGTTCGTTTTTAGATTCCACAAAGGATATCATATACTGTTTGTCTTGCTCTGCCTTGTTTGACTTAGTGTAACGTCCTGAAGGTTCATCCATGTTGTTGCAAATGCAGGGTTTCTTTCTTTTTTATGACTGAATAATATTCCACTGTGTATGTGTACATATTTATCCATTGATCCACCACTGGACACTTAAATTTTTTCCATGTCTTGGTTATTATAAAAAATACTGCAATGAACACTGAGATGCAGATATTTCCTTGAGATTATTTCATTCTTTTTGAATACACACACACACACACACAAATATAGAACTGCTGGGTTGTATGGTAGTTCTAGTTTTAATTATCTGAGAACCATCCATACTGTTTTCCATAAAGGTTTCTAATTTACATTCTCACCAATAGTGTACAACGGTTCCCTTTTCTCCACATTCTTACTAGTGTTTATCTCTTCTTCATAGTCCTTTAATTAGGTGTGAGCTGATACCACATTGTGGCTTTGATTGGCACATCCCTGATGATTAGTGATGTTGAGCGTCTTTTTGTGTTCCAGCTGGCTTTTCTGTCTTTGGAAAAATCCCTATTCAGGTCCTTCACACACTTTTTAAGTGGGATTATTCATTTTTTGTTACTGAGTGGTATGGGTTTCTTTTATATTTTTGATATTAACCTTTGATATTTTCCTTTTTCATTGAATTGTTTCCTTTGTGCAAAGTGTTCAGAACGATGTAGTCCCACATGTTTATTTTTGGTTTTGTTGCTTGTGCCTTTGGTCCAAAAATTCATTGCCAAGACCAGTTTCATGGAGCTTATTCATTATGTTTTCATCTAGGAGTCTGACAATTCCAGATCTTACATTAAGTCTTCAGTCTATCTTAAGATAATTTATGTGATGTAAGGATAGTGGCTCAGTTTCACTCTTTTGTGTATGACTGTCTGGTTTTCCAAACACCACTTACTGAAGAAACTATCTTTTCTCCATTGAGTATTTAGTTGGCCATACATACATGGGTTTTCCTCTGGGCTCTCTGTTCTGTTCCATTGGTCTTTGTTTGTATGCCAGTAGTCTTGTTTTGATTACCACAGCTTTGCTGTACAGTTTGAAATCAGGAAGTGTAATACCTCTAGATTTGTTATTTCTCAAGATTACTTTGGCTACTTGGGTTCTTTTGTGGTTCCATATACATTTAAGTTTTTCTTTCTATGAAAAATGACTCATAATCTTGATTCAGATTGCATTGAATCTATAGATGGATTTGGGCAGTATGGATATTTTAAAAATTCTTCCAGCCTATGACCCCAAGATATGTTGTCATTTATTTGTGTCGTCTTCAGTTTCTTTCACCAGCGTCTTAAAGTTTTGAGGGTACAGATTTTTTACCAGCTTGATTAAGTTTATTTCTAACCACTTGTGACCTCTATTAATGACCCTGAAATGTCAAGCTATGGCAAAAAGACATAAATCAATTGATATGAAATGTCTTAAGAGTGGAATTTTTCTTACAATTAGATGTGTGACTGTAAACAGGTAGTGAAAAAGCATGAGAACTTCCTGTTCATTGTTGAAATTATGTACTTGAAAGCATGTACAATCTTGGCCAAGTTAGAGTCAAAGTTATATTTTTAGAAAATACTTGAACTCCTTTAATATTATCCTTTTCCATTTCTGTTCCTGGTTTCCTCTTTAAATGTGTCAGTGTGTTTTCATGTATTTTCATATATAGTGTATTCTGTACCAAAAGACCATCCTTAAATAAAGTTAAAATCAGGAAAAAACCACATGATTGACTCTACAATAATTTTTCAAAATCTTGACCTCAAGTACAAATAGCACAAAATATTGTTAGACCATGCCTTTTCAATGAGTTGCTCTTCTCATCATTGAGAATATTTTTGTTCTTTTGACTAATTATCTTCCAGTTTTCAACAGCTATTGCTTTTATGATGTGATAACCTCCATGGATTAAAATTATTTTCTCATCTGGAATCCAGGTAGTTGTTTGAGTCTCTGTGCAAAGCTCATCATTTTCATTCCCCAAGGGCAGTTCTGCAGATGACTTGTACCTTGATAATTGGGTTGATATAGTCTGATGATAATGATAATCACAAACTAAAAAAAACTGTGGGGAAAGTCACTTAGTTCAGGCACATGATGCAGAAGTATTCCTCCTATCAAAGGGCTTTCTCCTTTCCCATTAAAAAAGATGAACAAGAATGATCCTTTTGGAGTGTCTGCCAACAGTGTTCTGCTCTTCAAGTAAATTTTAGGTACTTGGAGATACACCAACATATGGAGTTACTCTACATGTTTAGCTTGCTTTTAGTCACAAGAATACTATGTAATCGTAGTTTCTACCTGTAAATTTCCAATTGCGCTTTCTCATGTAAATTTTCCAATAGTAGTTTAAACTTGGGGCTAACAATGTGTTATAAAATCACTAATAATGTAAAGTTTTTTTGCTTATGCCTTTGAAACAGCGCCACTTAAAAAGCACACCGTAGGACTCTGCCTCTGGAAAGAAGCAGATCTACTTCTCCCTATTTCTCTCTGTAAGGATAACTAAAAATCATAGCCCATACATACAAAACAAACTTGGAAAAGTGGAGAAAAGCTAGGAAACTTGGGGCCCAAGGATTAACACAGGAGTGTCTCCTTTGGGTTTTCTTTTAGTGTCCAATACCCCAGACTTGGAGATGGAAAAGCTGGCAACCACCAGCAGGTATGGACAAAACACCACCAGCTCAATGAAAGTCTCCTCTCTCTAGCCAAAGGACCAGGAAAGGGGCAGCCTAGCAAGAAACAAAATAAAAATAAAAATTATTTAGACAATAACTGCTCTACTCTAGCCAAAGACCACAGGAAAAGTTGTGACCCCACTCCCACTCTATGCCAATAAATTTTGAGCGGGCAGCCTACACCAGGAGGCGTCACGGTATTGGAGGCTCAGATTCAGTACTGGATTTCCTTTCCTTCTAACAATTTTGTGAACTACTTAGTGGGGTCTGGGGCCAGCTCAGGTCTCCTTAAGAAAGGGAGAAAGCCATGGTACTCCTCTCTTTCCAACTTGGCATTCATAACTACGGTACATTTGACCAATGAAGAAAGAAAAAATAAAAATTCCAAATTTTATTTTAACTGTCTCCAAAACAAAATCTCAATAGTTACAGTACCTATACCTGAAATCACTATTACATATAAAAGAAGTCCAAAAATATATTTTTTTCCCTAAAAAATTGGTTACAAGCCACATTAGGTGAAACAGAACAAAATGGCTGTTCATATATTCAGCAAATCCACTGGGGTTCAACAAGACCCATTTCTTCTTGAGTCATCAGCCCATTTCTAAAGTGTACTTGAAGCTTTCCTTAAAAGGTCATCATATATAAATCTTAATGTGGTTTCTCAAGCTGTTATGGAATATCTGACATGTCCTCATATGTTATTTTCAAAAGATTCATGACAGTACTTGCTCATAGATGCTCTCACACTAGCAATCTCAGAAAACCTTTTATTATTGGGAATTTCAATGTAACCACAGATAAAATAATTGTTATCCTTGTGTGTGCATGGAGATCTTATTAGTGATATTAAACACGGAAGAAAAAAATACAGACTAAGAACTCATTCTAGTAACAGTGAAGTGAAGAGAAAAAGGTCGGTTGGGTGGGTTTCTTAGGCAAAATCTCATCATTAAAGTCTCTTTTTTCCCATCACTGACATGTTTTTTGCCCTTCTTTAGGAAAATGAACTGTATAAGTGTATTATATATGCTGATCACATTTATGGGTAGTTGGAAACTTGAAATTTTATGCCACCTACTTTGCCTAAATTGCACTGCATATTCCTTTATTTTCTATAAAATCTGATATAAGCCAATGGAAAATCTACTTATCACCGTTGTTTATTTATTATATGTGGGGCTTTGTTTACTTATTTTTATTATGTTCAGTTGGCCAGCATACAGTACCTCATTAGTTTTTGATGTAGTGTCCAAGGATTCATTAGTTGTGTATAATACCCAATGCTCTTCACAACATGTGCCCTTTTAAAGATTTTATTTATTTATTTGACAGAGAGAGAGAGTACAAGCAGGTGGAGTGTCAGGGAGAGGGAGAGAGAGACTCCCTGGTGAACAGGGAGCCCAACGTGGGGCTGGATCCCAGGACCCTGGGACCATGATCTGATCCAAAGGCAGATGCTTAACCGACTGAGCCACCCAGGTGCCTCTTGGGGAGTCACTTTAAAGATGGTATCAGGGAACTCCACTGAGGTAATAAAATGCCTAAAATTTGGCCCCACAATTTTGCCTAGCAACGAGTATTTTCACACTGTTTCTCTAATTACTTTATTCTTCGTCCTGAAAGTTTACTTGGGGGCATTCATTATGCATACTTTCTCTCTTTCACCTTCACACACTTACCAAACTTAGTCCTTTTTCAAGTCTTATTTTCTTAGATGAAGTTACATAGAAATATGTACAAAATCTATACAAAAGGTTCCCAAAACATTACTCCTCCATAGCCTAATGAAACACTGAGCTTTCATGCTCTGTAATGTTCATTCTTCCATGGCAGAGAAATCCACTCTTAAAAATTAATAAAATATTAGGGAAAAGCTTATAACTTACAGAATACCTCAAAGTGGTATTTTTTTCTTAGTCCTGTTGAATTTTAATTTAAAAGTAAATTTTTGGGAGTTCCTTGGTGGCTCAGTCGTTAAGCATCTGCCTTTGGCTCAGGTCATGATCCCATGGTCCTGGGATCGAGCCCCACATCAGGCTCCCTGCTCCGCGGGGAGCCTGCTTCTCCCTCTCCCACTCCCCCTGCTTGTGTTTGCTCTCTTGCTGTCTCTCTGTCAAACAAATAAATCTTTTAAAAAATTTTTTAAAAATAAAAGATTTATGAATGACAGCCTTGGCACATATGAAGAACAAATTATCACTTTTAACAAGCTGCCTGAGGTATCAGTATTCTGGAAAGAAAAGAAGAAGGTATCTGGGAATCTGTGTTTTAGTTGTGTCTCCCACAGTTGCCTGAGACTGATGACCATTAAGTCAACCTTTGTGCTTCCGTTTCCTGGTAAACTTGATAATGCACACTCTGCTAATCTCCTACAGATTTAAAACAAATCAGTGCCTGTTGGTATTGTTGGCACCATTGTGAGTACTTGACATGTATGGCAGCATAAAATTATAAAGACTAATGTGTTCCTCACTTCTCGCATTTTTAGTTCCTGTCTCCTTTCCCTGCCCGCTTCTCAAATTCAGGGAGCGGGTGTGTGTGTGGTGATCTGTTCTTACTGCCTCAGGGTAGGATTCTTGTAGGAATACAAGGAATCTGAGGAGTTTTTGTTGTTTTAAAGCAGAATTTTGAACCCTCAAGGTAAAGCACAAGTCATTGAGGAAAACCTTTACTTGGGCTTCCCCCACCGTCCAAGTTTTTATTTAAATTCCAGCGGGTTACCATACAAAGTGATACTAGTTTCAGGAGTAGAATTCAGCGATTCATCACCTACAACACCTGTGCCCATCACAGCAAGTGCCCTCCCTAGTACCCATCACTGTTTGACCCATCCCCCACCGGCTTCCCCTCCAGTAGCCATCAGTTTGTTCTCTGGAGTTAAGAGCCTGTTTCTCGGTTTGCTTCTCTCTCCCCCCTTCCCATTCTTTCTTTCCCCTATGTTCGTTGGTTTCGTTTCTTAAATTCCACATATGATTGAAATCATATGGTATTTGACTTTCTCTGACTTACTTAGCTCAGCATAGTACTGTCTAGCTCCATCCACATTGTTGCACATGGCAAGATTTTTATGACTAGTGTTCTGTTATATATATATATATATATATATATATATATATATATATACATATATATATATACCATATTTCCTTTATCCACTCATCAGTTGGTGGGCATTTGGGCTCTTTCCATAGTTTGGATGTTGTTGATAATGCTGCTGTAAACATCAATCAGTATTTTTGTGTTCTTTGGGTACATGCCTAGTAGTGAGTTTTAATCTGTATTTATTGAATCATAAGAGCCAAGGTTCCCGACCTAAACAATAAACAGCTTGCAGAAAGAGCTAGGTTGTGGCTAGGTTTTTCCCCTAATCACTGAGATCATGATTAAGAGGCCATGGGCTCCAAGAAGGAAGATAAATTGGAGATGGAAGAAATGCACATTGGGGCTCCTGGATAGCTCAGCTGGTTAGGCATCTGACTCGATTTTAGCTCAGGTCGTGAGCTTAGGATCCTGAGATTGAGCCCTGTGTCAGGGTCCACATTCAGCAGGGAATCTGCTTGAGATTCTCTCTCTCCCTTGCCCTTCGCCCCTCTTGACTCTCTGTCAAATAAATCTTTTAAAAAGTGCACATTGAGTGTATCTATAGAGGAACCATTTATGTCCTTCACCTCCTCTCCAGATTAGCCTTTGATGGCTCAGCCTTGAGTTGAGCAGATACAAGCTTTTAACTTCACAGAAGTGAATAAGCAGAATGTGAGTATTCCTGACTTCTGCCCCTCTCTTGAAGTTTGGAAAGGGAGGCATCACTTGTTGAGAAAGAAAAAGCTTGATAAAATCCATTTCTTCTGTGTTTCATCAAATTCTTCATCTCTGTGTTTCTCAAATTTCCAAAAAAGGATAGGATTGGCTGGAAATAATGTCCTGTAGAATCAAAGTCAAGGAAGATGTAAATCACATTGACTAGCAGCCAGAAAATACTGGGAAGACTGGCATGTTGGCACTTGTCAGTATGTTTGGTTGATCACGTCCAAGGATTGGAAAACATAGTAATTCAGAGGTTTCAACGTGAACAGGTGTCAATATCTGGGAACAGGTGTTCTCTCCTAATGCCAAGACGTTATGTAAATTCGTCATGTCTAAGATGTTACTTAGTTGAATTTAAAGTCTAGTGTGACTGAATTCCTCCATAGTTGGCCAATCTTTACTTTTGTCATCAGATACATATTGCCTCAAAAGATAAAATCATATAGAAAAATACTTCATTTTTTGCATTACTGAATAAGTGGAATGAAATTCAGGTCAATGACACATGCATTACTTTAATGTCTGCAATAGTTACAAAGAAAATCTCATTCCCATTTTTAAATTGAGAATCTGGGACACATTGGTTAAGAAACTTGCCCACGTTCACAGAGATCACATATGGCAAAACTGGGAATCAAAATTAGATATGCCTAATTATGGAGACCTCTTATTCAAAAGAAATAATGAACATGGTATAATTTTCAAATAATATAATATAATGTAAGTTAATCCCATATACTTATCACAAAGTTATTGAGGCAATCTGTGCCTCAAAGGACACCAGTAACAGGGGAAAGAGTAAACAGGGAACCTATAGTGTATTAGTTTGCTGGCGGTGCTATAACAAAATACTGGATGGCTTAAATAGCAGACGTCTATTTTCTCGCAATCCTGGAGGCCAGAAGTCCAAGATCAAGGTGTTTGAAGGTTTGGTGTCTTCTGGCCTCTCCCTGTGGCTTCATATGGCTGCCTTCTCTGTATGTCCTCACATGGTCTTTCAACTGTGTACTAATCTTCTCCTCTAAAAGGATACCAGTCCTGTCTCTAAATATGGTCACATTCTCAGGAACTACAAGTGAGGATCTATTGAGAATCCATTTCATAACTTCTGTAGTGCTGAGAAAAAAGTATTAAACTATTTTAACTGCATTTCACCATTTGAATTGTATTAATTATTATACCATAACTTTGGGAATAATTTCATTACCTTTGCTATATGTGTGGCTGTCTTTCTTAAAGTATTAGCATTTTATATTATCTAGCAATCTCAAAGTAGAAGTCTAAGGAAAGCAAAGAGCGTGAATCTCTACAGACTTGTAATAACTGAATTCTTTCTTTTTTTTTTTAAGATTTTTATTTATTTATTTGACAGACAGAGATCACAAGTAGGCAGAGAGGCAGGCAGAGAGAGAGGAGGAAGCAGGCTCCCTGCTGAGCAGAGAGCCCGATGCGATGCGGGGCTTGATCCCAGGACCCTGGGATCCTGACCTGAGCCGAAGGCAGAGGCTTTAACCCACTGAGCCACCCAGGTGCCCCTAACTGAATTATTTCTTGAATGAATCTACATTCTTCATCCCCAACCCCAATACGGTGGTTTCCATGTGACTGAAATAGGAAAGTCCTACAGGCAAAGAGTGACAGAGGAATTTGAGGGAATTGGTAAATGAAAGCAGAAGAGTACCCCCTCCCAAAAAGTAAGAAAATTTATATTCTTTATTCATGTGAATCTAATTACTACTTGCCTGTGTTCATCTTTAGTTTAAATTATGGTACATCTTGGGGTCATCCATGAAAACACAATTTTCTCACTACTAGATTCCCTTGCAATGGAGAAGTTAACTTTCATCTCCAGTTTGAGCTAGAATCCTACAGTTCTGTTGGGCTTAAGGTAACTTAATCACATATGTGCATAATTGTTGCTCTACAAGAAGCTGGTGGCAAGAGCATGCCAGATGCTTCTATCTAGTTCCTGCTTTGTAAGAGAACATTCAAAAATCATTTCTTGGCCTGTGAATCAGAGATCATGAATCCACAGAGGCAGCTGATATCCAAAAGAGATTCCCACACATTTTATTTACATGGATCCATTCATTATTCAAGTTTGATACACACTAGTTGATGGTCAAAGATTTTTTCCACATATCAAAACTGTTACTTTGATGTCTTTCTCCAACTTTTTTTTTTGCCATAGGGATCATTTTAAAGATATTATCAATTTGTTTTAGAGAAACTTCCCACTCTAGAATGACCCTCCTTTTTAGAATCTTTTCTGATTGAATTTATTTTAACAAATGTTTGTGTATTCATATTTCTATAGTATAAATCTACTAAATACATTTATATGACAATTTGTTTTCTGATGTGACACAAACTGCTATATAAAATTTAACTGAAAATTCACTAAGCTTCAGTGAATTTATTTTTATTCCAGTCATAAACAGGAAAAAGTTGTAATATACTACTGATTGTGTATTGCCTTATGTGTTTGCTTGTCACCCTCTGCATTGAGTGCTTCAAGGTAGAACTCTGTTGGGTGCTGAGAGGTACACAGATTCAGAAGAATAATAGAACAATGAGATGTGCAAAGATATGTATTAGAATGTCTGTAATGTAGTTGCTAATGAAAATAGAGCTGATGAGATGTTCGGAACAATAGGATACCATTTTTAAAGTATATACCATAACAAAGTACAATTTTTCAAGAATATTACATCAAAATGTTAACTCAGAGTAGTTGGCAATAGAATTAGTGTGAGTTTGAAATTTATTTGTTATTTTCTCAATGTTTGGCAATCAAGTTATAGTCCTTGTAACTATGTCCTATGTAACTATAGTCCTTGTAAACTATGAAAATAGTTTCTGTGGAAAATATGACCTTCCTCATAGAGGTAAGAGATCAGTAAGGTGAAAAGGAATGAGACCTGCTGTCCCAAAAGGGGACTGGCACCAAGAAAGCATTGTGTTGGGAAAAGTGAAGGAATACTGGATATTTGGGAGGAGTGGAGGGTCCAGTCCAGACTTACTGAAATCTGGATAGTAGTAGAAAATTCCTACTGGGATTTTGGTGGAAAGAGGGGAGAATTCTGCTTGTGATCTGGAAGGTAACACTGTAAATGCTTTGACAGAGAATACAGTCTAAGCAGTGTTTTAGGAACATTACTCTACTTTTGGTATTTAAGTTGAATTAGTGACAAATGGGAATGAGGAGGCTGGTTAAAGTAATGCTCAGTTCTTTTTTTTTTTTTTTAAGATTTTGTTTATTTATTTAACAGAGAGAGATCACAAGTAGGAGAGGGGCAGGCAGAGTGAGAGGGAGAAGCAGGCTCCCTGCCAAGTGGAGAGCCTGATGTGGGGCTCGATCCCAGGACCCTGAGATCATGACTTGAGCCGAAGGCAGAGGCTTAACCCACTGAGCCACCCAGGCGCTCCTGCTCAGTTGTTTTTATAGGAATAAAAAAAAATTTGATCATGAACGCAAACTAATTTGAGAATTAAGCCAGCTTTACTGAGTGTAAAGAAGAAAAGTATACATCGGGTGTACTATAGTCTTCCTGAAGGAAAGCCTACATGTTTCTCTGTATACCCTATAAAAAGCCACTTATTTACAGATGAGTTACTTTCTCTATACTAGGTCTTCCTTAAATAAAGACAGTCATATAAACTAGTTTTAAGAACTGGTAAAACTTCCATATTAACTTTTTAATTGACAAAACACTTTTGTGACTGGTACTTTGGCTTATTAGTAACTGGGCAGTTGAAATACAGCTCTTAGTCCAAGAGGAATGCGAGGTGGCTGGAATTCTTTTAGTGGAAATACATTGTGGTCAATTAAAAGAAGTGAGCAAAGCATCAAAGGATTTGGATAAGGCATACAAATAAGAAAACCATTTCCATTTACCTCTTGTCAGCTCATTTTAAACTCAAGGAGTATGACCACTCAGTCTTTAAAAGGCCATTGATTTATTAAAGGTCATTATTCTGATTTTTAAATTCACCTACATTTCTAAAAGTTAGAAAATTTCCAAGAATTCTTTAAACTTTAATGGTGGAATAAAATTTTAGAGTCTTCCTCAGTAGTAGATTCCCCAAATCCTTTTAGCTTTCTTTTCTTCCCCCCCCCCCAACTTGCCAAATTCTCCAATGATAGAAACCAGCCCCATGCTTCCAAATTTCTGGAATAGTTGCAGATGAGTTGATTAAAAATGCCAGCTTCCTGGTCTGGTCTAGTGTAATTATTTTGGTGGTAGTTTTGATACTTAGTGCTTTTGAATCCACTTATGAGAGAAATGCAGCTTTTTTCACTTTTGCTTTTTGGAGAAAGTGCACTGAAGCACGGGAAGCTTTTCTGTTATTTCTTAGTTGTTGTTTTTTGTTTTTTGTTTTTTTTTGTATCAGTGGGGGAAGAAAACACAAAAATCCTGGAAACATCTGTTTTCCTTCAAGTCTCTGACTTTCCATGTCCAACAACTGATTATAAAGTGGGTGATTTTTTCTAGGATGCTCTGTACAGAAGAACAGGAATTTTTAAAAGCTTGGGGATATGATGTTTCTGAACCCATGAGATAATGCACTTGGGACTGGCAAGCAATTCTCAGCTCTTAACAAACCGAACCATGACCTGGGTTAACTTGCTGTTTGGAGATGGTCTTTGCTCATTTCACCAAGCTGTTCTTCTGCATATGGAGGTAGAAACATTTGGAAGATGTGAAGGTAGCATTGTGGTCCATGGCTTAGTGTAGGGCTTGGGTCACTTGTTCTGTCTTAGGAGATAGTTATTTTGGAATTTTCCTAATCTTGCCATGAACTTATTTAACAAATCCTGAGGAACTATTTAAATTATTCTCAGATTTCATCTGCAAAATGGGCATATATATACTTCTCTAAATCATTGGAATTTTCTGAACCATGACAAATACAGGTAGTTGGAACTTTATAACTTAATAGAGAAAGAGATATGATTAATGCTGGCAGATACATTCCTCAGAAATAGGATTGTTATAAAATTAACAGCACTTTTCCAGAGCTTAATGGCATTACACTTGAAATCAAATGTGCCAGAAGTATATTATTTTTTTCTGGTATGTACCAGATTCTCCTACCAAATATACACTCTCTGGTATAGCCCAACTCCATGAACACTGCTATACTCAGAATTTTCAGTGCTCCTCTGCTGGTGGCTTAGTGCTCTTAGTTTGAGTATTGCAAAAACTTGACCTATAGGGATTGTAAAAGGGTACTTACTGAGAACGATGCTGAGCATCTAAGGTGATGGGGTGGGAATAAATTCTCATAGCCCACCTGCAGTTTTGTGGAAGAAAGAGTTTGGGGATTTCTTTTCAGTGCCCGCTATGTACAAATCATAGAACTAGATATTTGTTTTACATTTATTAGCTCATTTAATTCTCACAAAACCCCTAGGGGATGTGTATTGCTTTCTCCTTTTCCTTTCCAAACGTAGAACTCGGGGTTCAGTGTGATGAATGGTGAAGTCTGTCATCACAAAGTTGGTCAGGCGCAGAAGCGGAACTCTAAAGTCACTTGTGCCTCTGACATCAGACCATGTTGAAGGCCACAGTTCCTAACAGTTGAAATTAGCCATCTAAATAAGGAGGGATAGGGGATTTCTTATTTTTAGTTTTTTTGTCGATTTAACAATGCGGTTCCACTGATGTTGGCTAGTCACAAGCTAAGTTCCAAGGTGACCTCAGTGACCTTCTACCACCAGTGTTCCTCCCTTGATTATGTTACCTTATATGGCAAAATGGATTTTTCAGATGCTAGGATTACTGATCATTTCACCTTAAGATAGGTTAAACCCACTCCGATCATTTTCTGATCATCTGACACTCATTAAATTTCTTGACAAGGTCAAAGAAGAGTGAGTAAGTGCCAGAGGGATTCTTTGTGAGAAGAGTTCATGGCTGTTAAGAGATGGGGAGTTCCCGAGGCTGGGACCTGCAAGTGGCCTCTATGAGGCACTGAATTGTGCCAATGAGGTGAAGGAGCTTGGAAGCAGACTCTTCCCAGAATCTTCAGAGGGAATCCGCCCGGCTGACACCACGAGGGCAGCCTGTTAGCTCCTTGCAGAGCAGTCAGTCTTCCGGGCTTATGACCTGTAGGAAGATGAGCTGGTCAGTGGGTGTTTTAAAGCTGCTCAGGTTTTGGTAATCACTTCTGTGGCGAGAGAGAACTAATATGTTGAGTGAATGGTCAACTGTGCCCTTGACACAGTTCCTAATCTTGACCTTGGCTGCCCACTTGGATAACACCATCACTTCCTCATCCATCAGCCTGAGCAGATGCCCTCACCTTGTCTGAGCAGGTTGACTTGTGCCAGCCGGAACAGTGAATCAGTTCGGGCCCTGTTGGTCTTCCTACACATTGTTCAAAGGAGAACAGAGTCTGGTCTAAAACCCGTGCTTTCTTGTACGCACGAATAAGGAGCGCTGTTTTCCCGAAGAGTTGTAAAGTCCTACTGGAAGCCCAGTGCTGCCTGTAAAACATATACGCGCGTCGGTGTTTGTGGAGGAGACAAGTCACTGCAGGAAAAGCATCTTGTGTACTGTTAAGAATAAAAAATGCTTTGAATCCATTGGAAAATCTGGCAACTTTGCTCTAAAGTCTTGTTTTTATTAACATGGTTTGGGCTGGACCTTTCTTTGATAATTTAAAATTCCTTTCCACTGTCCCTCCTCCCTGCCTCCAACCCCCATGCCTAAAACATTATTGGTATTTTGGCAAATCCAGCGGGCTTAGAAACAAACTACTTGCTGACATTTTGTCAAGCATCTGTCTGACCCAAAAATATGTTGACGGGTCTGCTCTCCCCACGCTGCTCTTGGGCACGTACTGGGTTCTGCCTTGCAACCCTGAGCCGCGTGGGGTTGGAGGAGCACTCGCCGCTCTCCGGGTGCCTTCGCAGGGGCTGCCTACCCTCACGGAGGCCGACTGCTACATGTGAACTAAAGCCTCGGCTGTGGTGCCCTCTACAACCTCTGCAACCGTCTGGAGTCCCTCTCCCTTCATTTGAGTTTTTTTGTTACAAGACCATCCGTATTTACTACTGTGAGGCAGCAGTAATCATGTTACAGTCACTGAGTCTATGGGTCAGGAGTTCAGATGGGGAGTAGCAGGGATGGCCGGTGTCTTGTGTAAGGCCTGGGGCCTCCACGGAGGGAGTTTCAAGTGTCTGAGGCCTGGAATCGTCTGGAAGTTCTTTAACTCACATGTCTGGTGTCCGGGTTGGTATGACTCAAAGGCTAGGCTCAGCGGGGACTGGTGACTGGCAGCCACTCATGACCTCCCCGTGTGGGTCGTGGTCCACGTGGCGCCGTGGCTGGGTTCTGTGAGAGGCCACAGCAGGAAGGCAGTGCCCGGAGTGAGTGTTGCGAATGACCAGGCCCATAGGGGCAGCACGGTGTTTGGCCCAGTCGGAAAGTCCCAGAGCATCCCTGCACGGTGCTCTCTTGCTTCAAGCCACCAGAAACCCACCTAGGTTTGAGGACAGGGCACGGGGAATAGATTGTGCTTCTTGATGGGAGGGCAGCCAGACACACTTCAGTCAAGCATCTTGGACAGGATCTATTTGGCTGCCCTCTTTAGGAAATAGAGCATGCCCCCGTTCACCCTCGGGGACACAGCCATTCACGGTCCACGACACACATCATAGTCACTGTCTCTCAAGACCCCAAAACTACCCCTCTTTTTAGTTTCCACCTCAGGCTCGAGGCCCAGCATCTTGTCGTCTAAACGGAGCAGCATGTAGGTAAGACACCAGGAATCCAGTTTCTCAAGTGTGGGGTCTCTCAGTTTGAACTGTGACCAGGAGAGACAGGTTACGTGCCCCCAAAGCTGCAAATATACAGTGGGTAAGCAGATTGGGATAACCGTAGCACACTCTCCTAGGCAGCAGTAGACCCACTGTTCCAGAACAACTCGGAAATGGCAGGGACCATGATACCAGTCCCTGGTATATGGATTAGACGTACACCCTGAGACAAGTTTCTATGACTTTTGGGTCTGTCCTGGGTTCTTTTTTCAACCCCTGAATCAACTTTCTCATAAGCCATAGCTTATGTGCAGCTAAGCAGAGTTTTAGTTACTTTTGGTTTTATCTTCTATCTTGTCTGCAGTTCAAGGATTTAAGTTTTGGGTTTGTTTTTTTTGTTTTGTTTTTGTTTTTCCGTTTTGTCTTGCCTGGCCAGTTTAGTCCCAATAAAGACAGTTTCTCTAAGAACTTTGTGGGTTCATTATATGACAGTTTATGAACTTAGCTCTTTAGATAGAATCCATATTCACAAATCTCTTGGAGACAAGCCCATTTCTACTTTGGGTCCCTTGTGTGACTTCTGTGGAATAACATCCTTAAGATTTTTAGAAACCCTGATTTTTTTTAAAAGTCTTTTTTTTTTTTAAAGATTTTATTTATTTATTTGACAGGCAGAGGTACAGCGAGAGAGGGAACACAAGCTGTGCAAGTGAGAGAGGGAGAAGCAGGCTTCCCGCTGAGCAGGGAGCCCGATGTGGGGCTCAATCCCAGGATCCTGAGATCATGACGTGAGCTGAAGGCAGATGCTTAGCGACTGAGCCACCCAGGCGCTTCCCCCATTTTTTCCTCTTAACAGAGGCACACCCTGGAGGCCATCAAAAGGTTTTTGTCTGTGTGAACATGTCTACAGGTCACAGATGTAAATCTTCTGATGTCGTCATGATGGTTTCCATAGTCAACCAAAGGTTTCATCTTTACTCTGAGAATGTTTTTCTGCTAGCACTCTGGTTTTGATATTTGTACCAAAGGTCCTTTTCTTATTTGAGAAGACTTTCTTATTTGAGAAGACTTTTCTGCCTGGAAATGCTGTCCTAAGGCTTCTATAGCTGCTTTGGGAAACCGAATATAGTTTGTTTTTTAGTTAATCTCTCTGCTCTCATATTCTGCCATAAATGGCTAAGAGAAGCCATATATACCTCAGCTCCTGTCCTGAAACCGCCTTCCCCAGCTTACTGAGTTCTTTGCTGTATTTCTTATTTTCCATATGACCATGGGTGACTATCGCCAAGCTCCCAACAGCTCCCTATGAGTTTCCTTTGCTCTGGTAGGTAGTAGCCACCTCCTAAGTCTCCCTCCAACCTTTTCTGACTTTATTTTAGGGACTCTTACTTTCCTGTGACTGCTCTAACCGATGACCACAAACTGGGTGGTTTAAAACAATAGACATTGGGGGTGTGTGGGTGGCTTAGTCGGTGAAGTGTTTGCCTTGAGTTTGGGTCATGACCCCGGGGTCCTGGGATCGAATCCTGCATCAGGCTCCCTGCCTCATGGAGTGTCTGCTGCTTCATCTCCCTCTCCCACTCCCCCTACTCGTGCTCTCTCAGTCTCTCAAATAAATAAATAAAATCTTAAAAACAAAACAAAACAAAACCCAGCAACAGACAGTGATTCTCTCTCCGTTCTGGAGGACCAGTCTACAGTCACTGTAACTGGGCAAAATCAAGGCGTGGGCAGGGCCAAATTTCCTCTGAAAGTTCTGGTGGAGAACCAGCTGCTTGCTTCTCCCAGGGGCAGGGCGTGTGGCCGTGCTGACCAGGGCCTCCACGTGTGGCTTCTCCATGGCTCAGACTTCTCACAGGCTGGAAGCAGAGTTCCAGAAAGCCCCCTGAGAGAGGGGGTCCAGTCACCGTGCACCCAGACTCAAGGGCCTGGTAGGACAAGTACAAAGCGCAGCTGAGAGTCTGTGAGACGAGCAGTGTCACTGAAGACTTCCTGGGAGAAGGCAGCGTGCCTCAACCCTGCTTCTGTTTCTGGGGAAGTGTTTACAGCATGTGCTGAATTAGGGTTTGGGTTTTTTTTTCCTGTCTTTTTGCCTGTTTCTGGGTTCCTATCTAAGGTACACCTGTCTTTAGAATAAAGGGCAGGGGAGCCCAGCAGATCCAGCTTTTGCAGTGAACGAGAGCCTACCCTCATTTGTAGAGTAAATCTAGGCACCAAAATAATGTGCAGATAGCTCATGGGAAATGACTTGAATCTACATTAAGGAGTAAAAAAAAATATAGTGTACGTGTTTTTCACTCAATAGCTGGGTAGTTAACAATGAATTTGAGAGCCAGGTGCCCTGCGTTTTATCCTACTGATATCATGTATTATCTCTGTAGTTTAAGGAAGTTTGTTTAACCATTCTGTGCCTCAGTGTCCTCATTTCTAAAGTGGAGATAACATTACCTATCTCATATGATGTTGTGGGGATTAAAGTAGTATCCATATGCAAAGCACACAGAATAATATAAGAAGTAGCAAATAATTGTTTCTACTAAAAATGCAATTTTAAATATTCTTATCACACATTGTTACGAAGAGACATACACAGGTAGCCTTCCCGAACACACGATAAAAGCCTAAAACTTCTATCCAGTACTTCCTTGTGAACCAAATAGCTACAGAAAATCTTGGGTGCTATCATGAATATTTGAGGGCTAAGCATTCATAGAAGGATTGCCTGACATAAAATTTGAAAAGTTACTGAGGAAAAAGAAATATTTTTTAAAAGATATATGTATTTATTTGAGAGAGAGACAGACTGAAGGTCATTGGGGGAGGGGGCAGAGGAGAGAGAGTCTGAAGTGGAGCCTGATGCAGGGATCAATCTCACAACCTTGAGATCACAACCTGAGCCCAAACCAAGTTAAGTCAGACACTTAACCGACTGCACCACCCAGGCGCCCTGGAAAAAGAAATATTTTTTTTTTTTTTTTAAGATTTTATTTATTTATTTGTCAGAGAGAGAGAGAGCAAGCACAGGCAGACAGAGTGGCAGGCAGAGGCAGAGGGAGAAGCAGGCTTCCCACAGAACAAGGAGCCTGATGTGGGACTCGATCCCAGGACGCCGGGATCATGACCTGAGCCAAAGGCAGCTGCTTAACCAACTGAGCCACCCAGGCATCCCAGAAATATTTTTAAAAATACCCAAATCCTATCCTTTTTTTGCCTTAATAATTTTCTACAAGGTGGACTTTTTGGGAGACCTGAATAACTCCCCAAGATGCTTGGAAGCATTTCCCCCTTCATTTATTCTTTAGAATCTTTTTTTTAAACCTAATTAATGAAATCAGCTTCCCGTTTTCAAACCATGACATGTAAGGAGGGTTGGAATGTTACTATACAGTTATTTCCCAGTTTGCATCTGCAGGAAGTACGTTGAGAGTTTACCGTGGAGAGAAGAGGGAAATAGATGATATATTTACTTGGAATATTGTCCTTCATTGCAACATTGAAGGAATTCTCCCTTTACAGACTCAAATTAGAACCATCTTAAGAAACCATACAGCCTTTTTTGAAAATGAGAAGGGAAAATTATCCTGGAATATCACACGAATGGATTGAAGAAAAAAGTACAGAGTGGGAAGGACCATGGTAAGCCCCAGAATTTCCAAACACAAGGACTGACTCTCTAAGCACTTAGATGAAGCTTTTCCTTTCATAGGAAGTTGGCCTCAGCCTTTTCTGGGTGTATTTTTGGACTGTCAAGACTTGGATGACTAATGAGTGGTTTGCTCATGGCTTTCAACCTATGGCAACACTGGCTGGCTCAGACTCCAGCACCCCCACAGCGACATGTTCATGTCATCCGTGTCCTTTCATGGAGGGATGATTCCCCCCTCTCTCAGCGCCCCTGCCCCTGTCTTCAATATGTGAGCATCCTCCATGTGGAAGTCTCTTGGTTGTCCCACAGGGACCGATTAGTCACCTTGTCACCCTCATAAAGACATGGCTGCCACTCTCATGGTGAAATAGGTACAAAAACGATCTGTGACTGGAGGTAGTTTTGAGATTTCTTGTCCTCATCAGTGCTGTCATTTTTGTCCAGTGGAGGATGCCAGGAGTGTTGTGTTTTCAGCCGGCGCTGCTTGCACAGTGCGTCATACCCAGGCAGTCCCCACCCTCCACGCGTGTTCTTGATTTGTACGATATCTACTGACACATGGGTTACCTTCTCTTGTTGCCATGAGTATCACTATGGCTGTAAACTTGTTGGGTAGTGTGTGACCTTTGAGATGCTCCCTGTGGGCCTGACAGTTAAAACTCTGTGCAGCTGAAAGTGAACATTGTTTTCCCTGGTTTGTAATGGCATGGGAGGAAGACGAGAGCTCTCACATGATTATTCAGGATTTGGCAGATTCTTGAGCTGGATTTTAAGTGATTAGGGGAAAAAAGACTTTTTTGAGAAAATACTGCTTCATCATCCCTCGAATACTCTAGTACTCTGAGCAGCTCTAATATGCATGTGAACGTATCAATGTGGTCAATATTTTTTAGCCATTAGAAACTCTTATTTCTCTTCAGCTTTGGAAGGAGGGTGTACCAGGGGACATTTGACTTGCTGCCTGGATAGAAACCCCTAACCCTGAAAATGTTCTGTGCACGTCACAGTACTCTCTGTATTACCAAGGGCAGCACTAATTTCCTTGCCTCCACTTTGAATGTTGCAGCCTTCCTAGAGGGAGCACAGTTGGTTATCTGTATCTAACTGCCGAAAAATCCAAGATGTGGGAGAAATAATGAGTCATTTTGTCTTCAGAATATGTGCTTTTAACCACAAGCTTCTTATTCTCCAAATCTGTAAATTAGAAAAATTGTAACTACAGTATGAGGATTTCTAAAGAAGTTTTAAAAAATTGTGTAAGGTGCCAAGTGGGAAGCCCTAGATATAGTAGGTATTGCACTTTAAAAGAAAAAAAAAAAAGAAGGAAGGAAAAAAAAAGGTTGCAAGAACTTGATTGAGATGAAAAGGTGCCTGGATTGAGTATGTTTCCATATTACCTAAAATGAAAGAATTTATTTGCCCCATACATATTACACTTTGAAAAGCCAACAAAATTCTGGTCCTCTTCTCCTGACTTCAGAGTTACTTGTAGCAGGAATTAGCCTGTTACTCCTTACGTAGTGATTATGTGATGACAGTAGGTCACTGCCTTTTACTGAACATTTTGTGTATATTATGACTGTTTTAAGGACTGAAGTTTCATGAGTCAAATATATTTTTTTCTCTAAAATTTGGCTGTGAAATGATGGTCTAAAATCACTTCTCTTGGGGCGCCTGGGTGGCTCAGTGGGTTAGAGCCTCTGCCTTCAGCTCAGGTCATGATCCCAGGGTCCTGGGATCGAGCCCCGCATCTGGCTCTCTGCTCGGCAGGGAGCCTGCTTCCCTTCATCTCTCTGCCTTGCCTCTCTGCCTACCTGTGATCTCTGTCTGTCAAATAAATAAATAAAATCTTAAAAAAAAATAATAAAATAAAAAATAAAAAAAAATAAAATCACTTCTCTTCTGCCCATTTCTACCTCCAACATTTTTGTTGTTGTTTTTGTTTTTTGCCTCTAGTAGGCTAACAGCCATGGTAATCTACATGAAATAGAATGTAGGTAAGGCTTTGGCTCTTCCGGGATTCTGACACAGAGACATGAGGGATCTCTTACTTGTTGGCTACTCAGTGGACTGAATAGTAACATCTTAGTTTGGGGAGAAAGATTAAAAAGCAGAGCATGTTGAAAATGGCCAAGTTTTCTGAGATCTATGGGAAAATCTGTATTAGTCCCATGTTACTGATCTGACTCTCAAAAGCCAAAAATGGAGCTGAATCTTCCTTGTCTTGAGTTTAGGGAAGGTAGATTTCCTCCAGGTGTTTCTGCACAGACAACTCCCTACCTACCAATAGGACTTTTTTTTTTTTTTTAAGATTTTATTTATTTATTTGACAGAGAGAGATCACAAGTAGACGGAGAGGCAGGCAGAGAGAGAGAGAGAGAGAGAGGAGGAAGCAGGCTCCCTGCCGAGGAGAGAGCCTGATGCGGGACTCGATCCCAGGACCCCGAGATCATGACCTGAGCCGAAGGCAGCGGCTTAACCCACTGAGCCACCCAGGCGCCCCCCAATAGGACTTTTTAAAAAATGTGATTTCTCAATTAAACAACTCAGTAGATAAATTGCAAGAGAGACATAATCACCTTTGAAGCTTAAATTATTTGACTGGAAGATCAAGTGCAAAAATATTTCAAAACCCAGAAAAAATTTTTGAAAATTGAAAAATTGAAAAAAAATTGAAAATCATGATAGAAAAAGGAAACACATCTGAGATGATAGATTTAAGAATCCAAATATATTACTGATAAGAATTGTAAAGAAAATATAAAATGCCAAAGACAAAATAATGTTGTATTAGATGTCCACTGCTGTTTAATTAATTATCTCTAAACTAAGTGGCTTAAAATGATTTTATTATCTCATAGCTTCTGTGGGGGGAGGCCAGGGAGCCTTAGCAGGGTAGTATTATGACTCAGTCTGTCAAGAGATTACAGTCAAATCAGGTGTCAAGGCTGCAGTGTCTGAACTTGACTGTTGCCCAAGCATCCATGTTCAAGCAAATTCATGGCCTAGAGAGAATGAAAGAGTGGGCAGGTGCTCCATAGAGGAGCCAAAGTCTTACAACCTTATCTCAGAAGTGACATACCATCATTTGCACTGTACACTGTAACAGAGATGTCTTGGCACAGTCTTTGAGGGAACTCCACAGGAGTGTGAATACCAGGAAGTGGGGACCATTGGGGGCCATCTTCAAGACTGCCTACAATGAAAATTATAGAAGGAAAACCTCTAGAATTGAAGGAAATTTGAATCTAGAATTTCAAAACTCTCAGTTGATTACAGGCTGGGTAAGAAAGCATGCACGTATATTCTGCCAAAACCAAATAAGCGACAAGGTTAAACTCATTTATTACTACAAAGAGAAAAACATCAAACTGACCAGAGACTGACTTTTGCAAAAATGTAGACTAGAAGACTGGGGTCATATCTACAGATGAGTGAGAAGAAAGGACCACAACTCCAAAGTTGTAGATCACTAAAGTAGCATACACTTAAATAAAATATGAACATGAGTTTAGAATGTATATCACTCACTTATCCCATGAGAAAAAGAATTGAGAAAATACATTAACCAATAACCAGATGAAGTGTTATACACTTCAAGATCTGGGAAGATAAAGAAGAAGATAAAGAAGAAAAGAAACAGAAACACAGTAGCATGCAGGTTCATGAGAATATGTGATACCAGTGGAAAGGAAGGTCTCCTGTAAGGGGAGCATAGAACACTTTGTATTTTGGTAACAGCCTCCAAATTTCTGTGGTTTTCTACAATAAAAACTTAGTCCTCACTTGATTATGCTAATCCTCTTCACCTTGGATGACTCTCCCAGAGAGCTGACCTCTGTCAGGCCTTCTGATTTCAAGACATTTAAGTTCTGGGACTCTACCATCTTAAGTGCTTTTCCATGATTTTTCGGGGAGAGGTAGAGGCTGTAAAAAAGGGCTCAAAAGCTTTCTGCTGACTCAGCTTAGAAATGCTTTGCATGACTTCTACTTACATTTCATTGGGTCAAACATGTTCTGTGGCCTCAATGGAGTGCAGGGGAGCTGGGAAGTGAAATCCAGAAGACAAAGGGCAGCTATGTGTTGATGAGCACGAAGCCTGGCCATTGTACCGTTAAGTGATCTTAGCAAACATGGGTGTAAGAAATGGAGGTCAAATGCAGTCATGGGAAAAGGCAAGAAAATGAGTAAGAGGTTAGAAATAAATTATTTTAAAGTTGTCTTCTAATTGACAAGGGCAGGGGAATACTCTGTCTTCATTAAAGAAGGGAGTTTTTATCTTGCCTTCATATAAATGCATCTTCTCTCTATGAGAGCAGAAAAAGCAAAGCCTAGGAATAAGTAGAAGGGACAGTTGAACTGGATTTCGCCTATTGTATGAACAAAAATAACCCAGTAAGTGACTATAAAATTAATAATAGAGCAAGGTAGAAAAATGAAATCAGTTATATAAGACATTAAATTAAATGTGAGAAGTCAAAACTCTTACATTAAAAGAAAAAACCTATAAGCTATTTTCAAGAAACAAACATAAGTGGATCAAGAAATATTGAAAATAGAGAGGCAGTTATAAACTCCTCAAAGAGTGGAGATGGCAATGTCAGACGATGTAGTTCTTTAAAAAGGCCGAACGGTATATAGGGGATATTTGTATAAAACATCCCCATTCCAGTTTATTAAAAAACACTTCCCTGTAATGGGCAGAAATGCCTTCTTCATAATTAAACAAGTAGTTGAAATCAGTCATTAACACTGTGCATTGACTGTGTCACAAATTGGTGCCAGATGCTTCTATTCAACTTGTTTTCATCTTGCAAATGTTCTCATCCTAAGCGCTCTGATACCCTGGTGTGATGCTCTTTGACGTGGGAGGTGGCTTGGAGTATGAGATTTCCAACATAGAAATAGATGGCTGTTTTCGACCAGTATTTCAATGTACTCAATGCCATACATGATAAAAAAAATATACCGACGTTCTTCATTTGCCAAGTGTCTGGCTCTTGAACCGGACTTTAAACTGACACGCCAGTCCAGTGACAAAGGTCACCAGTCCAGTGACAAAGGCCCTAATATCAGGAAGACAGCCAAACCTCCCAAATATGAATGGCATCCGTCCTTGTTTCTCCAGTGGTTCAGCTCTCTCGGACTTTCCATGGCTCAAGCAGAAATTCAGTTGTAACAATTTAGTTGCTAATTGAATCAGACTTTGTGTTCCACACAATGGTTCTATGGGGCAAATACATCGAAAACAGGAAACATTTAAAAGAAACCCATTCCATTAGTCTGCTGCAGCCGAGATCTTTTTTTTTTTTTTTTTTTTTTTTTTAAGATATTATCTCAGAAGTTCACTTGTTGAGTTTACTTGGCTATGGAAAAAACCATTGCAGAGAATATGAAATTACATGGAAATATCTGGTTTAATATAAATGGAACCGTGTGGTACAGAAGCTCACAAGGCCATGGGGGACGAAAGCTGTTTTGTTACTGACAGGCAGACGTGGTCCGCAGGCCATGCAAGAAGGAGCCAAGTCCATCAGGCGGTGGCCTTGGGGGAGGGTTACTGACACCCGGGCGGGAGCCTTGACTAGGACACAAGACGGGGGGAAGTTGTTGTCGGTGGTACTGAAAAGTACACCTTGCTGGCAAAACTTACAGGCAGAAAATTAATCAGATTCCTTTGGCGATAAAGCAAAAAATGGCAGACTGCATTTAATATTTCCAAGTGGAATAAATTAACCTTTGAATATTTTAGTCCGTCTGAGGGACAAACACACACACACAAACTGAAATAATGGTTAGAGATGTATTAAAAATGGTATCTCAAAGCAAGCTTCACCCCTTCAGACCACTTGAAGCAGATGGGCGCTCAGAGGGGCGGATGTCTGGGAAGTTTTCTTGGAAGGTTAAAATCCAAAAAGAAGACAACAAGGTAAGAGAGAAAAACAGAATTTGAGATCATTTCTGTTATGGTCCTTCCTTTCAAATAGGACTATTGTTCATAACATCGTGTGAAGAAAAATACGTGGAAGGCTGCCAGGAATAATGTTTTAGATTTGCTCCATTACCCACAACTTCTTTGACTTCTGTTTGGAAACTATAAATGGTATTGTAACCTGAAAGGCCATTTCTGGCTCAGAGAGGCTGGAGGCTGTGTTCTTATTCCTTTATTATTATTTTTTAAATTCCCAATAGCATAAGATTCTACCAGACATCTTTCAGTTTTTAACCAGACGCATTGTTTTGAAGTCTGCTAAGGATGAGCTTAGATCTGCCACTTTGGGGTTGAGGTGGGAGGTGTAGGGTCAGGAAAAGAGAAAAAAAAAAGACTAGATATTTGTAAACATGTGGCTTGATGTTTTTATTCTTATGTACTTAGGGACAGTCTTCTTGGAAGTGAAAGAGTGACTTTTTAAAAAGTCATAGTCCATAGTTTGAAACCTTTTAAAAACACATGTGTCTATTTTGGTGACCGAAAGAATTGCTTTTTCCAAGCTTATGCAATTATGTGATCCAAACTTCCTTATTAAGTTACTAGGTGAAATGGATGGACGCCTATTTATTCAGTGTTTCCTACTGAAAGTAACCATAATATGTGGGAAAATGAATATGAAATATAAGAAAACCGAATGTTTTGAAACGGCTCAGTCTAGGAGAGTTAATTTTAAAAAAGTTGTCCAGGGGCGCCTGGGTGACTCGGTTAAACATCTGCCTTCAGCTCAGGTAATCATCCCATGGTCCTGGCATCGAGATCCTGCTTTGGGCTCCCTGTTCAGTGGGGAGCCTGCTTCCCCCTCTCTCTCTGCCCACCACTCCCCCTGCTTGTGCTCTCTCTCTCTGTGTCAAATAAATAAAATCTTAAATCAAATTTAAGAAGTTGTCCAATTAGGTCTGCATAAGCCAACGATCAATGTTTCAAGCTGCTATGAAATGTAGCAGAAGAATATTATTTTTGGGGATTGCTTTGCAAATGACTTTAATTTCTCAATTCCCTTTAATGAAGTAAAAGCTAAAACAAAGCACTGCAGGTAATGTATATGCAGTAAAGCCAATAGTCGACTCCAAAGATAAGATATTGTTCCTATAAGAAAAGTCTAGTGAATTAGTGTACATGCACATAAAAAATTTATATTTAAAGCATGATTATATTCTTAATAATCTTCACTTTAACTTCTTCAACTGACCAGTAACCCAGTATGACTTCTAGTTATCCGTGGTAGGACTCTTCTGTAGTAGATTTTAATCTTTAGACGCAAATTATACTATAAGCAGAGTTGAAAGACCCTTATTATTTTAATGTCTCTATTTTGGACAATGCAAATGAAAAACCTCATACATTCCATACCTAACGCCAAACTCCATGTCAAGGGACAAGTGTGATTTGACAAAGGACCTCAACTGAGATTTTGTTACCGTTTGCATTCAGAGATGATGTTCCCCGCCCACCCCGCCCTGCACTTAATTCTCCTTCTACCCAAACTGTTTTTGATTTTAACAGAGATTTTGTATTTTTATCTGAAGACCAATAACCCAAAATGCTATCAAAAGGGGAGAAGTTATTCTTATATTTTCCTTCTTAGAAGGCAGGTTCACAAGGACTCTTGAAGGGTTACCTGGTTGGTGACTGACAAGCTGCTGGTCCACGCTGTGACTGTCTCTGAGAGCCTCTCCCACACAGGGAGGTGTAGAGCCTTTTCAGATTGTAGGATGAGGCTTTTTTGACTGTGTTCCCATGAATATCACAGACTCAAGAGGCAGAGGGACTTGGGGATAAAATGCCACCTGCCTGGTGAGCAGGGCATCCCTTCCTTCTCTCAACTTTGTAACAAAATTCTAATCAAGACCCTCCTCCTCCCCCCTACAGCCTCCCCCCTCCCAATTGATCCATGATATGTAGAGTCTGGGATGAATTTGTCCACACTAGAGGGTTGAAATAGAGCTTTTAAAAAGCTGATGATGGGCCAGTGTTTTGCTTTCTGAAGTAAAGCAGTGAAGAGGACCTCAGTAAAATTGCAAGTCCCAGTGTAATTCTCCCACAGTGTGACAGGTGGCTTGAGAGATCACCAACGGCTGAGGCAGCTCTCCTCTCCTGCCTTGGTGCCAGGTTTGATGTGGGAACATCATTAGCGGGGCTAATGCTCTCCTCTCCTTTCATTTACATACATCATTTGGAGATTACAACTTCCAGAAAGTGTCAGTCAGGAGATTGTGGGGTGATGGTGTCTTCAGAGAGAATCCCCATGACTCCCAAGAACTAAAAAATGTTCAGAAGAAGAGAAATGAAGGATGCTTGCTGTGCCTACCAAAACTTAAAAATAATGTAGGCTAAAATATCACAGCACTGATGAAAGAATCAAAAACAGATGGATTTAAAAAAGCAGATGGTCTTGGAAGCAATCAACAGTTCATAAGAAAATAAGGCGTAATAATGCATACATAGGAAAAGAATGCCACACACAGAATTCACATGAAGAAATAATTATTTAAAAGTATTGGTAGGGCAGTTGGGTAGATGTTTTGGGTAAAAGTTTAATTAAACCACACCCTATAATTTCTGTTGGTTTAGGAAATTGGATTTTGTAAATGCTATTCAGAAACCATTTAGTTTTATAATGAGATTTTTTAAAGAGGGAATGATTGGTATTTTATGTCCTACATTGTCTAGCAAACTTAGTTGTAGGTTTGTTTTTCCTCTGGATAATTTTACTTCCTTATGCTAGATATTCTACTACTCTATAGATTTCATATTTTAGGAATAGAGCATGTCCAGTATAATTTTCATTGGTATTACTGTGTGAAGGAGACACTGAATGTGCCTACCAAGGAATCAAGGTCGTTGTGGAAAAGGAAAAGAGGCATGACAGGCTTGCCTGTAGACCTTTTTCCCACATGGAGAAGAGAGACAGGTTCATATCTCAGCTTCAGTCTTATGGTGCCTTGTAAATGTTCCTCTGTGATTAATGACACCATTTTCTCAATAATCGGCATAATTCTGAAATAAAGGGAAGGAGGCTGTGCATAAAGGACATGAAAAATAGCAAACAGAAAAAAGGTTTGAGTCTATAAAATTAAAAAAAAAATGTACATAAACTATATAAACTACAATAGCAGGCTAAAAACAAATAAAAATATATGAACAAGGAGATAATCAAAATTAAATTAGTATTGCTGTTTAAAAAGCTCATACAATTTGATAAGTCAAGTAACCAAATAATAATTGACCAAGAGTAAGATTGTCTTGGAGAAATAATACACAAAGGTGTATTCTATTTCACTATTGATCAAAAGAATTTCAGATTAAAATAATTTAAGGTATCTTTTCCACCTACAAATTAGCTGAGATTCTTTTAAAGATAACATTTGTTGGGTTGCAAGGAAACTTACAGCTCTCTCAGAATGGGAGCAGGAGAACTAAAGGCCACATCTTTCTAGAGAATGATGTTGGAACTATGTATCAAGATCCCTAGAAGATTAACAAATTTGACCCATAGATTTTACAGACAGGAATGAGTTTAACTAGTCTCTCTCTCTCAAAATAAATAAATATTTAAAAAAAATAAAGCAAATAGAGACTAATTCTCAAAGATTTTGTGGAATTAGACTAAGCAAATCAGTCTTTCTACAAAGGAGTAAACAAGTATGGGGAAAAATGAAATAGGTTTTTATTTTATGTTGAATTCTAAAACGGGACACACACACAGTGAGGTGCTGAATAAATGTTTGAGTGTCCTTTACATGCAAAATCCTTCCTTAGGGACTTTGTATACATTGTAGCATAGAGCAGCACTGACAACCAGGGTTCAGAGCTGAGGTTTAGAGAGGGCATGTGGTCGCACAGCTTTGGAGGAGTGTCAGACTTTGAACTCTTCCTGCTAGCCCTAAGGAAATTCTGTCAGAAGAGCTCATTTTGGGCAATCTGTTTTTGCATTTCATGTTGACAAAGCGAGATATGTGAAAGTGCTTGAGATTTAAATATAGTTTTAAAATACTCCTATTTCCGCTATGTAGATATTTTCCAAAATAAGATGGCTTATAATTTTGGATAGCTACCCAGCCACCTTAAAACTGTGAAATCTAGCCTGCAAGGGTTTTGATAGTCTAATCAAAATTTGTGTAGATGGAGTGTTTTATTCCAAGGCCAACATGTGGAGGGGGAATTATTATAGATGAGTGTTAGGTGATTACAGTAAAATAAAAGTATCACGTGAAAGTTGAATTTTGTTAATGATACTTAGGCTTTCTTGGGATTTGCAATATATGGAGCGTGGTTTATATTTTTTATTAACATTATCGAAAGTCCTATTTTACTTTTGCCTATTAGGATTTTTACATTATATGTGCACACCCTTTTTGGTCTGATGATTTTTATAGTTTTATTTTATTTTTAAAGATTTTATTTATTTATTTGACAGAGACACAGCGAGAGAGGGAACACAAGCAGGAGTAGAGAGAGAGGGAGAAGCAGGCTTCCACTGAGCAGGGAGCCCGATGCAGGGCTTGATCCCAGGACCCTGAGATCATGCCCTGAGCCGAAGGCAGACACTTAACGACTGAGCTACCCAGACGCCCCTATAGTTTTATTTTTAAATTACGACCTCTCCCTTTCCCCAGGCTCTCAGAATTTTATACTTTAACCTTTAACCTTTTTCAACAAACTATGCTTTGAACCACACTGACTGAGCCTTCTGTTGTTCATCTTTTATAAAAGGTACTCTGTATTTCAATAGATCTCTATAAATTTATTTTCTTTTGAAGAAGGAAAGAGTAAAAAAAAATTAAATTCAAATCTAGAAATACATGAGAATTCCCCACACAGCTATTTCTGAGTTATGGTATTTTTTTCCAACTGCTGTTTAATAGTTACATCTAATCTTATAAGCAAGTTGTATGTTCAGGACACATTGTGGCCTCCTTTGTTCAGTGTAAAACACAGGAGCATTATGTTTTGCTCAGTGACATTTTCCAGATCCTATTGCTTTTAAAAACTGCAGTAAGAATTCTCTCATAGTTAGTGTTTGAAAAATGCTTATTTAAACTGAATTTCTCAGGTTTATGAGCAAAGCGTAGTTTCTTAACAATGAAGGAAATTCACACCAAAATGATAGGAGAAATTCTTAATCAAGTAGAAATTTGAATAACACATCTGTTTCCAACCCGGTGCCATTAATATTTAGATGCTTTTAAATTCTCTCACATTTGTTTCCTCTTTCTGTATTTTTAAATAAATTTTAAAGATTAAGTTGAAACTCCCTTATTCTCAGAATATTTATCTTGCTCTTTCACAGCCTCTAGACTTTGTGTGCCTCTTTACATATTCAAGGGGAAAAAGTTGGAATTGATGTATTTGAAGTACAAGTTTCATGACCTCATTTGACAAAAAGTATGATTGAATTCCAAAAAAGTGTTACGACATTGTTTTATATAATCACAAGTGGTGACGAATTAAGGTTCTAAAATTTGACAGTTGGCTGAGTCCTGACATTTACTCACTTTGCTGTCTTAGAACTTTGTGGCAATTTGTAAATGAGGCTGAATTTCTGGGCACTTTAATTCTGATTAAAAAGGATATGGCATTTGGAACTTCCAGAGCTTGTGGGAATTACTTATTGAGGGCTTATTGTGGATCAAGCACTCTTCTACACAGGAACATATTTGGCAGTTCTGCAGCCAGCAATCAAGGAATTAAAGAATTTCTCTTGGAAACCAACAACTGTGGCCTTGATTCTTGGTCCCAGTGCTGAATGGGGCCATGAGCTCTCATTTTCTGCTTGGAAAACCAGTTGTAGATCGCCACGGTTACCACTAGAGTTCCTTCTGCCAATTTAATAACCAGATTAGCAATATATGAAAGCAGCAGACAGCTCTGTATAAACTCACTACAGTAGGAAGCATCTTGATGTATCAGCTCTCTTGGCAAATAAATTTAAGACTTGTGCTGGGAGCAAAGTATATGCAAGTATTTTACATATTTATACATACAAGTATAAATACAAGCATTTTGTCAGCTTTACTTTCAAGTATTTTGTCAGTTTTACCTACAACTCAGTGGAGCTCTCACTCAAAAACCCTCAGGTGGAAGTTCAAGTATATCTTGGATGTTCTTGAACTCGTTATTCTCTTGGAAGACCTTGTTTGCTCTGCTTGCCTACCAACATCCAGTACTATCAGGCACTCTGCCTTGAAATAATTACTTTTTTGGTCTCAAAATGTTTGATTCATATTTGACTCTTTCTTGCCAATTAAAATTTGTGCATAAAGAGAAGTTTCAGGGGAGAGAATTATGTCCCCTCCAAATTTGTATGTTGAAGTCCTGACTCCCAATGTTTGAAGATGAAGTCTTTAGGGTAAAGACTAAGGGTAAAAGAGGTCATAAGAGTAGAACTCTGGTCTGCTAAGGCGGGGGTCCTCGTCCGAAGAGACACTAGAGATCTTGTTTTCCCCACGTGTACACAGAGGAAAGACCACGTGAGGACAATGAGAAGAGAGAAGGCAGCCGTCTCCAAGCTAGGCAGAGGTTTCACTGGAAACTCCCAGAAACAACATTGGTGGTACCTTGATGGCACTTCCAGCCTCCAAGAAGCGAGGAGATAAATTGCTGTTGTGTGGCCACCCACACTGTGTTGTGTTACAGCAGCTGAGCTGAGGGGGACAGGGCAACATGTGTTTCTAAGGGGATGAGCTCACACTCGGCTTCTGACAGAATTCGGTGCGTCTAGATGAGTTTTCTGTCTGCGGATTCCAAGTCTTCGGGAAGGTACTCTTCGCAAGGGGAGAGAATCGAGGCATATGAATTGGTCCAAGACTGGCGGCTCATGGCTGGAGGAGACGGGCTGATGATACATCATGATCGCATGGCGCGCGGCCTAGTGTGAGGCTATGAAAGAGGTCGTTCTTTCTAGCGTTCTTTCTAGCAAGGGACCGTGAAAGAGAGTCTCAGGCAGGTTCCACGCCCAGCGCGGAGCCAGCCTGGGGCTCGATCTCACGACCCTGAGATCCTCCCTGAGCCGGAATCAAGAGCCGGACACTTAATTGACTGAGTTCCCCAGGTGCCCCTCAAATAAGTAATTAAAAAAAAAAAAAAATCGGAATGAAAATCTTTCCCCTGAATCCCGCTGTGAACATTGCTTTGGCGGGGACATTTTGCCTGGGGGTCAAGACCTTTCCTCCTGTCCCGATGAGAGAGCGCGGGGACCGCGCGGGTTGCGCTTGTTTCCGAGCTGCTGGCGCCGCCTCAGCCCTCGCAGCTCCTGTGGGAGACGACGGCGGTGGCAGGGCACGGGAGCGTGTTCAGATTAAGTCCGTGAGGAAGTCGCCTCTTTGTCTGACTCCCGTTCCGGAAGTACCTCACACGCAGCCGGACTGGTCTGCCCAGGAGACCCTCGCTCCCTCCAGATCTCCTCAGCCCGACGGCAAACGCGCGCTGGCGCCCGTCTGTGTGAGACCGTGCATGTGTCCTGGCCGGTGAGCCATCACGGGGACACGGAGCTTGTCCGTGTCTCACACTCGGGCCACGTGGTCACAGAACGTGTTACTTAGAAATCACCGTGAGAGTCTCAGGCGACCTGGAAGTCAGGCAGCAGCATCTGCCGGAAAGCCAGAGAAGAGGAAATTCTGTTTTCCCGAGATCTTCTCAAGAGTGTCTCCCCCATTACGCGACTGAGGTGGCCTCAGGGTGCCCCGCGCATGAGCCATGACGGACGTTCTCTCTTGCTGGACGTGGTGGTCCCGCGGACTCGGACGGGAAACGTCCAAGTGACCATCGCGGTCGGCGTCCGTCACGCGCACTCGGCAGCTCTGCACGGGTCCAAGAATGCCTCAGCAGATCGCGCGGCTTTGCCTCGGCCATTCCCGGTCACCGACTTCAGGAGCTTCCCCGCGTGTTTCAGGGCCTACCCTGCCCTCCCTGTCACTGCCCCGCCGTCCAGGAGACCCTTCCTTTCTTCTCTTTTCCCTACAATTCTAGTGTGGCTGCTTTTTGTCAGTTCTTTCCCTTTCTGATGGTTTCTCGGTTTTCTTCTGCCTTTTTTTGGGTTATGTTCAGTGAGCCAACATGTTAGTGTTTGATTAGTTTTATAGATATTCGCCAACCTCATTCGTTTCCGATGTAGCGCTCAACAGCCCATCAGTCATGCATGACACCCAGAGCCCATCCCCACACGTGCCCTCCCTGATGCCCATTCCCCATGTACTCCCCCCACCCCTGACCCCCCCACTCCCACCCCCGGCCGCCCCTCCAGCTGCCCTCAGTTCGCTTCCTGGAGTCCCGAGCACTCACGGTTGATGTCCTTCTCGGACTTGTCCCATTCATCTTGTCCTTTCTGTTCTCACCTTTCCTTGACTTCCTTCCTCCCTCCTTGGCCTGCCTCCCGTGAGCAGTTCCAGATGCTGGTCTGCGTCTTTCACGTGCTGTGTATCTGCAAGGAGCATTGGCTTCAGAAATAGCTGTTTTAAGACAGTGGCTCTTACTTTTGAAATCTGTCTGTGCAACTCTTGCACTGAATCAGAGGAAGCTGGGGGTGCTCGGTTGGACACGCTCAGCCCCGCACTTTCCCCTGCCCCGAGTAGCGGCTGCCGGAAACGCATGCCGCGCAGACACCGGGACTGGAATAAGGAAAAGAAGAACAGGACTTCCGGGTCATTGTTTCCGGCGCATGGGAGAGAAAGGGAACAAAATAGTGCATTGAGAAAAAATCTGTCCGAGAAAGGAGATAGGAAATATGAAGAATGGGACATAGAAGACACGTTTGCCACACACACAGCTGGGTGGACTTTGCAATCTTGATGGCAAGAAATCTTCATATGACACTAATACTGAAGAGAAGTTTTTTTTTTTTTAATTTTTTTTAAAGATTTCATTTATTTATTCGACAGACAGAGATCACAAGTCGGCAGAGAGGCAGGCAGAGAGAGAGAAGCAGGCTCCCTGCTGAGCAGAGAGCCCGATGTGGGGCCCCATCCCAGGACCCTGGGATCATGACCTGAGCCGAAGGCAGAGGCTTAACCCACTGAGTCACCCAGGCGCCCTGAGAAGTTTGTTTTTAACCTGAACATGTCAATGACAAAGTTTTATTTGTGGAGGTGTGATGATAATCTCAAATTTCCACTGAATTTAAATATATACATTTGAACATAAGATTAATTTTTTTTATTAAAGATTTTATTTATTTTGGAGAAAGAAAGCAAAAGCAAAAGCATGGGGGAGGGGCATAGGGAGAGGGAGAAACAAGTTTCCCACTGAGCAGGGAGCCCAGTGTGGGGCTCAATCCCAGGACCCTGGGGTCATGACCTGAGCTGAAGGCAGGTGCTTAGCCAACTGAGCCACCCAGGTGCCCCAGGAAGATTAATTTTTAAAAAGATGTAGAATATGTGTAGCTGCTTTAAAATGAGAAAAAAAATCTGTGACTTCAACAACAAATATTATTATAAAGTCATATAGTGTTGAATATACAAGAAACATTTTTTTCTTTTAAAAGTATTTATAAATCTGGGGTGCATACATGGGTCAGTCACATCTCATCGAGCCCAATGTATGCTCAGCCCCAGTGGGTGAGTCCATGAGCAGCATCTGAGAACTCTGAGCTGTGCGCTTGTAGATAATGTGGACGCCAGGTCCTGGTGGTGTAGGCCCGATACCTGATCAGATCCCGTGGTTGGAACTGCAGCTGGCAATGGCACTGAAGCCGGTCTCTCTGTCAGCGGCTCCGCCTGCGTGAGATGGGGTACTTGTGCATCTGACGGAGGGTCGGCACCGATGCACAGGGAGCCTTAAGTTTTGCTTTCTGGTGGTGAATTGCTCAGTTTTGTTTTTTCAAGGTAATTACTCCTTCTAGCAGTTGAGACTTTCCAAAGTCTCCATGTGTCACTGCCTTTGAGATGAAGAAATCAGGAAGAATGCTGCTTTGAGCTATCTAAGTTACTTAGAAATTAAGTAGAATGAGAATTAGAATTATGGCATGAGGGAGACAGGATTTTTCATGTGTAATTTCATACATGAAACATTAAAAAAATTTCCTCTTAAGGGGAGGGGGTCACTGATTTCAAGAATAGAGCTTTCTAAACATTTAAGAAATATTTTTAAAAACATTAAAAAAAAGTGTTCCTCTTAATGGGGTCACTAATCTCAAGAATGGGGCTTCCCCGAAGTTCTTAGAAATGTTCTATGGGTGTGTTTTGCCCCCTCTGTATGTAGTTTACTATAAACTTTGCAGCTTCAGAGGTGGGACTGCATACACAATTTTAATTCAGGCCCCTCTTTCCATAGGGCAAGAAATTGAGACCCAGAAGGTGTTGGTGATTGGCTTAGGGGCACAGCAGAAAAGGCAAGACTAAAAACCTGGCACCTAATTCCTAATCCAGTGCTCCTTCTGTTACAGCGTGATTTTTAGGGCAATGAGTTGTAAACTATGGAACAAAGAGAAAAAAAGAAAGCCGTGAAACTTAGGTTTAATTTTTATTTTTCAAACCATCACACCCATTTGCACTTCCACAAGCTACCAGGTAATCGTTCCCCACTTATAAAATATCCTTAATATATACTAAAACTTCAAACGTGAACAGAAAATGTCAGAATTACTTTATGAAACATGTCACTGACTTTCTTAGATTGTTCTCTGGTTACACGCTCTGCCTTTTAGGGGACACTACTAGATTTATTCAGAACTTTCTAGAATTCGTCTCTATAAAAATGAGACCTGTTCCTGTTCTTTCACTGTAGCAGAGTGAAATGACTTTTTTAAATGTACTTTTCATTTGCAGTTCAAAAGGTAAAGTCCCTAAAAAAGCAGCCTTTGAAAAGTCTGCCAGAGAAAGCCCAGATCTGGGGGGAGAGTGCGGTCAGGAAGGTGAAGTGAGGGCGAGAGGTCCTTACTCAGCTCTCTGCCCAGCACCTACTCAGTGAACATGGAAGTCACTGGAGCAAGGAGTTTCCTGGGCTTTGGCAAGGTGCTAAAGAAGGCTGTGCATGAGCTCCCCGACCTGATGTGTCTGCTTTTCCCCCACTGTGAGCGGAGCAGGGACCTGGGAAAGGGGTAAGAGGAAGCCTGTGACCCTTTGTCCTTGCCTTAGAGAAGTGCCTTCTGGGCAGGCCAGTGAATGCCTCTCAAGGTCACCACTTAGACTTCTGGGATAAGTTGTATGAGGACAAAGGCTATTTTTAGAAAATCTAATAATGGAATCTATTTCACTCAAGCGGTTAGCAAATTAAAACCCCCTTCCAAAACAAAACGAAACAAAATCTGGAAGCTAAATGTTACACAATTGCCTTTTTTAAAAAATATTTTTTATTTGTAAGTAATCTCTCTAGCCAGTATGGAGGTCATACTTACAACCCTAAGATCAAGAGTCACATGCTCTACTGACTGAACCAGGCAGGCGCCCCTTTCCATTAGTCTTTTAAACTGAATGGACAGTATTTGGTATTCTAGACCTAACATTCTGTGTACAAACTTTTAAGATTTCCATATGTGTATTAACTGTCCCTGGAGACATCCTGTGTTTTCTCATCTTTATCCTTGAGATTTGGCTGGGTTGGTATGTCAAGACTAATGGAGAGTTTACATTCTCACAGCATTTTTCTTTCTTTTTTTTTTTTTTCTTCAGCTTTTTGCTGAATCATGCTTGCTAACATTCTAAATACTTATTTAGTCTTATCTCTAGTCTAAACTAGCACCACAGAATCTCAAATATTATAATTTAGTGAAGTGAGATTTTTTTTTATGGTTCACATAAAATTGTTTATAAGTATGTCTGGCAATGTATTGTTTTTGTTCATGTTACTTTTGATTTTGGCCAAAATTATTATATCTCCAGGGACAAATTAAGTGCTATTTTTCTGGCATGCTTCGTGATCTGATTTTTGGTCGAGTGATTTTTTTTTTTTTTTTTTTTTTTGCTTACCCATATATTCTAAGAAACTAATTGTCAACACATACTTTAGATTTTTTTAAAGCTGATAGTAGTCATTGTGCCAGGTTTTATATTCCTCACATGGCCTCAGGGGCCTGATTTGAAATTTAGAATACATTTTTTCCCCTAAATTTGATTAAAAAATCAATATATTCCCCAAATACCAAAACTGAAAGTGATTAACCAGATTGCTATAACAGATTATATGATGTTTGTTTGCTTACATTCTTGGCTCAAATGTGATGAAAAATGATTGAATTGAATCTCAACTGAATTTCATAGTTGGTGACCAGTTTATGCCCTAGGGACTATGCCTCCCCACCAGGTAGAAAGATATTATTTTGATTCCACTTTTCCTTTGGTAATCATCCCTGAGTTAGTTCTTATAGAGACATATTGATAAAGCCGTAGCTTTGGTCAAATTTAGTTATCTTTTTTCTTTTGTGTTCTTCTCCTTATTATTATTTTCTACTGTGCTTGTGTTTGAAAATGACCTAGACTATGGCTTGAACATAGGATTTACAGTGCATAAATTTTCTGCCTAGAGCTTCAGCCATTCTCACTAAAAAATAGGAAGATGGTCTGTAAATGTTTAATGAGAGAATTTCAGAAGATCATTTTCCCCCCGATATTTGAAAAATCTGACTTTTAAAACTCGATGTTGAAGTTATACAGAGCGTATTACTGGATTTCTCTAAACATTACGTGTAACATTATTTTAAAAGAATTATTAAACTCAATACCCAAAGAACAAATAATCCAATCAAGAAATGGGCAGAGGACTTGAACAGACATTTCTGCAAAGAAGACATCCAAATGGCCAACAGACACATGAAAGTGCTCAACATCACTCAGGATCAGGGAAATACAAATCAAAATCACAGTGAGATACCACCTCACACCAGTCAGAATGGCTAAAATTAACAAGTCAGGAAACGACAGATGCTGGCGAGGATGTGGAGAAAGGGGAACCCTCCTATACTGTTGGTGGGAATGCAAGCTGGTACAGCCACAATAGTATGGAGCTTCCTCAAAAAGTTGAAAATAGAGCTACTCTATGACCCAGCAATTGCACTACTGGGTACTTATCCCAAAGATACAAATGTAGTGATCTGAATGGGGCACGTGCACCCCAATGTTTATAGGAGTAATGCTCACAATAGCCAAACTATGGAAAGAGCCCAGATGTCCATTGACAGATGAATGGATAAAGAAGATGTGGGGTATATATACAATAGAATGTTATGCAGCCATCAAAAATGGAAATTGTGCCATTTGTGATGACGTGGATGGAACTAGAGGGTATTATGCTAAGTGAAATAAGACAATGAGAGAAAGACAGTTATCATATGATCTTGCTGATATGTGGAATTTGAGAAACAGGGCAGAAGGTCATGGGGGAAGAGAGGAAAAATGAAATGGATGAAACCAGAGAGGGAGACAAACTATAAAAGACTCAATCGCAGGAAACAAACTGAGGGTTGCTGGAATGGAGGCGGGTAGGAGGGCTGGGTTGACTGGGTCATGGACCCTGGGGAGGGTATGTGCTATGGTGAGTGCTGTGAATTGTGTAAGACTGATGACTCACAGACCTGTACCCCTGAAACAAATAATAGATTATATGTTAATTTAAAAAAGGAAAAAAATAAATAAAATAAGAAATGGGGAAAAAAGAACAACACTTAAAAAGAAAAACATACTGGTGAATGCAAACATAGGAATGAATATCGAAAACACTGAGTCAAAGTGGCTTCTGTGTCAAAGAATACAAGTACCTGAGAGGACATATATGATTCCATTTCTGTGAGGTTCTCACACTGGCAAAACTAATCTTGGGTGATAGAAATTGAATCAGAGCTTGCCTCAAGGAGTGAGGGACTGACTGCAAAGGAGTACGAGGAAATTTCCTAGGGTGATAACAATGTCTGTACCTTGATTCAGTGGTGGTTACACAGAGGGTATATATCTGGCAAAACTTACCAAACTCTATACGCAAAATGTATGCATATTACTCCATGTAAATTATACCTCAATAAAATTGATTATTTACTTAAAGATTTTATTTATTTATTAGAGAGATCACAAGTAGGCAGAGAGGCAGGCAGAGGGGGAGAGGGAAGCAGGCTCTTGCTGAGCAGAGAGCCCAATGCGGGGCTCGATCGATCCCAGGACCCTGAGACCATGACCTGAGCCGAAGGCAGAGGCTTAACCCACTGAGACACCCAGGCGCCCCTAAAATTGATTTTTTAAAATGTAAAAAAAGAAAGTCAATACTGAAAACACTCAGGGCATATTTAAGCCATCGGTCTTTTAAAATATTTGTAAAGAAAACTATCTTACGGCAAAACATGGATACTAATATTCTGAGTAGTCACCTATACCATGTAAAAATGCTTTTGCTATATTTGCAAGCTTTAAGAAGCTCATCTTTATATAGCTCTCTAGAATTTTCTTCTCCTTTCAGGACTTACTGTGTTTATGTGTTGCTGTAGCTGTGTCTTTGTATGTCTTGCTGGTACTTACGCATTCTTCTTTGCTAGCAGCTGGATCGTACCAGCAAGTAATCCTCTATCAATAAGCAAACCACTCATATGGTTGTATTTATGCAGGCAAAATATTTGTTCCCAGAGGAAAGTATTTCAGCATGATGCCCTTTTAAACATGAGACAAGCACTTCAATTGAGTTACTGAAATGTTTCCTTTTTAACCTGTAAGAGCAATTAAACATGATTTCCAGTTTATTTTACATGTGCTGGCTAGGAGCTCACGAAAAGTATTCAGCTCACAAGAAGTATTTCAGGTGGCCAGAGGGATTTAAATACTGGGAAGGATTCTTTTTGAGTAAAATACCTTAAACCATCTTAATTTATACTGAGGGATATTAAATCAAGTGATGAGTCTGAATGATCCCAGGGCACTGAATAATTTCCATTACGTGGTCATGCTAAGCAGATGAACTTATAAGCTATGTTCCATATTGACTCCCTTGTTTATAAATTTCAAAGTGTCATGTGCTAAAACATTTATAATCATTATATTTATTCAGAGATGAATTTCAATAAAATGTAATAGCAACTGTTGTCCCTCTGGAACTTTCTCTCTTAGGATCACACTTTTTCCTAATAGTCAAAATCTGACATCTGGTTGGAGGAAAGGAGGAAGGGCAGGAGGAGATGAATGTTTTCATATCATCAAGTTTTGCTTATTGTGGAAGATAGTAATGGACTGATCTTACCAGTTTATAATACAACTTTCATTTTATTTTAAACATTTTGCATGATATAAAAATATTGATCACAGTGAGCTTTACCAATTGTTATTGCTATAAAAATGAATGCAGAAACAATATTTTTAGTGGAAATAAATTATATAGTCATTTTTTTTTTTTTTTTTTAAATCACAAGAGAAAAACCTCAGCTGTCTGGTCATTGGCAGAAAAACCAGTCATTAAAAGAGGTCTTTTGCAGATGAGCTCCAGTCTGTTTCTGTAAAGTTATCCACACGGGTCAGCAAACGCTGACTTCTGTCTTTGTCTCCATGGCCCCAAAAGGTCTCTCTGTTCACAGACAGTTCTAATGTGGCAACACAGTTTTCCAAGAGAGAAAACTGACAAACTGGAAAATAGTACAGTCTTAATTCATATGTGGTCTTTTCCAGTATGAAGGGACACAGCGACATACTTCTTCACTAAATAGAAGTCCTTGGTCACAATGCTTCGGTCGATTTGCACACGGTCTTCTGTAACAACTAGGAAAATGAGGAACACGTTTTTGTTAAAGGCCAAAGCAATGAGTTCATTACGCTACAAACACAGTTGTTTCCCTAAATTTAAAACAAGAACAAAGTTACTCATTTTATCATAAAATTATTCTTAGGTTTATGTCTTATTGAAGTTTGTGCTGAGAATTACAAAATTTAGGAGGAATGGAAAAGCCTAAAAGCAGTCTTGCTGATAGAACAGATGGGAGACTTGAGATGACGTGAGCTTTAGTTCTTTTGAAGTGCTCTCTGCTTTGAGGATGAAAGGAACATAAAACAGAAACTGTGAAAGTGAGTGTGCAAGGTCTACCGATGTGGTGTGAGCGTAGCAGCATGGCAGAGTCTGCAAGCGTCTGGGACTTGCATGGAACCCAGACCTGTATGGAAGTCCAGCCATGCTGGCAGGATGTGGTCCTCTGCGGGGGTGCCCACCCCCACCCCGTCCCTCTGCTGGGCAGGCAGGTGGTTGAGCCAGGGTGGTCCCCTCTTCCTCTCCACCTGGGCTGCAGGTGAGAAGAAGGTGGTCTGGGGGGGTGGGAGAGAGAGAGTGCCTGTTCTGGGCACCCCTCTCTTTGTACCCTAGACTTCCAGCTTCCAGCAGTGGTGAAAGGACATGATCAAACAGCCCCATTGCTTCCGCAAGCAGGAGCTGTCTTTGAAGAAGCTGTGGGAGTGTGAGCGTGTCCAGTGCGAGAAGGGGCTTGGTGTCCAGGGAGCAATGCAGGATGACCCGGCAGGGAAATCAAAAGCGCACTATAGAGAAACTGCCAATGTGAGTCTGAAGTTTCATTTCTTGTGCTCTAGTAGAAAAGAAGGTGTATCTAGTTAAAATGTTACTATTTTTTTTTTTTTTTTTTTTACTTCTAAGTACAGATGCATTATTAGAAGACTTCTGGCATTCCTTTACTAAAAAGATGCAATTCTTAATCATCAATGAAAGTTGCTGATTTAAGGCAGTGGACAAAAAATACATAATCTGCCCCCTCCCCCACTTCTGGAATAAATATTAAGAGAAAATGAGTGTACATATTTTCAAAATATTAAATTACCTTTTTTGTTTCAATATATATGTAAACCTGGAAGTATATCCTTAGAAAAATGAACACAGGAAGAGTTTCAGTAAATAGAAAGTCTTCATGAAGCAATGTATACTATTAGGAGAAATACAAAGATCAAAATCTTTTCTCTTAATATAAGAATTCTGTAGAAAAATATGGCTGGTTAGTCTTATGTAAGCAAAAAATCAGGTATCTCATGGATGACGGCTTTTTCTTTCATTATTGCTTCAGAGTACCTTATAGAGATCCTTTTGTTTCCTTTTTAGAATATATACATATATATATATATATATTCTATATATATATATATATATACATGTATATATATATACACACACACATATATATATATATATATACATGTATGTGTGTGTATATATATATATATATATATATATATATATATATATATAAGATTTTATTTATTTATTTGACAGAGAGAGAAGACAAAGTAAAAGAGGGAACACAAACGGGGAGTGGTAGAGGGAGAAGCAGGCTTCCTGCTGAGCAGGGAGCCTGATGGAGGGCTCGATCTCAGGACCCTGGAATCATGACCTGAGCCAAAGGCAGAGGCTTAACCAACTGAGCCACTCAGGTGCCCCTCCTTTTTGGAGTATTTTGAGCAACAACTGTATTCCAATTTTTCTTGCATATCCCTACTCTAACTACCAGAAAGTTATTTCGAAAATGCAGAGTACTATATAGATACTAATCTTACCAAAGATTATTAAACCAATTTGTATACTGAACCCTTCTGAGTGAACCTAGATTCAGGGAAGTTCCCTTATGCAATGGCTAAAATGTTAGTATGGATGGATCATTAGAGATAGAAATTAAAATAGGAGCACAAAACTCATGAGGATTAAAAAGATGGACATTTTATTTACTGGGGAAAGGTTATGAACATTAATGAAGGTACAAAACTGTAAATAAATGAAATTAAAGTCTCAAGTCCTGTGAGTGGTCCGCCGCTGCATGGGCATCACCGCCATCTCTAAAGACTGAGCTTGGAAGAAGAGAGCCCAGTGGAGGCGATGAGGCACAGACCCGTCTGAAAACTGGAAGGGCAGCCAGAGAAGGAAAAGTTATGTCCGCCAAAACAAAGAGCGGGGGGCTTCAAGAAAAGGAACAGAAAAGACAGGTTACATGAAGACCAAACTTGCCCACTGGATTTGGCTGTGGAGTCTACTAACCCTTGACTAGCACGTTAACCTGGCATTCTAGGGCCTAACCTGGGTCACAGCTGGTTGGATAAATGAGAGAAGAAAGGGGGGGAACGCAAAGGCTGAGTGCCTGGATCCTGGAGCGACTCTGAAGAGGACAAAGCTTCACTGCCAAAGTGTGTTCAGCACCTAAACAAAAGTTTAGGAACTCTCATAAATTAAGGGGAAAGAGAAGTAGTTAAAGATGTCAAACGTATGGGAGAGAGAAGGCCTGTCTAGTGGAGCTGTGCTGAAGGAAATGCCCAAATCACAGAGCCGGCCCAAACAGCCCACCTCACCGTCCGATTAAAGAGGAAGTCGTTCAGGGAGTAACACTGAAAGTGTTTGACTCCAACAGTCTCATTTTGTTTTTCTTGGTGAAGAAGGGGGCAGAATCGACATTTCAGGAATGCGTCTTGAGTAATCTTTAACAATACAATTTATTTCTCTAATTCCACTACATACTTAAATATTTTTCTAGATACAATTCTATATTTAGTGGCACTCTCCCATCCTCTGTAAATTTTTCATAAAATTTTCTGCACTTGGAACAGCTGTCTTATATTACGATGGCATCATAAGTTTTGGTGGAGGCAGGGATGCCATGTCTGTATGTTCTGGAAATCCTCCTCAAGCAACTGTCCTGTGCATCTGTCTCCCAGCCCATGTGAGCACCACCGCCTCAAACTCAGCCTCTGGGATGAGCAATAGGAGTACATTCTGGGCTTGGATCTGGCTTTGATTCCCAGGGCTCCTTTCAGGAGCAAACACAGTCTCAAGGAAATTTCGGTTAGAAAATAACACAATTCATGTTCCAGAACTGATGGGTCTCATTCTAAAAAGGCTCCGCCATTTTGGTTCAGGAAACTGTCCTCAGTAAGAGAAAGGAATACACTTTACGAAGATTTCTTACCTGCATGTTTGATGTTGAAATTTCTTTCCTTTTAAGAGGCATTTCTGTGAATTTTCTGTACATTCACAGGCACATTTTCCAGGGTTTAGGGGTTGATGTCTTGGGCAGGTTCTTCTGCATACGCACTGGCATGTGGTTTCGTCAAATTCCCTGTTGGCCCCACAGGAGCTGGGTAAAAGTTTGTTTTTACAGACACACTGGCACGAGTTTCTGTCTAGTTCTTTGTGGGGTCCACAGCTGGAAGGCTGGAGCCCCCCTTTGCAGACACACTGACACGTTTCTTCGTCGAGCTCCTTGTTGGGTCCACAGATGTCATGGAATCCATCTGCAGAGTCTAGACAAACACAGTTAGACACCTTCAGTACACCTTACTGGTGTGAAACAATTAAAAGCACTGAAAAGGTCTCTATGTTTTTCATTAAAGGGCGTGCACAAACATGGGTCTGTCCCTTTACAAGGAAGTTCAAAACAATACCAACGTCAAGTAGACAGCGTCCTCTCTGGTAGTCTGTTATTCCAGTGATCATCAGAATAGTGTACATGTGGTTTTAATACTAAAATGTTAACCAAACTAGAGGTACTTGGCATTTTGTCTTTAAAGTATCATTCTGCTTAAAATAAATAAATAAACAAGATTCTGCTTACCATCTCCAGAATTTGAGGAAAAAATGAAATCTTGCTGAGCCAGGCATCTGCAGAGGTGATTATTCCAGATGTAGTCTGTGGGGCAAGTCTTGTTTGCAGCTTGGCACCTTGGGGAGAGACAGATGAGTTAGCGGTCTAACTGGTCCACGGAAGGCATCCTCTCCTTTCTTCCCTGTGTGTTACAAAGCCGGTACATGCCTGTGAAAAAGCTTTAAAGGGATGCGAGGATATCTGAAATGAAATGTCAAAGTTCCCTCTCCGAGTATCTTCCTCCCCCACATATGTGGCCAAGTTCTAATCCCAGAGGTGACCACTTAGTGGTATGGTCTAGATCACTACACACTTTGATCTTGTTAAGGCAGATACATTTATTTGTATAATCACATGGTGGTTTTAGTTGGTGCAAAAAAAACGGGATAAGCCTCTTACATTACTCTGAAGTTTCCTTCTTCCACTAAACAATACATTGTGGATATCTTCGTAGTTCTTTGCAGAATGTCCTGCTTGTTAGTGGTACATAGCCCTCCATGAAATGAATGAGTAATAATGTCCTGTTGGTCACTGTTGAAACTGCTTCCAGTCTGTGGCTCTTCTAAACAAGTCTACAGGAAACCTCTTTGTACTTTACCTTTCCTGACTTATTCCTGAACCAGAGATACCTATAACTATGAAGGGTCTACTGTTCCAAAATTTCCACTCGACACTGCACCAGAAGGGCATCAAAGCCCGTGCTTGATCTTACTGCTGCTCTAGTTTTCTCTCCCTTCCTCTCTCCTCTTACATTCTCTTTATCTGTTTTAGTAAAAGTTATGAACATATGGGCTTCCATCCAGTACACCAAGTGCTCCTCTGCTCCAGCCGTCCGGCTGCTGGCGCCTGTATGAAATGAGCCTTGTAGAGGACAGCCTTCTCTGTCCCCTGGGTGAGCAGATGTCGCAAATTCATCTTGCCCATTGTCTCCTCTACACCTAGAATCAGCCGTTCCTTCAAGAAGCCCTCGTTCTCTGTTGGGAAATGCCACTTGGGATTAGGTTTGCTCATGCCAACAGCTTACATGACTACTTAACCTTTTCAGGGCGCAGAGCTACGAAATGCACATGTATCCCATGGAAGGTCTTCTTCGTTGATGGTTACCCATTAGAATTCTGGGCTCTTAATATCCTTACAGAGTATCTATACACCTCTCACTACCTTATTTTTCAACTGAGGTTGGTGCAGGGGAAATAATTCTATCTTTCACGCTCAGTATCGTGAACAGTATGTGAGGGAAGAGTGCTGAGTTACAGGCCAGGCTGGGAGAACAGAACAGTCGTGTGCAGACCTCTTAACAGGTGAACCAAGTGTAAACAAACAGGTCATGTGCTTTGGATATTGCTGAGAAAAGTTCTAGACTCTTACTATGTGATGACGCAATGACATGCCTTTAGAAACCCGCCTGATGTCTCGTATAGCACCCCGGGAAGGACTTTTTGAACAGTGTAAGCACATCTACAGGTGGTAACCACTTTTCCCTTGACAACTGCCCCTGAGGATTTATGGACTTTCTCCCACTCAGCAGTCTCTATAGCAGCTCTCAGACCCAGAGAGTCTCTACTTGTCCCACTCAGTGGGAGAATTTGCCTAAAATGCCCTCCCACACCTCTCCACAGAACCAAGAGTTGCAATGACTGTCTTCCCCTTATCCCTCCTCCCTTGTAACATTCTTCAAGGACCATGTCTTCAGTCTGATGAAGACAGTCTATTATGGAAAGTTTTCTTGAATTTATTTTTGATTTTTTAACAAGTTTTTGAATACTGTGTGTTATTTGCTGTCCCATATCATAAGCTGATAATTTCTCACTCAGCATGCAAATAATCCAAGTAATCACACATAAAGTAGCCATGTGTTAACAAGCATAGAAATTGCTGGATGATCAAAGAAACAGTGTTTGAGCTTTTTAGATCCTATCACAGTAGTATATTACTTTTCTACGGGTATTGTGTTTAAGCTCCTTGTAGGAAATTTGTTATGTTTGGGGTTTAATTCTTCCCATTTAAGACAGTACAAATTTGTTTGGAATGTATATTTTTGAAAATAGGCTACTGATCTTAAGTAAGAGATACCTGTACATAGTTTTAGGAGGAAAAAAAAACATAGTGCGATTTCCAAATGTAATTTAACATTACCGGGTTTTAAACTTACTTCTTGACTTCATACTAATAACTTCCATTAAAATTTTTGTTCCTAACAATCTTTATATTTGCTTAAGTATATATTAAGTATGCCTATATATAATAGTAAGATATTTGTCTCCTGCATATATCATATGCTTTTTTCTTTATAATTTTTTGAAAATTTATGTGATTTCAGTTAAAATTATGAGAAAATATACATTCAGAGGAGTTCATTCTGATCCATGTCCTCAGCAGGCTGATCCTTTTTGCATTTTTTGGTTTATGTTTTTAGTGTTTCTTTTTATAAATAAAAAAATATGTACATATGTATATATTTTTCCCATTCTGTTATCCCAAAGATAGCCTCCCTTACATGCTCTTCTAAACCTTGTTTTTCCAGTTAGCTTTGTGCCTTGGGGAACGTTATACCTCCCTAATAATTTTATGTATTCCCAAGAGCAAGTCTTTACTTACCACATATTTTGGTCATTACTGTTTTCTTGGTTAATCATTAATGTGCATTGTTCCACAAAAAATTTAGACAGTACTTATCAATTCTCCAAAAACAGTATCATTGTTGTTGTTGTTTTTTTTTTCCATTTACCTCCTATCCAAAGCTTTAGTCCCTTCCATCAAATAAGATGCTGTTAGGTTTAGTTATATAATAGTAATGCAGTCAATCCTGGCCGAATGCAACTCAGACCACTCTTCCATAAATGAAGGTAGATCCGTTTGGGCTGTGTTGCAAGGTTGATACACACATGATTTAAGTGACACACTCCCCTGCTGTAATCAGGAGGGCACAGGCCTATGGTGGCTGCAAAAGGGCGAGATCATTTTGCCAATATGTGATTTCTTCTGCCATTACCTCAGCCAGTGTTCTTCCAGTTGTTACTTGTAACCCATCAGTGGATCACGAAATCAATGATAAGGGTTGGGAAATGCACTTGTAAACTCAAAGAATGACATGTAATAAAAACTGCTGGAATGCATATGATATGGATCGCTTTCTGCAGTGACACTTCAGTTTTCTTTGTGCATATGTTTTTGTTATACGCACATATAAACAGGCATGTATATGCCCTCACACATATAACCTCCCCGTCCCACCTGTGGTGTATGTCTGTGTGTGTGTATGGTAGCAATGTCCAGTGTGTCTGCCTCTTAGTTACAGTCGTTGAAGTTGATAAGCATATCTAAGCTACTTATTTTCATGGGAAAAAGTGTCAAGAATGACCTCAATCACTAGCCTAAGTGAGACTGGTCCATCCTGAGGTCTTTAACTGCAGGAGAACATGCTAATGTCTTTGTACTGAAGTGAAAGTCGGTCTACAAAATTGTTCAGCCTAAAGGGATAGGAAAATCATGTCCTATTTCTCATGTTGTGAGGGAAAAGAAAGAGTTCTGTAATATCTCACATCCTTAAAAAGATAAATCCAAAAATATGGACTTTGTGTAGAAACAGATGAACGAATGCATTTCTGAAATTGTCCTACAAAACCACAAGGTATCTAGTGCCTAGTTTTACAGCATTCAGTAATCCCCTAGGATCTGGCTACACCAGCTCTTTTGGTTTTGCACATGCACACTGAATAAAAATATGGCCTTCAGAGTAACAATTTCAGTTGTTATACCTGAAGTGTTTTTGTCAACATGAACTTTATATTATGGACTAATTATGCTTTGTTCAAGGTGAACCAAATATTTTAATTTCTAAGATTCTTAAAACATAATTTAAATTTCTAGAAAAACATCACTGTAGAAGCTTTGCCAAAATTAAGAAACAACTACTTATCAATGTTAACATATTTTAATGCTGAAATTTGAAGTCTTGCTAGATACCATTTAATGAAGGATACATATATTTACATAGGATGCATTTTCATAATTACTAAATGAGGTTCCCTACTCTAAAAGTGAAAGGCAAGTTCTTAGCATAAATATTCTCATGCAAAAAAAAAGACATTTCCAGAACAGTATCTTAGAATGAAAGAAAATGTTTTTAATGTGGATAGAAGGTAGCACAATTTACTTATCTCCTACATATCTTCATCTCCAAAGCATTTTTATCCTATTGAAATTTTTCTTCAAGTTCCGAATATTAGTGTGAACATATTAAGACTTTCAAAGAAATTATTTTTGTATACCGTCTTTATAAAATACTGATCCAAAGAGGCATTTGTCTGCAAAGCCAATGACTATGCAATTATTTGTAAAGTAGATCTGTGTTGAGAATCACATGTAAATAAAGTTTCCAGTAGGCATTTCCCATCCCTCCCCAGCAAACACAACCACAATCCTGTTTATAATACTTACGAAGGAAAAAGATGCTTTTCTAAGAATTATTTCATTACTTCACTCAACTGGTTAGGTAACTGTTGCTAGTTAGAACTAGAGGACAAAAACTTAAGGGCATATGGTTCAAGAATGATTTAATGATTAAAATGATTCTTATCTCACCATTTATCTTTTGAAATTTTGAAAGACTAGTATGTTCCGTGTGATTAAACACTACATACTGGGTAAGAGTTGTTAGCTCCTGTGCTCTGGACACTGTAGCAGGCTGTTTTGTCCATCGTGCTGTTTGGGTTCTTTCATCATCTCTACACTTTGGCACTAGAGTTTCTACATGCTTGGAAATTCTCTGACTCCCCTAATCCATATTTAAGGAACACAGACACACTTCTACGTTTTGTTTGGCATTAGTAAGCACTTAGTTAAATGTAATATAGCTTGTAATATATTTCTCAGTGAAAAAAACCCTCTTCATCTGGATTTATTTAACTACTTTTGATCCACTTTACTAAATATCTCTTAAAATATTTCATAGATCATTCAAAATAAATGTCAACATTAATTGAATACAAATTCAACTCATAGCACTCAATGGCTTTTTAAAAAAGCAAATTCTTTCTGTGGACACAAACTGTGCTATTAATCGAATGCTCTCATTGGCATCTCTTTTCATAAGGTGTCTCCACAACCACCGAGCTGATTAAAATTCTGCTGATCATTGGTATCTGTAGTACAGAGTCATGCTCCTCAAATAGCTAGCCTGCCTTAAGTCTCCCTAAATGTGGAATGTGATCAGTGATACTAGTATGAAGGCAAGTAACGTGAGCGCTCATACATCCCTTCTAAGCATCTTCATATCATTCAATGATCTATTCAGTAAGATGATCTATATTCCATTAAGAAAACCTATACAGGGGCAGGGTGTGGGGGTGGACTCTGACCATGTTAATAATGTCGATAAATATCCGAGTACATTTTTGATTCCCTAAATGCCGACTGTTGATGTCATCTGAACTTTCACCCACTGTGATTGACAGTCACTCAAACCTGTAATTATATTTTGAAAGAATATCCATCCAGACCCTCTGGCCCAAGACAGTTGTCAGAATAGCAGCCGGAACGGCAATGTTTTCTTTCATTATTAGAGCCACAGAGCCCTAGGTAAAATACTTCAACGGTTTTATTCCCAAGGCCTTTGAATTGCTGTGTTCATCTTGAGTTCCTCAAGTATGGCCCTTGAATACACTTGACTCTCTAAGGCAAGGTGTTAGGGGAATCTGGGGAAGGAGGGTAAGAGGTACATGGGAATTCTTTGTACTTTTTGCTCAATTTTTTCTATAAGCCGAAAACTGCTTTAAAAGGTCTATCAAAAATACTTAGAAAATGACTGATAGATTTGGTCTAACGTAGACATTTCTTAAAAATCATTATCAGTGCATTTTAGTTGAACTTGACATTATGTTGGCAAACTCTTTGATCTAATAGTTCCCGCCTCTGGGTGACAATGCAGTCACAGCCTCAGAGCAGAGGATACACTACTGGAATATTCTCAGCCACAGACCTTTTGCTTAATGTCTACCAGTCAGTCGGCAAGTCACAGGAATGCTGCGCTTCCAGCTGTTCTCTCTTAGAAGGCAGAAACTAGAGGGTCCAAGGGAAGGAATACTGGACAGCACAGTTAGCTCCTTTTAGAAAAAAAAATACCTTCCAGGGTCTAGAGACTCTTATTTGAGCTCCATGGGTGAATTCATATCAATAGGTAGTCATTTGAAGGCATTAGGTAATGTTTAGATAATAATGAACTTTGTTAAAAAAAAAAAAAAAAGGATAGCACTGGGTGTGGTGCAAAAACAATACTGTTATGCTGAAAATAAAAAAAATAAAAGGATAAACAGATATGAAAATAAAAGTTCAAAAATAACTGTATAGTATCATGGGGGTTTTCAACCTAGAAAGGGGGTATTTTCAGGGCAGAATACAGATGCATCTTTTAAAGTACTGGAAAAGTATTTATTTCTGATCAATCAGCACAAGACTATGTCACGGTTTAATTGGCAGATGTGTTACCTCTGCATTTCTGCTCTGATGCAGTTTATTAAATGTATCACGCTATTCTATCTCTATTTTTGGTGAAGCAACAACATATGATCTTAAAATTAGAAGAAAAGAAGAACAGTAAAATGAGAAGAAAACCTCATGGATATTCAAGCTTCTAAGCATTCGGACCGAGGATCTGTTACAGATTAACAAAGACACTGAGCACTCAAGTTCTACTTCAAAGGTTGCCAGGGACATAAATCTACTGTGTTCCTTGGAGAAGAGATGACTTCTCACACAAATGAAATTTTCCTTAATAAGCCCAAATAACTCAAACTTCTTAGAAGCAAGTATGTTTTAGTTGGTGTCTTAGTAAGCAATGTTGACATTTTTGTAAAAGAAATGAAAACCAGTAAACAAATAAAAACAAATGAGCCTTCAGGCTAGGTTTTTCCATGTTCTCATCTTTTTTCACCCCTTCTTTTCCTCTCTCACCACACCAGGCCTCTCCCCCAAAGACTGATGTAACCTCTTTATCAGGCTGAAATCACCCATGGTTTCTATTTATTATCATTAAAAAAAATTCAAGGTACCCTGGCTCTGCTGAGCACAGTCTTGTCATTCCTCTACCAAAAAACTCCCCACGCTACACCAGTCCCTCTACAGAAAAGGTGAAACTCTTCAGGCTGGTGCTTCTGGAGCACAGTCTTAGCATTGCCTTTTTAATTTAGTCTCCTCTGGCCTTCACCAATTAAGACCCAAATAAATTATTCTGGTCTATCCATTGTCCCCAGAATGTGCTATTTCCTTGAGGAACCCTATGGGACATTGTCAGTGAGAACCCAACTGACTAATATATTTGCCCGTGGGTAAAACTCACTTCAAGGCACTTGGCTATGAAAGGTGACATCTCTCTCTTTTGATTTTACTCTCTTCCTAATAAGTAGCATAGTGCCTCCCCTATAGTAGGTGTCATAGAATAAGCACGAACATTCACGCACTCATTCATTCATTCATACAATGGAATATCATACATATATGTAATGAACAAGCCAGGCCTATAGACCTCAAAATGATGATTACATGTCTAACACATACCATTGAGAGAAAAAAGTAATGTCACCATTTTAACAAATATTTTACACAAAGCTGTATTATACATTATTTTTTCCTATGTTAATACATCCGTATGCCATAAAAATGGAAGAGCATGAATGAGTATACAATTTCCAGGCAGTGGTTACCTCTGGGAACAGAGGATGCAGAATGGTGACTGGGGCTTTGGGTTGTATCTTAAGTGAATATGACAAAATATTTGTTGAATTTCAAGTCAACATATGGAAGGATATATCCATATCCAACAATATGGAAGGATATATCGATTTGTGAGGTTTTTTTTTCCTTGCCCTTTAGTATTTATTTGGAGATTTCTTTTGAAATTTAAAAAAGTTAAAAATGCAGTAATGACTGGATTCCCAGAGGAATGGATTAGCTCCAAATTTAGTCTGAATCTCTGGTTTGCTCCTCTCAGTTGGGTGATGGTGGGGAAAATGACTTAATCCCTCTGATTTGGTTTCTCATGTAATAATTGAGAATTTCACCTTCAGAATTCACCTTCTTGTTTCCTCTGCCTCTTTCTCAAGACTGTTGCGCAACGTGGGATATCAATAAATAAACACGTTATCTCCACTTTTTGTCCTTCCAATAATGGAGTCAGTCCTGGTCATTCTTGAGTTTGACCTAATTCTTGATCATCCCACCACTTCCTTCTTTGAATTACTGGTTTTTGCAATCTCCTTTGGATTTCATAATAAACCTTTATTAGTCTTAATTTTTCTGGCTGTTCTTAAGTCTCTGGCGCAGAGCACTGTTTCTCCCAGTTTCTTAAGTAGCGATCATCCCCACAGTGTCCGCTGCTGCTTCTCTTTTTACGGTCTCTATTTTCCTTGTGGGTTCATCTCTTCCAGTGCTCGACCAGCTTCATGCCGGTAGCTACCGAAGAAGCGTGCCCACCTTGGGACAGCTCCAGATCCCACTGCCTACGGAACATTTCACTTTGATTTCTTACAGACACCACAGACACCAATATGTATATTCAAACCAAATTCCCTGTTTCCAGCCCATTCTCCCTGTGAACATGCGTTCCATCCTTGTATCATCCGTGCACTTTCATCCTTAACTTCTGCCTCCGTGTTCTCCCACACACGCAGCCCCCAAGTGCTGGGCTTTCTGAAAAATGTCTTCCCACCTATTTTTTCCTCCATCCCCATTTCCACCACCGTGGGTCCCACCGTTCTTATTTCTGTATCAGATTATTTCGTAAGCTGCTTCCATTTTTCTATCTCCTGGTTTGCTCCTCCAACCCATCTACTACACAGCTTTCAGGATGTTCTTTCTAGAATATACAATGTAAACATGACAGGTCCGACATGTATCTTCTAATGGTTCTTGAGAGACTTGAAGAAAAAGTCCATCCTTGGCATGGCGGGTGCAATCCTGTGGACTTCTGCAGACCCAGGCTGGTCCTCTCCATCTCCAGGGTGATGGCAGGCATGCGTCCTGCATACACACTTCCTCTGCCACACTAACTCCAGTCCCTTGTTTGCACGTCTGACTCGCTTATGGGATTTTTCTAGAGGAGTGATCCTGTCTACTGTTCTCTACAGCCTGGCATAGTAGCTGCACCACACAGACACACAGTGACTGTTTGATGAATGACTCAATAAAGCACAGCATTGTGTTTTATGTACTTACTATACTAGATCTATTTGTGTTTGTACTCTGGCACATGAGCTGTTTTAGTTAAGGAAGCATATTATCCAGTTTTTAATATCCCACATCTCTTAGGGTGGTGTGGCACATGTCAGGCTCAACATAAATTTCTCATGAATGAATGAATAAATACTACTTTTACCAACTAACAAAATCTAGGGCATCCCTTCTTAATCACAAATGATTCCCTCCATAGAAAGAGACCTTCCATGTAAGGGCTCATGGGACTCCACGGTGTTCAAGCTGATGGAAAATATAAGAGGAAATAATTGGAAGGAAAGAGAATAATCTGTGAGTACATCAATATGAATATTGCTGTCTAACCACTTCTCAAGATAATCTCTTCCACCTCTGGAATTTCTGATTATTTTGGCTCTGCTGATATTGAGCCTTGAAAAGTTTTCTTCTTTCTTTCTTTCTTTTTTTTTTTTTTTGTAAATACTAGAAATTCTGTAAGATACTGGGGGGAGCATGGGTTTAAGAGCTATAAGACTTGAATTTTTATTTTTTTCTAGCACTTTTCTTAGCTGTTAGGTTTGTATGTGCTAATTAACATTTCCAGTGCTCAATTTTCTCATTTGTAAAATGTCTGTAAAAATAGCAACCGACATTTACTGAATGTTCACTGCCAGGCATTAGGCCCTGTGCTAACGTTGAGAAGGGATTACTGATTATAAACATCGCTGCGTCCCAATGTGTGAGGTGTTGTCCTCATCGTTCTCATTATTGCTCTTATTCTATTACATCATCACACAATATCAGATGGGTATGTAATATAGCATAGTGTCATTGGATAGGTTGGTCACGAGGATTAGGTTATGAAGTTTACACTGCATTGTTAATAACATTTTTGATTTACGTTTTGTAGCTGAGGAAAATGAGTAGCAAAAGGTTTATAGAAGTTAGTGAAACCCCAAGCAGAAAATGAATTTCCTAACCAGGAAGCTGTGGGCAGGGTGCACACCCTTCGTCCCTGTGCTCTGGGGCGTGAATCACTGGTGTGGCCTCCTTGTGGGGCTTGTATGAATATGATGTGGGCAGATACTTGTGCAGAGTGATGTCTAGTGAGCTACTACTGCTACTACTAATCCAGCTAGAACATGGGTCCTACCTCCTTGACTGTGAGTGCTATGAGGCCAGGAGCAGGCAGGCTCATGCTTGTCCTCTCTCATACTACCTTGCAGCATTCTTGGCCCATTTTAAAGACTCAATTATTTTATGAATCACTCATTTTATGAATGATTCATTTAGTGACTGAATTATATTTCTTCATGAATAATGTGAAACAAAATGGTCCACTACCTATTTAATCCCATAATAATGGGCATATGACGCCATGAGAAAGGAATGCCTCGTTTTCATTGTGGTGGTGGCTCCTGAGAGCATGGGGTTGGGGAAGAGCTGTGGCCACGGCTAGGAAATTTCAAACTCCATATGAAGGAGGGTGGGGAGGCTCTCTCCGCTAAGGAATCATGAGAATCTTAAGAGGTTTGACTTAATTACCATAAAGATTTTAAGCAAACTACCATTTTAAACCTAAATGAATTTCAAATCTATAGTTAGTAAAAGGATCTGTTTCTCTTGCCTTTTCAAAAATCAATTTTTTTTACAAATAATTTGCATAGGATAAAATGCTCCTATTTTAAATTCACTCCCCCCCGCCAAATTTATGCACCCATGTAACTATTATCACAATCAAAATACAGAACATTTTTTATTACTGCACATGTTCCCTTGGTCCCTTCCAGTCAATCCCTACCACCTGTATCTTCAGGCAACTACTGAAATGCTTTCTCTCAATCTAAATTATATTTGTCTTTTTTAGAGTTCTTATAAATTGAGTCATATAACATGTATTTTTTAGTTCAGCTTGTGTCACTCAGCTTAATGTTCTGAGATCCGTTCATGTCGTGCACATCAACAGTTCGTTCTGTTTATATCACTCAGTAATGCTCCACTGTACGGACACAGTGCAGTTTGCTTACGCGCTCCCCTTTGACGGCCACTTGGGTTGCTGATTTGTTGGCTAACGAAGCTTATGTGAACATTGGTGTGCAAGTTGTTGTGTGGAAATATGTTTTTATTTATCTTGGGTAAATACCTAGGAGGCAATTTATGGATTATATTTGTAAGTGTATCTTCAAGTTCATAAGAATCTACCAAGATGTTTTTGCAAAGTGGTTATACCATTTCACATGTCCTTCAGTGATACGTGAGCATCCGACAGCCTCTCCAGCACTTGGTTTTGTCATTTCTTAATTTTGGCCATTGTGGCAGCCATTCCTATTAATTTTTAACAAATGGTTTTATAACATAGCTATATATTCATTTTATAAAAATTGCCATTATAGTAGTTTTTAATTAAATTGTGGGTCAAAATTCATAGTGAGTAGAGACCAACATTCAAAGAAAGAGAAATAGAAGAGAAGAGAAATTATCTAAGTGCATCGCAGTAAGGCAGACATTCACAATGAAGGCAATGTCACTGTAAGGGAGTAAAAACTGGGTATTGAGGAGGAGGAATCTTGAATCTTACATTGGTTTTTGGCTCTCCAAAACCCAACAAAAACTTCTGAATCAGTATTTAATTTTTACTGGGTTTTATGGGCTGTCATGTGAGCAGCACTGGCCCTGAAGATATGCAAAGAGTATGCAAGATAAGGGCTTTAAAATTATCCTGAAGGGGCGCCTGAGTGGCTCAGTCACTTAAGCTTCTGCCTTCAGCTCAGGTCTGATTCCAGGGTTCTAGGATGGAGCCGTGCATCGGGTTTCCTGCTCAGCGGGGAGTCTGTTTCTTCCTGGGCCCTGCCCCCTTCTCATTCTCCTTCTCTCTTAAATAAATAAAAAAAATCTTTTAAACAAATAAAATTATAGTGAAGAGAGGGCTGTCACTGAAGGACTTTCTCTGGACCAAGTGCTCAGTATCAAAATCATTGAGTGACACTGTTTCATGTGTCTGTTAGCCATCTGTACGTCTTCTTTGGAGAAGTGTTTGTTTATGTCTTCTGCCCATAATAATAATAATAAAAAAATCACAGAGTGACAGGTGCTTGTGTGTGCCTGGTGGCTGCCTGGTGGCTGCTGCTTACACTCTGTCTCTGATGCTTTGGTAGTGATGCGAGCTTTGGAAATTAAGTAGAGAGAATTTACATTTTATTACTTAATTCCACAGAATTTATTCAAGTCATGGTATATCACAGGCTGAGAAGAAAGAAGGGGTGACACTGGATGTCTAGCAGCTACAGAAGTTACAAGTTGTTTTCTCATATGAAGCAAAATTACATTCTCTAAGAAATCTGAAACTATTTAAAAGAAATTATTTAAAAACTTATCTTCCTCTTCTTGGAAAAATAACTGTTATGTTTTCCTTAAAAAATGTTTGTACTATTTGTTATTTATATCAATTGGTACTTTCCCCATGGAATTTCATATATTACTACTAAATAAGTTAGCTTAAATGTTTCTCAGCAGAAATTGTAGTTCTAAAATTATGTTCAATGTTAATAGCTTTTTAATTTCTTTTTTTTTTTTTAAAGATTTTATTTATTTATTTGAGAGAGAGCACAAGAAGGAGGAGGGTCAGCAGGAGAAGCAGGCTCCCAGCTGAGCAGGGAGCCTGACATGGGACTAGATCCCTGGACTCCAGGATCATGACCTGAGCAGAAGACAGACGCATAACAACTGAGCCACCCAGGTGTCCCATAGCTTTTACATTTTCAGTTTAACTTTTAACTATAAAATTTTTTTGTCACTTTTAGGCCTACATTACATTACCTTTTTTATATATAAAGCCCAAATATACACATGACACATAAAGAGATATGAATAGGTCTATGGTATTACAATTTTATGAGTGAGGCGATTAGAGAAAAGGTCTATAAAAGAATAGTTTGGAGGTGATAATGAAAAAAGGGTTGGGTAGCACTACAATCAAGGAAAGTGTTTTAAAATGACTTTCTGTTTTACTTTTACAATTCTATATGATTATAACTACATGTAAAGTTACACAGTTATTTCCTTTAAATCTATGCACTATGTACGCTATATGCATATCATATAAACATAGATATTGCATTTCTCATTGTAGATGGCGGTAAAAAAAACACTGAAAAACACAGATGTGTGCATCGGATATGAACCGTAATGGTAATAATAAATCCGCCCTTCACGCTCTCTCTCAGACGCCAGGCTCTGAGCTACCCACCACACACGCGTGCGGTACTCCATTCGTTCCTCTGCACATCTTTGTGCTTTTACATGCAAGCAAACTGCGGTTCACACACATAAAACCCCCAGCCTTAAAAAGTGACTGAGTAGCCAACCGGAATTCGGGCTCAGACCCGGCTCACTGGAAGGCACAGGCTCTTTTTACTCATTTTGTCTGTTCTTGCCATTGACGGTGTAGTAGCTACAGGGATAAGTAAGGATGAAAATCTGGGCAAACACGCAATTGCTACACAACACTGCAGATGACCAAGTCACTTCATGTAGCGAGCGTGGGTCGTCAGCAGAGTTACTGTTTAGCCCCCGGCTCTGAAGCGTGAGGACTTGTCAGGTATAAAATAAGGGAATCCTGCGAGCAGCTGCCCAGGGGTCTTGGGGGAGGGTGAGCTGAAACGCGGAGGTAAAGGGCTGAAAGCAGAGAAATGGCTCAGGCACTTCATAGCGTGATTAGCTGTGGTGGTTGTAAGCCTGCCTGTACCTCAGGTGCTTGCAGTCCAGGCGCACGTGCCCGTCTACACACCCCCACAAACCCGCGCAAGGAGAAAGCACACACAGGATTGCTCTGGGCATTCAAGAAGTGGAGATGGCAGTGGTATTTGGACATGACAACGCAGGACAGAGACCTTTACCTGAACTCTGAGAGATGGAGGCGGCTTTGGGAAGGCAGATGACAAAGGGCATTTACTTTATGCCAGGGTCAGAAGAGAAAGAAGATGCGCTGTGGGCAATGAGCTTGGTGTTTAGGGAATGAGACTTTGTGAACCCAGATTCGGTGAGAAATGAGATGTAAAACAAGAAAGGAAGGCTGGTCATGGGACAAGGAGGTGAGACATTTGTGCTCAATTCCTTTGGGTCGCTGAAAGCCACTGGCAGTTTCTGGTCAGATGAATGGCATGGTGGCTTTGAAAGCTCAGGGGTGACATTATGCAGCGGCTGGGGAGAGATCCAACACAAGGGAACCGGTCTGGACACCCTGGCATGAGACCAGGCATACATGCAGAACAGAGCAGATGAGGATGCCAGGGGTGGAAATGAGATACAGGCACAGGCTGGAGCCCATCTCTCTCCGCCCCCACACCACCTCCCAAATCAACAGTACTGGTGTGTGACATCAGGAAAAAAAGCAATTAATGACAACCGTGTCATTCGAGGTCTCCAAGAATATGAGAGAAAAGTGTATGAATAATGTAGAAGTAAACAGAATAAAGCTTTGATGTTTGTATCTGTTCTATCCAATATAGTTATAAACACAGCAATATAAGAGATTGCAATGTAATATTTTAAGTCCATCTGAAACCTAACTTTGGGAACAGCATGGGGATAATGGCTGAAGCCCTCAGAAGGGATGCGTGGCCACGGGAGCTGGGGACACATGTCTGAGCTGAGTGAGTAAACCTGCACATACAACTTTGGGGTACTGTGGGTACTGTGCCCCAAGCAGTGGCCTCAGTTTACGCACAGATGCCAGTAAGGCCTCTGTGTTCCCATGGGAAGGACAGACTTCACTCCAGTTAGGCTAGCCATAGTTTTTGTGTGTCTCTGGAAAGATGAGGCTCCAATCTGCCGCACTAAGTAAAGCAACAACCCTGGGGAAAACTACTAGCATTATCACATTTATTGTCAAGTCCCCTAAATGCAAGGTTTAAATAGGTTGGTTGGTTTGTTTTGGTAATATATATGTTTGCACACCGATTTATTTAAAATTTTGTTACAAATGTCAAAGTTCGGTAAGTTTTATCCACATGCATTGGACATCCTGAAAACCAAAGAGCTGCAGCTTCACGTTGGGGCAGAAAGCAGAAAGTTCCTCGATTTTTAATGACAATGCATAACGAGTCATTATAAACTCTTCACAGAGTCAACACTCAATGCTCTAGGCAGGTCCTTCTGTGTGACCAAGCACAGTATCTGCTGCCCTTTACCAGGCTAAAAAAATATGCTGAGAAAGGAATTTGAATAGCAAATGTTACTTTGAATGTTAATTTGAAGTAATAGTAAGAGAAAATTCTTTCAAGTACCTTAGTGTTTCAGTATTCAATGCTTGCTGAAATAAAAAATATGAATAGAGGAAAACAACATCGAGATTGAAGAAAGGCAACTGGATGCTAATAGATGTAAAATAATTTTTAAAAAATATTTTTTGTTTTGGATCAAAAATCTTACCGAGGCTTAAATGGCTTTAGCTTTCACATCAATTGTGAGTTTGCACACTTGGTTGCATGGGTGACGAAGAGTAGAGGAATCTGTATCATCTCATAGAAATAACTTCTTTTATGTTGTGAACACTCTATTAAAAAGACTTCCCTGTTTCAGTTAAATTTTACTTTTGTGCTGCAGTACCAAATTCATCTTTTATATCTGATGCAAAGTATATTATAGCAAATTTCACAAGAATTCTTGTAATAAACTGTATTTACTTGAGAATACTTTTAGCAGAGGACGCAGAAAACAAAAGCTTTAATTCATACTCACTGCGGTAGTGTTGCTGGCAGGGAACGTCTAATAATGGAATGAACTTGTCTGTAAACATCCAGTTTAGACATGCAGCGGCAGGAAGTATGATTGGCAAAACTGATTGTTACTGGTTTGGGGCCTTGAGAGAGAGGCACTGTGATTTCAAACAACTACAAAGAAGGGACAAAAAGAAGAAAAAATTATATAGATGCTAAAAAAATACCTTTATGGTCAATGTTGGAGTCCCCAAAGAGTGAGATTATCTCTTTCTGATAACATAGTGCTCATTCTGCATGCAGGATGCAGAAGGCTTTCATGATCACACTGTAGAAACTGTTTTGCTTCTAATCAGTATCCTTTATCAGAATAATAAACAGTCCGTTTACTTATCTCATGTCACTATGATAAAGCATATTAGAATTTTGATAACCAGCTAACGACCACGGAGCAGAGATGCGACAGACCACCGTGTTCAGGGAAAAAGAATCTTTCCAGAGTCCCAGACTGCTCCAGGGGTTGTTACAAAGTGGCACAGATATAAATATCTTCTCGAAAGAAGAGTACAAAGCTATTGGCCACACAACCTAGAAATGTTTGGTGAAGTCCTGTTCTATGTAAACTGAATACAGAGACACAAAATACAGAGATGTAAAATCAGTTTTCATTCCAAATTAAATTTCTACCTCAAAGTAGTTTTACATTTGTCCAATATATCTTATCCATTCATTATGTTCAAAAGAAAAAGAAACACATTCATCACTTAAATGTTTGTTCCTGCTATTTTGGCAAAGGTGTTATGAAAGTAATAATCTTAAAATAAGGTGGGACATGATACACAATTGTGGGCTAGAGTCTCAAAATTTAAAGTCTCATTCTGAATGCTTTGTCTATGGGGAACTCTAATTCTCTTGTTCCTTCTCCAAAATTAATGTTTTAAATGGAATATACAAACGAATTAGTGATTAAGTAAAACTAAGTGGATTTAAATTCCCAGGTTTCTTAAAATCTGAATTACTAGTAATGATGGTGAAAGTTAAATCTTGGCCATTACTTGCTTGGTAAGATCAGTCTGTAGTCCTGTCACTGTAGCTAAACTACTTTGGTATTATTTGGTGCCTTTTCAGCAATACGAGCCACGCTAAAAATGGTGACAAACTCCAGAGCTTTGTGATTCGGCCGGTCAATATACTTTCAGGCCAACATTTAAAGATCACTGAAAATCTTTAGGGAATTGTATTAGTTCCCAACTTAGTCCTACAGGGAGATTCATGGAAATGAATTTTGAAGAATGAAACACAGAGATAGCTAAATTATAAACTGCACATTTTCTTCATTTGAAATGTGTTCATTCTATAGTCACTGAAAAATTCAGCTACTTTCTAAGCACAGGTGCCTTAGGTGGAACGAGCCCAGGGTTATACCCCAATGGGGCATTTTTTAAGAGCAAACACACTTGTATGTTGTATGAACTTGGAAAAGTCATTTAACTTATCTAAGCTGTATATTTCTTTAAAAATCGGTAAACCGAGGAAACATTTGACCCATTGTTCATGGGACTGTTAGAAAAATTACATAAACTAATGTATATGAATGTGATATGCATCCTGATTGCCATATAGATGTGTTATTATTTGAATATTGTCTCAAGATTCTAGATGTCCTCCAGAATACTGTCCGTGCTACGTAGATAATCCCAGCATATAACCTCAACATATCCCAGTATTATGACGCTGACCAGTTTCTTCCCTAGAAGGCATTTGTTTATGCAGTTTGGGAGAAACCTTTTATTAGATGAGCTGTCACCGGCAGAAGTCCTTTGCACTAGGTAAAACTATTTTGAGAGAATTGTGCAGTGTCTAAATACACTAAAGTTTATCTACTTCTTAGAACATTTCTGGACCCTATGTTAAGAACCAGTGCAACAGAAGAAATGTAAAGTTATTCCAAAAATAAGCAGTGTTTAATAAATTGCTTATTTAACTTTTATATGTCTAAAGTTTATACATTATTTAAACCCTGTAATAGTAGAAATGGTAGGAAGATGTACAGGTCTGCTCATAAAATCTTAAGAATTTATGTCTAGTAGGCCGTTAGATTTGTGTCAGAGCTTAGGAGAGCCATTTAAAAGCCAACAACGTTAAAGTCGCAGTCGAAGTCTTAGACACTGATGAGATTACTTGGTAAGATCATGACTGGAAGGTGGAAATGTCTAATAATAGAAACCTGGGGAACAGGTGCACTTAAAGGATGAAAAAAGGCAAATGAAGTAGTAAATATGTCTGGGAAGAAGGAAGACATGAAGATGGGAGAGCCAGGAGGGGGTTCCTGCTAAGCCAAGGGAAGCCAAAGGCAGAGAGGAGAGCTTCACAAAGGTGTCTGTGGTCACAGGATCTGATGTCTCGGGGCAATGGAAGTAAGTGTAGGGATGGAGTGAAAACAAATGGTACCAGAAGCAGCTCCAAGGACTCTGGTGGGCTGGGCTATGGGATAGGAGCAGTGGGCAGGGTGGGGCTGGAGAGGAGAGAGCCCTCCAGTGACCAGAGGGAACGCACTTACATAGCTCAGGTCAGATAGGGGGAGTTTTGCCTGGAGGATGGGAGGCCAGTTATCACTGCAGGATGGCACCGTCTGAAGTGACAGGAGGCAGAAGAGAGCCTGAGTGTGAGGGGTAAGGGGCTTCTGTTGTAGAAGCATGCCTGGTATTCCCCAACCCTGTGCCTCACAGCACCTCCCCTGCACCTTTCCTCCTGGACTGCTGCATCCCAGACTCCGTTCTGGCACTTTCTCCTAAGGGCAGAGAGATCACAGCAAGCACGGACAGCCTTCAGCCCTCGCTGGGGGTGGGGGACGCTGGGGGATAATGTCTACAACCAGGACCTGCCTGTGAGTACCAAGTGTAGACTCAGGAACTGGGGCTTCGAAAAATGTTCTAGTGAGATCAGAACACTTAAATGCACATCAGGAAAGCATCTTCCTGAAAATAAGCCTGGTACTAAACTTTCAAGGGGTAGAAGAGAGTTGTGGTCCATGAACACACGGACTAAAGGCATAAAGGCGTAAAGGGGCAGGTAAAGAGGTGCTAAAAAAAAGACATCACTAGATCAGTCTACACAATCACAATCACAATCACAGTCAACTAATTTGATCACATTCATAAGCATTAGAACTACAGTACAGGGGAGTCTGGGTGGCTTAGTGGGTTAATCATATGCCTTTCACTCAGGTCATGATCCTGGGGTCCCACAACTGGCTCCCTGCTCAGTGGGGAGCCTGCTACTCCCTCCCTCTGTGCCCCTCGCCCTGCTTGTGCTCTCTGTCTCAAAGAAATAAAATCTTAAAAAAATAAACTACAGTACAATCTGAGAAAAAAATTACTTACAGTTAAATAAATAAAAACCCCAAATTTTAACTACTGATGTTTTTTCTCTTCTTTGAGTCTAAGTAAACAACTGACCGGTTAAATTCAGTTAATTTCTTCAAAAGGAATAAATATTCTGAATATTTAAAGTAAAAAAAAAATCAAGACTTTCCTTCTCTTGAAATACGTATCTTCCACCTCCAAAATTTTTACCTGAATGTTCTACCTAGTTTCTTTAATTCTCTACTTAACTGTCAGTGTGGACAAAATTCAAGAGTCCGGAGAAAGATGCCTTGACCAATATTAAAAGTAGAAAGGTTCTTGATAATTAACCTTTCCTCCTCTATGACCTTCAGGATGAGAGCATGCCGTGTATGTGTGCATTAAGTCACAATTGTACATATCATGCCTTGTCATATATTGAAGAGGTATCTTTCATTTTCCAATTTCTGTCTGCACTGGTCTTAAGTGTGTATATTGGTGGACTTCTCCCACTTAAAAGGATTATAAGGTTTCTACTTCCTTTTCAATAAGTATGATAAATTCCATCTTCTCCCTTACAGATCAGTTTGTGAATTTTGAATAGCAATATTGAATCCCTAAATTACTAAAAATGTCCACAGGCCCTTTTCCCTAATCAGATAGTGTATGCTTAGAAAATGTAACTTTTTTTGAACTAAAAAATATTAATAATTTGAATCACCATATAAACTCACAAGATGTCGCCTGCAAGTAAATGTACTTTGCAAATATCCAGCGACTTCGCTCCTTTACTAGAGAGAGAGGAGGAACCAAGAGCAGAGTCTGGGCACGTGCGTCTGCACCTGCCCCTTCCAGCTTCTGCGACTGGGAAGAATTCTCTAATTTGCCTTTGCCTCAGTTTTGTTACCTATAAAAGAGGGATAGTAACGGTGTGATTTCATAGTGGTCTTCTTTGGATGATGATTCTCCTTCAAAACTGAGTTGAATCTTTGAGGAATTACAGTGTTTTTGTTTAGAATTTTACCTTCTTTGGTTTTCAGAAACTATTGATTCACTAACTAGCCAAGCGCCCTGCTAGCTTCTCAAGAGCCATCAATGCATAACCCTTGCCACATGCTGCTCTCTCTTTCCTCCCTTCTCTCTCATATATATATGCACATACGGATTATACTACATATACATATATATCCACATAATATATACATATATATATAAAAATTTACTAGGTTAGAATTTTGAAATATCAAATAGTTTTATCACAAATGCTATTAGCAAGAACCTGCATTTTAACCCTCATGAAATCCATGCTTGCCATTATAGAAAGATCTAAACCAACACAGTAAATAACAATAATTTTCTCTCAAAAGAGTCAAGGTCTACCCATGCACACCACTGTTGAAACAATAAATAAATTCTTTAAATTTTTATAAAACAAGAATGCTTACACTAGGCTGTTTTGTGCCTTAATGGGTGCACACTAGTATTTTCTATTTTGGATTTAAGCTCATAGAGTGCAAAGTTTATGTATTATATTCAGTGTGAGCTAATCATTCCTTGTCTATATGTGTACTCAGCCAGTACTAACTGAGGATGATGACATTTATACTTTGATATTTTGAACATGATGATTTTCCTAAGACAGTTTCAGGCTATAAAGTGAACTGTTCTTGAACACTACATGATAATAGCTTGTACCTAATTTAGGATCTAAGTAGTAATAAAATTCATAATGGAGACTGATGGTATATGTTTTGCTTATGCCTGTTAAAGCAGTTGCTGGTTTTGAAGATCAAAAGGTTTATATAAAGATGGCATTTAAATAAGCCTGGAAATTGGGGGGGGGGAAAATCTGTGTATTCTGTAAAACCTCCATAGACAGGAGAAAACACCAAACATTTCCAAATGAGAGGTTCCCAGTTGTTCGTTATCTAGTGGAATTCCTTAATAAGAATATCTGATAGCCAATTCTCACCAACAAAAATGGACTTCAATAAAACCACGTTTGGAAACAATAGAATTGTTCACGCCAGCATAGCAACAGTCGCAAAGGCAAAGCAACAATCCCTACTTCTACTTATCTTGCAGGCTATTCAAGAGAAAGGTGTAGAACTTCCTTACTGACAAGATCCTGGATTATTCCTTTGGAATGTGTATGTGGGAACAAATACCAAACCAAAAAAAGGAAAAAAAAAAAAAAACAAACAAAAACCAACAAAAAAACCCCGCCCCCCCTTTACATCTTTTTTTAATACCCCCAAACATAGCCAGTTTCTCTTTATAGCATATCTCATTGCTATTTTTAATTTAAATATTCCAGCCCTGAGTCCATTAATGAAGTATCAACGTGTAGCTCCTGAACACTATGGTAATAACTGTAAAATAAGAGAGAGAGACTACATGGCATTTAAAGAAATAATCCCTAAAAATGGGCAAAGGTGAAAACTGAGGGTCCACTGCCAGCTTTTCAAGGGAGCATCCGAACCACACGGCCCACCCTCTAGGACCTACAGAACTGAAAGTGGGTCTGGGAAGAACGTAGGACAGCAGATGCTAACGGATTCATGTTTGTATTGAGTTAATTTTTATGTATTATTACACATAAAATGCAGATACAGTGCTGCAATTAAAAACCCCCATTCAGGAGTTTTAGAAATTCTGGATAAAATCTGTACACAGGATCAATACCTTAAGCTGGGAGAAAGGGTATTTTTAACGGACTCATCTTTTTCTCTTAAGGCAAATGTTACTCTTAAACGCCCGATAACTCGTATTGGTATAGAGCTTCTCCCCCACATCTGGATAAAACCTGATTTCCAACAACTGTGCCTGCCAGATATTAATTAGCTAAAGATTCCAAACAAATCACATTCCACTTGTTGAATACATCTGAATGCAATCTTTCAGACTGCTGCTCTGTAAAACAGTATCTCTGGGTTGTGTTCCCTAGTTGCACATTTTACTTAGGTTTAAATATGTTTTGGTAAAAAAAAATTTTTTGTGAAGCACTCAGCTCAACTCAGATATAATCTGGGATGTTTTTGCTAATATATATGCTTATATTATTTCTTTATAAAACAATACAAAATAGATTAGCTTGCTGTTTTTTTAGAATGGCAACACAGAATTTTAAATCCTGCTGTGCAGGTCCCTGAGAAGGAACTAGGGGAGAACCAGCTCCCTCACTGCGCTGGCTCCTTCCACAGGCACTCATTGAACCCAGCAAAGACGCTGAGGTTTCTTTAGCTCCAACTCCAAGATTTCCAAGGAAGCCCCATTGGGTCTGGTAGTTTTTCTTTCTCATTCCTATCTCCCAAAAAACTATGTAAGGTAAATACTAACATTTAAATAACGTTTTAATCCAAATGTTTGGCTCAAAAGCAGATGACTTTCTTCTGCTTCTCTATTTGAGTCATCAAATAATTTATCTTCTGCAAATTCACTTTCTCCTTTTCGGTTGTATCTCTTAAATATACAATTTCTCATAAGAAAATAGACTGAAAGCATATGTTTATGAAAGAGGTCAAAAAGACACCCAATGTACTTCTCAGAAGCAGATAGCTGGGGGACTTTGAAGCAGTTGTGACCTTCTAGTTCGTTCTGGAATGCTTCATGCATATGGTTTCACTTTTTAACTAATGGCTGGCTTCCTCACACATTCTGCTAACCTGCCCTTCACTGAGCCCCATAAAACAAATTCTAGGAAGTTTTTATAAAAAACTTGGGTTTAAAAATACTTAAGGTACATTGTCCTTAAAATTTATATGATTCTAGTTGGCGACTTTTTTTGCTAAAGGATATGTCTGGAACTCCTTTAACAAGACAGAAATTCTTTTTTTTCCCCTACAGAAAATACAGCAATAAGGAACTTTCCCTTTATGTTTGAAACAGATCCTCCCATGCTCCCCTTTATAGTATATTGAAAATAAAATAAAAAATATACTTAGGAAAGGTACTACTTAGGTGTAACCTTTTATAAGTTGAAATAGAAGCAAAAATGTTAAACACACATGAAAACCTTGCCTTCAGGAGTTTCACGTCTCACTGTCCTTGATGTGCATTTCCATAAAGCCCTGCATTTCTCTTTCACACATTTAGACAACTTTTATTTACTTGACAAATGTTGACTGCCTTTCCCTGCTAACCTTTGTGCTGAGTGCAGGATCTATTCGTCACGTTAACCCTTTATATGGCAGAGTATGAACACCACATGGTGGGTGCTTCACCCCACTTGCTTAATTCAATTTAAATTAAAATAATCGCTTCTATCATTAAAAGTGGATTCTTCAGGTAGGAGAAGAGCATGATATTAAGAAATCAAAAGGAGAAATGGATGGGACTCTCAGTAACTGAATGTTGGCTTTCCCTTGGCATTGGCTTTCGCTCTTCTCTCCTGATATGTGAACTCTCTAGGTAGTAACAAGGACGCCAGGGCTTCAAACAGCATTTATCAATATGCTGCTTCCTCTCATATCTGCAGCTGTGGATCCAGTCGCCGTGGCAGAACTCTAGAATCACATGCCCAATCTTCTTCGGGTATCTCTACCCAAGTATCACTCCGATTCTTCAAAACCAACACATTCATGGCTCTACCCCTTGACCCTAAATCTGCTCTCTTTTCTTTATTCATGGAATTTAGTGCCTAATGCTTACTATGTGCCAGCAACTGTGCTGTGATCGAAGGTAATGATCAGTCTCCACTGTCATGGAGTTTGGAGCTTAGGGACTAAAGCTGTCGGACAGATGAGGTAATGATGCTGACATATGGGCATTAAAGGATGCTGCAGACCACACAGCAGGCTGTCTTAGAGGGTGACCTTCATATCTACGCCTAAAGAGCCGCAGAAATTCTTGATGAGGGGGGTACAGGAAGCTGTGTAAGGAGACGGTTCCAATACAGAGTATTGTAGTGACCCTATGGAAGGAGGTACTGACAACATTTAAGGAGTAGGTGAATTTGGGTCCTTGTGGAAAGTAGTATTTGGGAGAAAGCAGTGGCAACTGGGACTGCAGATTTAGGCAGCAGCCAGATCACAGCAGGCCTCACAGACCACGTTGAAGCATTGACCCAAAGAAGGCCCCTTAAGGAGAGTGTCGTTCCAAATATGTCACAGCTTAGAGCGTTTGCATAGATCAGTCAGAACACATGCTAGCCTGAGCAGAGACTGACTTCTCATTTAGAAGACAAAAACTCACTTCTATCACGTGGCCCATGACTAGGAGGGAGATAGGGAGATACGAGGCTGGCCCAGGTGACTAATGAATGTGGCCGACGTCAGATGAGATCAGCAGGATGATGACCCTGGGTAGATTCTAGCCATGTTTGGAAGGGAGATTTAACTCGAATTATTGACTGGGCTTTTAGTGAAATGGAGAATAACTGTGATTAACCAAAAAGATGGTGGTGTCACGTACAAAGAGAATACCGGAAGAGGCAGAGGGTTATTTACTTGCTTGTCCATCTGTGTGGGTGCGGTGGGCTTGGGGGAACGGGTCATAACTTCAGCATGGCACACATGAACCAGGACCCACCAGAGGGGAAGCCAAGTCCCAGGCTGGAGTATGGGAACCATGAGAGATGACAACACAAACCAACCACGAGAAGCCAGACCTCAGAAGTTGTATAGGCAAATTCTATCCTTCCCATGAGCAGATGACCAGGAGGCAGCAGGCAAAATGAATGATTTCAACATCATAAATCTGCTATAAAAGCCATCCTAAATTCTAGGAAGCCTGGAGGTGAAAGGATGAAATTCAGTGAGAACAGATTTCATATGATCAACATAGACTTAGTTTTCTCTTAGAAAAAATATCCTACCTGGGGATACCAGACCAAATTCTATTTTACCTACACATACCTTAAATTTAGCACTAAAAGCTCTTCTTAGCCTGGAAGGCTTCTACTTTCTGAAGCCTACAGCCTTCTGACACCTCCAGCTTGACAGAAGCTTGTGTGCTCTTGTGCATACACACTTATCCTAGAATAAAAGCCTTCACTCTGGCACCCAGTAAGTCCACGTGGGACCTCATCCGGGCACTGGAGGTAATAAATACGCAGTCGTGCCATAGAAACCAGTGGTGAACAGAAGACTACGTTCATTCATTTTGTTTACTAACAATGATTTTTCTGTTTTCTGAGTTTAGATTTTTACCTAAGGCACTCCTGGTGTCATTTGGCACATGTGTAAAGTGTGTATTTACTAAGACAATAGTAAGAGCAATAGAATGATGACTTCTCATATCAGCTGTGAATAGGAAAAAAAGAGGAGCATTTTCTCCTCCGTTTGTTCAAAAATAGACATTTAAAAAATACTCTTCTGAAATTTATAGCCCATACTTTGATTAGGCAATAGGATCCGTTTATTTAAAAATTACACACATGAGTTAACAAACTATATTACTATTGGCCTTTAAGGCAGTAGTTTTGAAATCTGTTTCGACAGATAAGGACACCTCCCCTCCTGGGAACTGTGGGATAAGCACTACGGATGTGTCCATATCTTCATTTCTTTTTCTCTGGTGAGAGGGTCAGTTTTAATGTGCTTCCAAAAGGGGATGTGTGCCGATTCTGTGCCTGACACTCAGGGTACTGGTGAGCAACACAGATGTGTTCTTGGCTTTATAGAGGAGGTGGACATTCATCAAATAATAATGGCTATATTGTTATAAACTAGGATTATAAGATGAAGGAAGTGCTAGGAGAGAAAAGTATGGGAAACTATCAAGCCTTTAAAAGAAATACATGATACAGTCAAGGAGGTCAGAAAACTCTCCCCCAAGGACTTCTTGAGCCATGTGGCAGATCGGAAGGACTGGTACTTCAGCAAGGAGGAGACGGGCAGGTGAGGGAGACTGACAAGTGTGAGAGAGGACGCCGGGCTAGAGGGGACACTGGTTCCCAGGGACTCAAGGAAGTCGACAGCAGTCGGGAGCACCGTAAGTTAAGAACAAGGGGCAGTTATGTCCCATGGTGCTGTGGAGGAAGGCAGGCACTGAAGGCTGTGATAGAGATTTAGGTCTTACTCAACAGCAGCGGGCAATCCCTGAAGGGTCTTTATGCTGGAGACTGACACCACCAGATTTGTGTTTTAAAAATATCACATTTGGGGGTCATTAAGGGAGTGCATGGGGACGAGGAGAAATGGAAGTGGGAACACCGAGAGGCATGGTTTTTCATTAGCTGGAAAGCATGAGAAGCCTGTTGGACTACAGTGATGGTGGTTGACATGGGGAGTCAAGATACTTAGGGGACAAGATGGACATCTGATTTGGTGACAGGCTGGATGTGTGACAAGAGAAGGGAGACGGCAGGGAAGACCCCTGTGTTTCTGACTAGTGATGAAGTCACACGTCAGGAGGGGAAACCACAAGGCCAGGGTGTTGTCTGGGCTGAGTGCGGTGCTGGGAACGGGAAGCTCGTCTAAGCAGCTACTGCACAAAACATCTGAGCATCCGTATCTAAAGAAGACGCACTTTGAAATATGTAATTCCAGTATTAAAATAAGGAATACACCTTAACACATGAGATGTTAAGGTTAAAATAAGATGTATTTTTTAAAGAAAATTCATTTTAAAACATTTTTTCTATCAACATGCCATAATAGAAGAATCTGCAGAAGAAATTAGTAATGAGCAATAAACAGCTTTACATATTGTCAACTAGCAACTGATTTTCACCAAGAAAATAAACTAACTCCAACAGAACAAAATCCTTTTAAAACACTTATTGCTCAGCTTTATACTTTTGCAATATGAGCACTTTGAAAGTAAAGTTTTATCTAACAACCAAATCCAGTACGGCATTTTTGAAATGATAAGTAACGAGCTTTTAGTAGATACATCTTATTTGGTGAAATAATTCTTCAAGAACTGTCTTTTGAGGCTATTCTATGTCATCCCATTTTTATTTTTATTTTGTTAAAGATTTTATTTATTAGAGAGAGAGCATGAGAAAGGGGAGGCTTAGAGGGAGAAGCAGACTCCCTGCCGAGCAGGGGGCATGATGTGGAACTCGATCCCAGGACTCCAGGATCATGACCTGAGCCGAAGGCAGTCGCTTAACCCACTGAGCCACCCAGGGGCCCCTGTTATCCCATTTTTTTTTTTTAAGATTTTATTTATTTATTTGACAGAGAGATCACAAGTAGGCAGAGAGGCAGGCAGAGAGAGGGGGAAGTGGGGTCTCTACTGAACAGAGAGCCCGATGCGGGGCTCGATCCCAGGACCCTGAGATCATGACCTGGGCTGAAGGCAGAGGCTTAACCCACTGAGCCATCCAGGTGCCCCCTTGTTATCCCATTTTTAAAAAAGGTATAGCCTTTTGGTCTTTGGAAAATGTAACTGGTATATCTAGGCCTTTGAACCTTAAATCGGTATCAACCAAATTGATAGCGATTTAAGTCAAATCCCGTAATAATGATATAACCTAGGATACATATCATACTGCTTAATCGAAATATTTAAAAACATGCTAGTAAAGACATTCTGAAAATGTAATTTCCTCACTCACTTTTATTTTCTCTAACTTTTAAAAAAATGACATTTCAAGAAACTCAGAAGGCCAAAAATCCTTTTATGGAATTTGGCTTAAATATAAAAGCAGCAACATTTTTAATATTAACATCTTTTAAAAAAATGAATGTTAGTTTTTTGGAGGCTATCCTACTGGAATAAATATTTATTTTGATTTTTTAAAAGTATTAAGTTCCAACATTTATTAAAGGATTTTTAAAATCACGTTTTACTACAGCGTTAAGATAAACACATATTATCCAGTAAAACCTGTCAAATTAGTAGTATTTTATTCAGAAGAGTATACACTAAATCTACAGCTTCTTAGCTAACAAATTCCTAATTATTGTTTGATCAAGATGGAGGGGTAAGGGCGGGGTGGGGGGGACACGACAAAGGAGTTTCACTATGCTCAATTTCTACAATTATATGTTATCCTATTAAAATATTAGAATTTTATCAAGCACAGAAATGTTATCCCATGACCCACAAACATAGTTTACTGATTGTTTCTACATGTACAAATATATTTAGAATTATGCTGTGTCTCTTGCTAATGCTTGTCGGAAGGAATGCTGTGTCATTGAGCTGGCCTGTAGAAGGTAATCAGGACTAAAGAAACTCCTGGCTGTGCTTAACTCTGATGATAACAGCATCACTCCTCAGTTTTGTTTTGTTTTTTTTTAATCTTTAAAGTTTAGGTACAGGTAAGTTGAAGAGAAAATTCAGTTTTATAGTTTATTTTTTGTTTCCTCTTGCAAGTCTTAGTATCTGAAATGGCTTATTCCGTCATCACACATACGTACAATACAAAGAAATACAATATATTTTTCTCAAAAAAGCAGTCTGGATTGTATATTAGGACAGTGTCTCCAAAACCAGAGCCCAAATGATCATCAGAGTAAAAATCTTAGACATTTCTAACCAGATGAGAAAGCACAGTTGAAGAAACTCAGGTAATCTTAATTTTCATTTTCACTTAGTTGTATTAAAATAGGAGTAGATTTTATTAATGGGATCCAAGCTTTCACTCAGCTCAAGTTTCTGTGAGAAGCTTTAATGATACATATTCCAAGTATAGACATTATTTGACTAAAAATGTTAATTTTTTGTCATTCCACATTGTATCAAGCAAACCTCACCATCACATTTTTAAAATTATTTTTCATTTTGAAGGTCAAAGTGTAGTTCTGAATGAAGCCAGATTACCTATGTTATTTCAACTCTCAAAAGTGATTGGAAAAGCCTTTCAGGCAAACACAGGTTTGACTTTCGGGAAGTTTGCATCAGCTCAGCCCACAGCCTGGGCTTCTCCAAATATCTCTGTGCAGAGGCCAGTGACACACAGCGCTTTAAGCCACACTTGGTGGTTGTCCTGGTGGTTATCACAGCTCGTCATGTGCCTTCTGATAGCAGTCTCCTCGCCCACAGGGGACCTCAGTGCAGGGTAGCGCAGCTGAGCCCCAAATCCCGGACCCAGACCCAACCTCGAGATAAGTTTCTTGATTATTATACTAAAAGCTTCACAATGTGATGGGACTTTACGGGTGAATCAAAATACTTGAGATTCAGTGTCAGAATATTTTCTTGGCTTTCCAAGTGGACACAGTGGACACGCCCCGAGGACTGGCTTACTTCAGTATCGTCCCCGGTTGCACAGAACACAGGTGTTTCCTAGCACGCTCTGAATTTGTGATTCGTGCCGAAGCTCTAGAATCAGAAGACTTAACTGTTTAAAAGTAATCAATGGCCAAATGGCAACATTTAGATCTCTCTCTCTCTCTCACACACACACACACACACACACATTCATACGTATGTTGATGATTTGTTTCCCTTGGCTGGGACATCAGAGCTCATAAAGCAAGAGTAACTTTCTCGGCGAGATTAAAGCCTCAACACCACAGAGTACTGAGAAGTCCCCTTCACTCCCCAAAGACAATATAAACCGCTCAGAAGGGCAGGGGGACCCGCACCACGGTCAGGGACTGAGCGGGCGGCCCGTGGGGCCAGGGCACCTACCGTCTTGCTGAGGTGGCTTGTGCTGGTGTTCATACACTGTAGGCCCTCGCTGTTACAGCAGCCCCCACATCTGTAGACGGACACACATGGAGGTTTAAAGAAGGTGTTTGTGGCAGCTCCAAACTCCTTCCCCACATCTATACACACCTCACGGGGTGCGCACTGAGTTTTTCTCCACTCATTATCAATACCTGTCGGGTCACAGGGAAGGCCGTAAGTTACACAGAAGCCAGCGAGGGGGGCGAGCCCGCAGCGAGTTGGAAGTCACGTTTGATCTCAGATTTTCAGACTGAAGTTTACTACGTGAGGTTAAAAAAAGAAATAGTTGACAGGATTCTAAATTGCCCTGAGGATCGGAATGCAATATAATATTTATTTAATACTGAACAGAGAAGCGAAGGATATTTTCTTAAAAAACGAATTTCTGTAGTCCGGTAACAAGCTAAATTAGGATTATGCTTTCTTAAAACAACACCAATTTTTCTGTAGCACTTATGTTTGGTTTTCTTTGCTTCTGAAAATGAAAATTTAATAATACAGATGTTTGCAGGACCTGCGGAGAGACAGTCACGCTCATTTGCTATAGCATGTACTATTTTTGCGGTTTCAAGGCAAAGATAAACAACATGATTGAATTTTTCTTTCTAAACTGAGATGTAAATGAGGAAATTGCTCCGGGTTTGGACTGAATTCAAAGATCGTTTTCAGGCAGGCTATCTGGCAGCTTTGGGTACCATCACTTGAAATGCAAGGGTGTTTTCCACCAACTGGGATATGTATCCTGAACTAAGTGTCTTCAGGAAAGTCAGATGCTCGCTCTTGGAATTCTGTTTCCAGTGACCTACAGGCTTAGTTCTAATACTGTGGACTCTTTAAATATTGCATTAGAGATGACGGACTTCTCAAATATTCTGGCTTCTTTTCCCCATCTTCTCCCTCAAGTAAAATTTTTAGAAGAAAGGATATAAACTATGGGCTATTCAACCTTGAAGCCATTTCGCTTGCATGTCTTTTCAAAATGATTTGCAATCGCAAACCGTGATAGCGATGACGCTCTCCCAACTGAAGGAGTTAGTTTTTTTAAAAGTGGCCCACCAATTTATGCTATTGCCCTTCTATGCAGCAAAATTTCTTATAATGCTCCCTGCTAGATTTTTCAGTAGCTTTCCAAAAGTCTAGCTCCCAAGCCAGTTACCTGTGAAACAAGGCAATAAGAAGTCTTGGAAAAGATGATTTGGGGGGTGATTTAGAAATTAAGCACTTCTGAATCCGAATCAGAAAATGTATGTACAATTATTTTGTAAGATACAGAATATTTAAATGGGGAAACTGACACATTGTGGAAAATACTTCTTCAAGTTTTTAAAATTTTGCAATGGAATATCACCTTAATAAAAAAAATGTGTTGGTAGGTGTGTACCTTTCTATTTTTATATTTCGAGAATTCTTTACCACTCAGAGTGAAATTATAAAATGCTGTATTTTGAAAATCTTCATTCCTGTTTTTTTTTCCTTTCAGCCCTAAGGCATTTAGTGGTACAAATGCTGAAATTTAAGAACCAAAACAAAACAACAGGCTGGCAGATTTCACTGGGCTGATATATAAAGCTTATCATATATTTTCTTTCCCATACTTACTTTTCAAGATCTCTGCATTATAATGTGCTGCAGCAAATTTTACAGTCTCTTCTGTTCTCGCATTGATGTTGGGCTGTTCTTTGTAACGCTGCCAGCCGCCCTTCTTTAATTGACACTTGTACATTTTCCAATATTCTGGGTAGAGTACGGTCATGAGCTCGTCCACACTAGACACTGACCGCAACTGTTCCTCCAAATCTTTGCCTGCATACGCCTATCAAAGAAACACGCATGATAAGTTATCAGATTAAGAGATTTGAAAACAAATGCACTAAAAAACCCTCTAGGTTTAATGTTATATATGCCAGATCCTTATTAAAAATGTTATTAATTTAAAAAAAGTTATTTATCCTTGAATTACTTCATTTACTTGGTAAAATTATATTCATATTTTAATTTGAATCAATACCATGATTAAAAATGAAGTTAAGTATGCACAACCAAATTTGTAAAGTATATATTTGGTTTTTAAGATAAGAATTTTGTGAGACGTAATTTTATTTTTTTCTATTTTTAAAATTATTTTTATTAACATATAATGTATTATTTGTCCCAGGGGTACAGGTCTGTGAATCATCAGGCTTACACACTTCATAGCACTCACCATAGCACATACCTTCCCCAATGTCCATCACCCAGCCACCCTCTCCCTATCCCCTTACCCCCAGCAACCCTCAGTTTGTTTTGTGAGATTAAGAGTCTCTTATGGTTTTGAGACATAATTTTAAAAATAATTTCCAAAGTAGCTTGTTGGATTTATAGTTCTACATAACTGGCAAATTTTTAAGTCTGAGAATGTATTCAAGCCTGTATTATCCTCCAATACATATAAACTGAAGTCCGCTCTAACGCTTTGCTTCGCTTTTAGTTATCAGCATCAGTAAAATATAATGGAGCAGGATGCTTGACATTAGGAAACTCTGTTTTACAGAAGTGGTTTTAGAATGAATAATTCCACGAAGGATGGGATTTCAGCAACAGCATCCCAGGTTTATATTCTGGGAGAACCTCCAAGTGTTTCCAAAAAACCAGATTGTCAAGATTAATTTTGCTGTGAAAAAGACATGAAACAGTTTGGAGAACATTAATTCTGCTCATAAATAACTGTCCACATTACTGTGTCCAATTAAGTAGACCATCCCAAGTTATATTCAGGTAGTTACCATAGATACAAAAAAAAAAAACCCCTCAGTTTTCTAAACTATTCTTTGAAATTAAGGGAAAATGGGACATTGTTTAACTTCATCTACAAAGTGAAATACAACATGAAATGTTTATTTTATACTGCCATGCTTATCCCAGCTCTTAAGTCTAAATGTGGGAGGAAATGCTTCAGACACTGGTTCTTACAGTTTAGCGTGTGCAGGAATCAGCTAGAGAAGTGACCACCCCCACTGGGGTTCTTGGATGGAGATCAATAGTCTACATTCTGGGGTGCCTGGGTGGCTCAGTGGGTTAAGCTTTGCCTTTGGCTCAGATCACGATCCCAGGGTCTTGGGATGGAGCCCCGCATGGGGCTCTCTGCTCAGCAGGGAGCCTGCTTCCTCCTCTCTCTCTCTCTGCCTGCCTCTCTGCCTAAATGTGATCTCTGTCTATCAAATAAATTTAAAAGAATAGTCTATATTCTAACAAGTTAGAGTTGGGCAATAAAATTGGATAATAAAAGTGTTAATTTTAGGATTTCCTTATTAATTTTAGGATTTCCCCTTCCTTTATTTATTGTGTCAGTGGAGTATATATTTAATCTCTTTAGGTCTGTGTTCTGAAAATAGGGATATTAATCCATTACCTTCTGGAATTCCTGATATGCCATCTGGCTACATAAATATAATTCCCTTGAATAGATGGAGGGTGGGGATGGAGAAATTGCAGTAAATGAAAGTGACAACATCTCACACAGTTGTCCAGTTGTTTATGAAATATTTGTCTCAGGAAAATCTCATCTATGACACAACATTCAAGAATCAAAAACGTCTTGGAATCTTAAAAGGATTGCAAGTGAAGAGAAAGGCTGCAAAAGTACATGGGTCAATTTTTGGTCATTGCTACCTAAAACGCAACATCACGGATGGGGTTTCCGTCTGTCTCTGCTAGCTTGAATAGCCCTCGAACAGCAGGAACACCATGGGACTGTGTGACTGGTGGGTCCCTGGGAATCTTTTTCCCATAATTTGGCTGGAATTAAAGTCAAGTCGTGACCTCAGCTGATCACACGAAACTCACAGGAACATGCATGAGTGTTCGCTCCGCCAGGAAGAGCTTCAGGACCACACCCACCAGTGTTACATGAGAGAGGAGAGGAACATGACAAGCCATACAGCACAAAGAGACAGTGGGGAAGTGGGACTTTCAGTGAAATATTATTCAAAATTTTAGGACAAATCAAAATTGTGCTTCACATTTTGTACTTCGAAACTTAGAAAGGGAAAGTAACATTAATTGTATCTAGGACAGAAAATGCCATTACTTGTTAGATAAATAGAAAAATATAAGCATACAATTCACAAGAGAAAAAACACAATATAAAAAAGTGAAAAAAAAAGTGCCAAAGCCAACCTACAACATAGGAATAGAAAATAAGGTTTTATTTATATTCTTAGGCTGAAAAAAAGGCTTTTTATGTAAATTATCTATATGGTAGAAAATACTGGAAACCAAAATACAATAAAGTAGGGAAACTATTTGCAATATACATGACAGATGGAAATGGACTAAATTCTTAAAATATCTCATGAACATGATAATGACAAAAAATAAACAGGTGCTTCAATAGAAAAATGGGCAAAGATCTTAAACTGAAGATTCACTGAGAATAAATATGTTAGTATGTATTTGGTGATGGTAAAAGTGAAGGAAGCCCTAATTTCTTTCAATCCTGGTGGGAATATAAATTTGTAAAGCAATTTAAGGCAAATGTGTTATTTCAAATTGGAGGGAGTTGAGTTAAAAACAAGCTCCGTTTTATTCAGCAAATTCACTTTGGAATTAAATTTTCCATCCAACAGAAGTGAGACTATCATTATGCCAGATATAAGTACAAACTTGTTATGCGGCTGTCTATCATATATGAACTTAAAAACAATCTGTACAGACAATAAAAAAAAACTGATTAAATAGTATAGAGTACAAACATAAATGTAATAATACAATAACTGAGATATGTAAAGAGGTTCATAAGTACTCTATGAAGAAGTATACAATTTAGACACAGTACACAGGATGTTTATATATGTAGTAAATATTTTTATAAAACCAAATTCACATATAGATTGTATGCATACATTTGCATATATAGACAAGAATAAAACATATGCAGCTACATATATATATATATATTCTCCAAATTGCAGAATTAAGGTAATTATTATGTCCTTCTTTATAAATTTTTATACTTTAAATTTTACTTTTTTTTAAAGGTTTTATTTATTTGAAAGACACAGAAGGTATCAGTAGGGGAAGGAACAGAGGGAGAGGGAGAAGCAGACTCCCCGCTGAGCAGGGAGCCCAACTCAGGCTCAATCCCAGGACCCTAAGATCATGACCTGAGCCAAAGGCAGACACTTAGTCCACTGAGCCACCCAGGCACCCCTGTACTTCAAATTTTAAATAATGCACATATATAATTTTGAACAACAGAATGACAATTTGAAAATAATTGTCTCTAAATGCGTTGGCTCTTATTTCGGCCTTCATTTGCTTTTTTCTTCTTATGTTTCTATAGAGCATGCCTTTGACATATTAATTTATAGCAACCACTGGCAAAAGCAGAAGCTGTCATAGACAAAATGGTATTAGAATAGCTTGATACTGGGTAATTAATTTATTTATTCCCATTAGACTTTAATTATTATATCTGTGGAAGAAAAAGAAACCTTAATATCAAAAGACCAGATTTCCACCTTGGCAAAAGACCTTTTTAACTGAGGAAAATTAGATTTCATTTTTTCAAGTCTCCCTCTATAAAATGGAAATCATAATATCTTTCTCATAGAATTTTTCTGATGATCCAAATAGACATTTGATACAGAAGTATGTTATACATCTTATAGGTAAAGGTGAATAACTTGTCATTATAACATCTATAGACGGCAAATGCACAGTACAGATTTTTTAGGTAAACTGAAATTTTTACTCAATTTTGAACTGTAACTCTCAGTATTGTACCAGTTATGGCATCCTATTTCTTTCCATGTGTCCTCTGCATTTTTGTTCTAAATGAGCAGCAACCTGGGAATTCAGCATTGTCAGCTAAGTGATATGGCCAATGTGTGACTCTGGAGAAGACCCCAATCTTAAAGATAAAACAGTGCCAGTTTACCATGGCACATTCACGTTCACATTCTACTTTTGAGGAATTAGAAGGGGTCCCAGTAAACCTAGAAGGAGTTCTGAACCAGGAACACCCTCAAATCTTTCAAGTAGAGGTGTATCTGTGTGAAAGGTTCCTTCTCAAAGCTTGCTCTTTTTTCTTAGTATGATATACTTAACTCCCAATGTTAAATTAGTTTTAGGTGTACAACATACCGATTCAAAAATTCTATATGCTTCTCAGCGGTCACCACGGTAAATGTAGTCACCACCTGTCACTGTACAACTTTATTCTAGTATTACTGTCTACATGCCCCATGCTAAGGTTTCTATCTCCATGACTTATTTATTTCAAAACTGGAAGTCTGTACCTCTTAATCCCTGTTTCTATTTCAACCATCTGCGTGTGCACCTCACCCCTGGGAACTACCAGCTTGTTCTTGTATTTAAGAGTCTCTTTGTTCTGTTTTGTTTTTTTTTAGATTCCACAGTTCCGTGTAAGTGAAACTGTATGGTATTTACCTTTCTCTGACTTGTGGTGTTCAGCATAATGCCCTCTAGGTCTATCCATGTTGTTGCAAATGACAAGATCTCACTCTTTTATGGTTCGGGAATATTTCATTGTGTGTAGTTATATGGATGTGTGTGTGTGTGTGTGTGTGTGCACGTGCGCGCGCACGCAACACCTGGGTAACTTCTATATCTTGGCTATTATAAATAATGCTACAATAAACATAGGGGTGCACATATCTTCTCAAACTAGTGTTTTCATTTTCTTTGGGTAAAATAGTAAAATTACTGGACCATACAGTATTTCCATTTTTAATGATTTGAGGAATCTCCATACTGTTTTCCACAGTGGCTGCACCAGTCTACACTCCCACCAACAGTGCACGAGGGTTCCTTTTCTCCGAACCTCACCAACACTTGCTATTTGTCTTTTTGATACTAGCTGTTCTGACTGGTATGGGGTGGTATCTCATTGTGGTTTTACTTTACATTTGATCATCATTTGATGATTAGTGATGTTGAATATCTTTTCATGTGTCTGATGGCCATTTGTACGTCTTTAGAAAAATGTCTCTTCAGATCCTCTGCCTATTTATTAATTGGATTGTCTGCTCTTTTCTGGTGTTGTAGAAGTTGCTTATATAATTGAATATTAATTCCTTATCAAATATATCATTGGCAAGTATCTTCTCCCACTCAGTATGTTGCATTTTCATTTTGTTGATGACTTTCTTTGCTGTGCCATAGCTTTTTATTTTGTTGTAGTCCCAACAGTTTACTTTTGCTTTTGTTTCTCTTGCTTGAGGAGACACATCCATAAATATGTTGCTATGGCTGACATCTAAGAGATTACTGCTTATCTTTGCTTTTTACAGTTTTATGATTTTACGTTTTACACCTAAGTCTCTAATCCATTTTGAGTCTATATTTGTGTCTGGTGTAAGAAAGTGGTCCAGCTTCATTCTTTGCATGTAGCTGTTCAGTTTTCCCAACACCATTTGTTGAAGAGATTTTTTTTCACCATTGTATATTTTTGCCTCTTTTGTAATGGGTTAATTGACCATATAGGTGTGGGTTTATTTCTGGACTCTATTCTGTTCCATTGATCTGTTATCTCCTTTTGTGCCAGCACCGTACTGTTTTGGTCACTACTGCTTTGTAGTACATCTTGAAACCTGGGATTATGGTACCTCCAGGTTTGTTCTTGTTTCTCAAGAACATAAAATAGCTTAAGCTATTTTAGGTCTTTTGTGGTTCCATATAAATTTTAGGATTATTTGTTGTAGTTCTGTGAAAAATGCTATCAGTATTTTGATAGGGATTGAACCGAATCTGTAGATTGCTAGGTAGTATAGATATTTTAATAATATTAATACTTCTACCCCATGAGCATGGAGTGTCTTTCTATTTGTTTGTGTCATCTTCACTTTCTTTCATCAGTGTCATAGTTTATGGAATACAGGTCTTCTCCTTAGTTAAGTTTATTCCTAGGTATTTTATTTCTTTTTGGTGTAATTGTAAATGGGATTATTTTCTTAATTTCTCTTTCTGCTATTTTGTTATTAGTGTACAGAAATGCATCAGAGTTCTGTATATTAATTTTATATCCTGTGGTTTTACTGAATTTTGTCATCAGTTCTAGTAGTTTTTTTTTTGTGGAGTCTTTAGAGTTTACTTTGGGGGGGTTCTATGTATAATATGTGATCTGCAAATTGTGATATTTCTTCCTTACCAATTTAGATACCCTTGTTTCTTTCTCTTGTCTGATTGCACTGGCTAGGACTTCTATTACTAAGTAGAATACAAGTGTTGAGAGTGGACATCCTTGTCCTTGATCTTAGAGAAGAGCTCTCAGTTTTTCACCACTGAGTATGTTAGCTGTGGGTTTTACATAGCCTTTGTTATGTTGAGATATGTTCCCTCTAAACCCATTTTGTTGAGAGTTTCTTTTCTTTCTTTCTTTTTTTTTTTTTTTTTTTTTTTTTTTTTT
>NW_019154095.1:8021282-8159004 GCF_002288905.1 Enhydra lutris kenyoni
TTTTTTTTTTTTTTTTTTTTTTTTTTTTTTTTGTAGTATCTCTGTATTCAGGGTGCTACTGACCTTGTAGAACAAATCTGGAAGTTCTCCTTCCTTTTCTATTTTTTTGGAGTAGTTTGAGAATAGGTATTAACTCTTCAAAAAGAGTTTTTTTGGTAGAATTTATTTTGGTAGAATTTATTTGTGAAGCCATCTGGCCCTGGGCTTTTGTTTGTTGGAGTCTTTTGATTACTAATTTAATTTCATTCTAGTAATCTCTATGTTCAAATTTCCTACTTCTTATTCAATTCTGGAAGATGCATATTTCTAGTAATTTATCCATTTCTTCTGGGTTGTCCAATTTGTTGGCAAATATTTTTTCATAATATCCTTTTATAATTCTTTGTATTTCTCTGGTATCAGTTTTTATTTCTCCTTCTTCATTTCTGATTTTACTTATTTCAGTCCTTTCTCTTTTTCTCTTGATGAATCTGGCTGTTTTCAATTTTGTTTATCCTTTCAAGATTCAGCTCTTAGTATCATTAACTGTAGTATTATTTTCTTTTGTCTTTTTCTTTCATTTGTTTCCATTCCATTCCATTTCATTGTTTCCATTCTAATATTTAGTGCTTCCTTCCTTCTACTAGCTTTGAACTTTGTGTGTTCTTTTTCTAGCTCCTTTAGGTGTAAGGTTAGGTTGTTTGAGAAGATTCTTACTTCTTGAGGTAGGATTGCATCGCTATATCTAAATGCTTTCTCGAGTCTTCATGTTCATCAATGTTTTCCAGAACATTGAGGTCCTTTGCTTGAATGTTATATATTCTTTTTATTTTTCCACAAGAATTTAGTACATCTTACAATAGGAAGGATCTTAAAAATGGATATTCAACTGTAATAAAAACCTTCAAGTAATCTAAAAATGAATATAATTTTATACTCTATCCTTGGAGGGATCAAATACGATGGCCCAGTGATGACTCTTATGTAATGTTCAGTCTGTATGCATTTGCAAACAACCACCTATGTGACATTCCGTGGAGGATTTTGAGTGCTATGGAAGTCAAGCTGAGTGTGCAACATTAAAGACGGGGAGCTACCATCAGGAACAAACCGCTTTCTTGATAATTCATTGTACATGAAATACATTCCCTTTTTACCCTAACAGAAGAATGATGATTCCAGAAGTTACATGATGAGAAAGAGTTTTGGGGATTCACCTTCAATCCATAATTCCCCTAATTATGAAGAATCATAGTATAAACTGAACACCTGAGGTGGCATTGACTGTGGATCCTAATCACCTTTACATTTTACACACCTAGCCTGCAAAACCTAGGTTTCCTCCTCCTTCTCTTTGTTGACTAGCTGTTGTTCAGACACCTGCTAGGGACAAATCAAGAGTACACATAGGTTGTCCTTCCTCCTCCAAACTGTGACAACCCAGAAAGTCAATGATAAGTAGCAAGTAAGTCACTTAGGATTCATGTTAGTAATAGCCAATGAATGGAAAATTGGTTTTTAGAAAACCCTCCAAATCCAATGTCAATAATCTCTTCGAACAACAATCTTAAGTTAATTTCTATGTTATATCTAGACTTGACACTCATTTGATAATATTAAGAAGTTGAAAATTCATGAGGAAATGAATATACTTTAATTATGGAAAATTTTCTTTCACTTAGAAGCATAAATTGTTACCAGAGAGTAATAATCAGAATTGAAAGAGTGGGCAAGAGTCCATCCAAGACAGGTTTGATCACACTACTGTATTTTCATGAAATGGCCAAAAATGTCATAGGCAAATCTGTTTGGTTGTCCCATATATCTATATTTTGAGGGAGAGGAGGTAAAAAACTTATCGTTCAAACTGGAAAATAAGAGATGTTTGCATTTTTTTCATAAACTGTGTATATGCTGTCTTTAAAAGTCTGGCTCAAATTATACTTTATATTTGAAAAGTGTATATTTTGATGGACAATTTCACAAGATGAAGCAAAAAAATTTTGGTCAAATTATTAGTTTAATAAAACAAGAAATTTACTAAAAAGTTGAAAAGAAAATATTTTTCATATTATTCCCATCATATACATCATTCCTTTGTCTTAAGAAACCAAATTATCAGTAGAGATCAATTATAAGGCAATTATCAAGATAATAACTCTGTATTACCATTGGGTTTTCTTTCTTTCTTCTTTGAAAATAGGATCAGATCCAATCATTAGAATAAGTAGTTGCTGAAATTATTGTTTCCCTAATACAGCAGAGGAAATGCTTATTCAGTCCTTCTTCCTTAACAGGGGCAGTTATATGACAGGTGATCTGTGGGGTGTTCTCTTTCCTTCAGACAACTATCCACACTAGGCAAATTTGTAAATTTTACAGTATATTTTGATTAATGAAAAACACCTTTTAAAAACCAAAATCTGGAAAAGGTGGCAGAACGTAGAGGGCTTTGGATTTGAAAAATCATCCAACACATAGCTGTAAAATTCATTTAAAAAAATCACCCTTTAGTAGAGTCATAAATAAATATGTAAGATGAAATGTTATCCTTCTAAGGAATAGGAACTTGTAAATGTTTTATATAAGCTTAGCAAGTCATTCTACCTTATGTTTCAGGGAGGGTTTCAGAGTCAGGTATTTCCCCCCACAGATTACCCATCACCCATGTCTACACCAACCTGATATGCCACAGATAGATATACCCTGAAAGCAGACATTTACATTTCAGTTTAACACTGGAAGTTTTTTATTGGAAGTTTTAAGTTTCAATTTTTTTCTTAATCCCCTGAAATATTTTATTGTAAATTTTGAAAATAAGGCCATAGTAAAGAATGGAATCTTTTTATGTCTATTATTAATAGCATGGATCGCTCTTTTTTTTCCCAAAAAAAGAAAAGTCACTTTTTTAGTTTATCACATATATGAATTAAATTAAAAAATCAAATATTTATCTTATTATCTAAGTAGACTCATAGAAGATATTTTAAATATTCACTTTCAATTGTTATTGTGGAAACAACTTTCTAATTTAATGCCAAAGTAGACAATCATATTTGCATAATCCACACAATGGACAAGATAGCTCTATATACACTGACTACTTGCACCCAACACTGAAAACCACTCGCTTCTTATTTTTGAACGGAATTGGTCTTCCTTATAGAATGACAAACTGATCTCAGAACTATTAATTCCAACCTTTGTCCATGTACAATGGCAAAAATAGCACCAGACAGATGAAGCTAGAAATCAGGAATGTTTTTACTGACAACAAGGGACCAAGGAACTAAAACCATTCACTCAAGAATGACTGACAAGCAAGGAACTAAAACATATTACTCTAATATTCCAATATTTACATATTGTAGAGCAATGGCTTTAAACCAGGGATGATTGTCCCCTTGGGTCATTTGGCAACATCCACAGACATTCTGACTTTTCAGAACTATGGGGTGATGCTACTGGCCCTAGTTAAGTGAAGGCCAAGAACCTTGGCAACCATTCTAAAATGCACAAGACAGCTTCCTAAAGGAAAGAAAAAATTATCCAGGCCAACACTCACCTGGTGCTGTTTGTTGGGAAACTGCAGCTGAGTTAGAGTGGGCTTTGCCATATTTTAGCCTCTTAAAAATGTGTCAGAAGGTTAAAATTTGCATGCATTTTACTTTTTAAAACCCCCAGTCAGAACGACTAAATGAATGAATGTATGGTTTTAAAATATCCCCTGCAGGTGGACTTAGTAACATTCTCAGAGATACTTTTTATCTTTCAGGGTTACATCTTATTTTTCTTTTTACACAGGCATTTCTCAAAGCCTTGTTTCCTAAGGAGAAGAGAATGGAGTAGTTTAGACACAGTCTTCCTAGGTAAGTAAATTCAAAACATTTCATAATTATTTTCCTTTGATTGCTTTCATGTTTTCTTTTGAAGATTAATTTCAAAATCAATTTATACATTTTTTTGATGATGCTCTTTTAGAAGGTTATTTTGAAATTACAGAGAATGTAATGGGTTATTATGAGATTTCTTTTCAGTAAAAATTTTTCTTTGATATTTTAAAGTCTAATTTATATTACTGCTGCTTAATTCTGGAAGTAATATTAATAATACTTTTAAAAGTCCTTAAAAATATTCATACAAGAAAGTGAATCATAGGACACAGTTTCATAAATTGTACAAATTGAACACACCCCTGTAATTGTACCCAGATCAATGATACAGAGTATCAACCACATTCCAGGAACTTTTTTTTCTCCTCAGTGATTATTCTTTACCAAATATTGCCACTTTGTTATATTTCTGCATTTCTGTTTTCTGCCAACATAGTTTTTAGTCTTTTTCAAATTTCACATAAAAGGTATCCAAGAACATACAGTATTTTCTGTTGGGTCCTTTTCTCATGCTTTCATTTGTGTCATTCATGTCTGTCATCTGAAGCAGTTGGTTCTCCTGCTGTCTTGCTTCTCATTCTATGAGTTACTGTAATTTATTAATCTGATCTATGCTCAGCATGTCTTCTGATAGACGTAATATGGATGCAGGGGTGGTCTCTAACTAGAAATAGGTTTGGTGGCTCATGAGGTATGCATATACAGAGAGCTTATAGATACGGCCAGACATTTTCTAAAGTAATTGTGCCAATTTATACTCCTAAGGGCTGTGGACAAGAATCCCTGGCTCCTTATCTTTGCCAACAACTAGCAGTGTTTGGTTTTCCATTTTAGCCATTCTGATGGGGTTGTGAGAACACTCATGTGGTTTTTAGTGTGTAGTACGCCTCGATGACCGATGATACTGAGCACTCTCATGTTATTTGGACATTGGGTTATCCTCTTCTAAAAACTGCCAGTTAAAAGCTTTTTATTCATCCCTGTTGGCTCTCTTGTCATTGATTTGTAAGAGTTTTTAATGGACTCCGGAAATAAGTCGTTTATCAAATATGTGGATTGTAAGCATCTTCTTCCGGTATGAAACTCATATTCTCTCTCAGTGGTGTTTGCTAAGAGAAATTAAAGAAAATCCACACAAATGAGGAGACTTATCATGTTCACAGACTGGAACACTCAGTATTATTAAGTTGACAATCCTCCACATGTTGACCTATAAATTCAACGCAGTTCCAGTAGAATTTCTTACAGAAATTACAAGCTGATCCTAAAATGTGTGTAAACAATGTAGAATAACTAATTTTATTTAGAAAAAGAACACAACCTTGGAGGACTCACATTTTATCACGTCTCAAACTTTTTGCAGTAATCAAGACAGTCTGATATCAGTTTAAGGCTAGACTGATAGATTAGAATACAGAAGGCAGAAAGAAACAAATAAAAAACATGATGATGATCAATAGATTTTTGACAAAGTTGCCAAGGCAAATAAATGCAGAAGGGGTAGTCTATTCAATAGAAGGTGCTGGAACAATCAGTTAGTTAAATGCCAAAACAGAAACAGTAAAAAACAACCAAAAATCCCGCAAAAAACCCAAAACCATAAAACAAAAACCAAACCAGAAAACAAAACAACTTAGACCCTTTCTTCTCACAGACTTATAAATCAATACAAAATAGATCATATACCTTAAGGTGAGCATTAAAACTATAAACATTTTAAGACAAAATGTAGTTTCACCTTTGTGAATTTGGATTAGGTCACAGTATCTTAGATGTGACATCAAAAACATGATTTATAAAAGAAAAATTGTAGGCTGGACTTCATCAAAATGGAAACTTTTATTCTTCTAAAGACATCAGTAGAGGCATCAGGGTGGTTCAGGGGGTTAAGCCTCTGCCTTTGGTTCAGGTCATGATCTCAGGGTCCTGGGATCTAGGCTTGCATCAGGTTCCCTGCTCTGCAGGGAGCCTGCTTCCCCCTCTCTCTCTGCCTGCCTCTCTGCCTACTTGTGATCTCTGTCTGTCAAATAAATAAATAAAATCTTTAAAAATTTTTAAAAAAATTAAAGACATCAGTAAGAAAATTAAAAGACAAGCCAAACATGGTAGTAAGATGTTTGAACATCATATTTCTGATAAAGAACTTGTATCCAAAATATACCAAGGTCTTCCAAATAAAAAAAAGACAACCCAAGTTTTAAAAAGATGGGAGGCAGAAGACTTGAATAGATGTTGGTCCAAAAAAGATATTCAGATGGCTGATAGGTACTTGAAAAAATGTTCAACATCACTAGTTATTAAGGTAAATTATGCAAATTAAGCCCCAAGTTATCATTACACACACCCACCAGAATGACTATAATTCAAAAGAATAACATACCAAGTATTGTGAGGAAGAGGAAAAACTATAACCCCCCATTTTGTTCACATGAATGTAAAATATATACTTTGGGAGCTAGTCTGACAGTTTCTTAAATAATTAAACATATATTTATATGGCCCAATAATTCCACTGCTTGTGATATGTCCACACAAAGATTTGTATGTGAATGTTGACAGTCACATTATTCATAATAGCCCAAAACTGGAAAAGATTTTACAAACCTAACAACTGGCTAAACATGAGTAAAATGTGTTATATTACATAATGGAACACTACTCAGCAATTAAAAGGAATAAACTACTGATAGATGAATGAACCTCAAAAATAAACATGCTAAGTGAAAAGAGCCAGACCCAAAAGACTATGCATGATATAATCCCATTTAAAAAGAATTTCTGGAAATTGCAAAACTACAGAAAGGAAACACAGATTGGTGACTGCTTGAGGGTGGGAGCAGGAATTGAGCACAAGGATACTTTTTGGGGTAGTAAAGATACTATAAAACTGGACTGTGATGGTTGTTGTTTATCTATAAATCATTATCTATTTACAGTGAGCAAATTTCATGGTATGTGAATTATACTTTAATAAAGCTCTTAAGAATGGAGATTCTTCTCAATACCCCCACTTGTGATAAGCACTGGATGTTATCTGGAAGTGTTTAATCACTACAACTGAAACCAATATTACACTGTGCATTAACTAACTGGAATTTATTTTTTTATTTATTTATTTTTTTAAATTTTATTTATTTGACAGAGAGAGAGAGACATCACAAGTAGGCAGAGAGGCAGGCAGAGAGAGAGAGGAGGGAGGAAGCAGGCTTCCTGCAGAGCAGAGAGCCCAACGTGGGGCTCGATCCTAGGACCCTGGGATCACGACCTGAGCCGAAGGCAGAGGCTTTAACCCACTGAGCCACCCTGGCGCCCCAACTAACTGGAATTTAAAGAAGAACTTTAAAAAATGAGATTCTTCTTCAAAATGAGGGAATAAGCCACAAAAAAGACATACAACCCAGGAAATTAGCATTCTCATACTGGAAAGACATGAAGAGATGTACATAGGACTTGAAACTTAATTAGTGGCAGAGGCCTCCAGGAGAGAAAAAAGAAAAAAAATATGTAATTTCTAAATTAACTGCTATGTTTTGTTATCAATTTTCAGTGGACTCTTTTACTTATTTTAGAAGACCTGTAGAACATTCGTGGCAAGGCCAAGCAAACAGAAATAAATAATTATTAGTTCTAAAAACCCCCAAAAACTTGTACAAGAAGAAAAGTTATTCAACGATAAATAGTACAGTGCATGATAAAATAAACAAGGTACATCTACCCTCACATTCGGATATACTGTAGCTCCTTTATGAAGATGAGTGGATAAGAAGTGTGTGTATGAGATGCAGAGGATGAGTTGATCAAAGGAGGGATACGGACCAGATCCTTATCTTCTATAATAACAAGACAATAAATAAAATCTAAATGCAAAATATCAAGAGAGAGCACTGAAATATGGAGGTAACTACCAATAACACCATCAAAAGACTTAAAAGAGGTTGTATCTGGAGAACAGGACTTAGGGATATGAAAGGCTGTGGCAGAGGATACTTTTTTCATTAGCAGAGCTGTGATACCATTTTACTGTTAACTCTTCCCATGTATCATTTAATAAAAAGTTAAACTTCCCACCATTCAAGAATTTGGTTGAAAGGCACAACCCAATCTATTAGCATATGAGTCCCACAAACAGTTATGTAAACAGTTACAGAGTTTAAAAATCCTCCATCATATCCATCCAACTGCTCACCCAACTCCTATCCCCGATGTTCCCCAAGATGAATCTGTACCAAATGGTTCTCCTTGTGCCCAGGTGTAACTGGCTTCCTTATGCAGTCGCTCTGTATCTCCTCAAATTATTTCTTTCCTCTTTTCAACCATGAAAATGATACCTATAGTTCAAGACCAGGTTTACCTATTAATTTCACCCTGAATTTTTCTTTAGCCATTTAAACAAACTTCACATGAACATGTTGGCTCTTGATTATTCACTCTTTCAATGTGCGGCAACTGTAGTCCTTGTACTTGCTGAATTCTCTTTGTGTATGAAAAACTATTCTGTTTGTAGACATGGAGATTGGTAAATAGACTGGAGGGCAGTGGAGTGCTAAAATGTAGAATACTTGGTTTATATTAGCAAAGTGTGAGAGAGGGAAACGTCTGCGTGAATACAGAGTTTCTGGCATGAGTGAAAACGGTGAATGCAGAATACTATGGAAGGACCAGATCTAGCTGCTAAGAAAGTACAGAGTGAGCACACAGCCACGGAGAACTTGGCTTGGGAGCTCCCAGAGCTGACATTCAAATTCCGGAGCATGAACCAGTGAAACAGCAAAAGGACACTTTGGAGGAGCTGGTGTCAGGAAATTTAATTTAAGGTAAGGGAGTGTTTATGGCTTAAAATGAAAGTTAAATTCTTCTGCATACTTTGTAAGATGACAACCCAAGCCATCAAAAGGCCCAGAGCAAGGGCAGTGATCCCTAGCCAAGTACAGGGCAGAAAACGGGCAGAAAAATAAAAAGGTGACGATTCACTGATGGATGAATTACCCAAGAGAATGGGAATTCTCCTAACCGGTTCTGACTACTTTGTTAAGAGAATACACGGCAGTTTGGAGGTTTGGGTTGGTTTGAGGAACCCTGACTAGGTTCTTAGGGAAGCCAGAAAATATCACTCACAAAATGTGTGACTCGCCAGTTTTCAAGAATAGATTTCAAAAACCACCTCATGTTTTCATAGAATTTATGAAAGTAGAAGGAAGAGGTATGCACAGATAGCTTCCAAATTGCTCAGATAGCCAGGAAGTGAAGCACGGACAGAATAAACACTATATATATATATATGTCTCAGAGACTTAAATGTGTAAACCTCACAAAAATTTCTAGAAGAAAATCTTTGTGCTCTTGAGGGAAGCAAAGTGTTTTTTAAATTTAATACCAATAACAGGATACCTAAAATAAAGTAAAATAAAATACAAATTGTATATTTGAAGAAAACTGGATGTATACTTCTGGAAAGACACAGAAGCCACACACTGAGAAAAGATACTACCAAAGCACGAATCTGATAAGCACTTGTTTCCAAAATAGAAAGGAACTCTAGAAACTGAATGATGAAAGATACAAAAATGCGCAACAGATCTATCAGATATTTCACCAAAGAAGAGAAAACAGTTGGCAAATAAGCACATGAAACAATGTTCAGCATTATTGATTATTAGGGAAATGCTCACTATGGATTTAATGAGATGCTACTTCACATCAGTTAGAATGGATAAAATTCAAAATATAATACTACGTGCTAATAAGGGATAATATTATTATAATAATTATCATAGGGGCGCCTGGGTGGCTCAGTGGGTTAAGCATCTGCCTTCGGCTCAGGTCATGATTCCAGGGTCAGGGATCAAGTCCCACATTGGGCTCCCGCTTAGCGGGGAGTCTGCTTCTCCCTCTACCCTTCCCATGTGCTCCTGATCTCGTGGTTTCAGCCATTGTAACTGGTGTCAGGTGGTGTCTCAGTGTGGTTTTGATCTGAACCTCCCTGATGGTGAGGGATGTTGAGCATCTTTTCATGTGTCTGTTGGCCATTTGTACGTCTTCTCTGGAAAATACCTATTCAAGTCCTCTGCCCATTTTAAAAATTGGATTATTTATTTCTTTGGCACTGAGTTGCAGAAGTTCTTAATATATTTTGGATATTAACCCTTTAGTAGATATATCATTTGCAAATATCTTCTCCTATACAGTTGGTTACCTTGTTTTTTTACTGATAGTTTCTTTAGCTGTGTAAAAGATTTTTATTTTGGTATAGTCCTAATAATTTAATTTTGCTTTTGTTTCCCTTGCCAGAGAATACATAGCTACAAAAATATTTCTATGACAATGTCAAAGAAATTACTATCTGTTTCCTTCTGGGCGTTTTTTGATTTCAGGTTTCAAATTCAGGCCTCTAGCCTACTTCAGATTTCTTTTCACGTGTGGTATAAGAAAGAGGCCCAGTTCGTTCTTTTGCATGCAGCTGTCTATTTCCCCAAAATCATTTGCTGAAGAGTCTATTTTTTCCCATTGCGTATTATTGTCTCCTTTGTTTTAGACTGAACATGTAGGTGTTGGCTTATATCTGAGCTCTCTATTCTGTTCTACTAACCTATTTTTTGTGCTGGTCCCATACTGTTTTGATTACTTCAGCTGTGTATTGTATCTTGAAATCATTCTTTCTCAAAAGTGCTTTGGCTATTTGGGGTCTTTTGTGGTTCCATACCAATTTTAGGATTATTTGTTCTAGTTCTCTGAAAAAAATGTTGTTCGTATTTTGATAGGGACTGCATTAAATCTGTCCACTGTTTTGGGTAATATGAACATTTTAACAATATTGATTCTTCTAACCCATGAAGTTAGCATAGAGTATCTTTCCATTTGTTTGTGTCGTCTTTAATATTTTTCATTGATGTTTTATAGTTTTCAGAGTGCAGATCTTTTACCTCCTTGGTTAAGTTTATTCCTTGGTATTTTGTTTTTTGGTGCAGTTGGAAATGGAATTGTTTTCTTAATTTCTTTTTCTGCTACTTCATTATTATTGTAAAGACATGCGACATATTTCTGTATGTTTTGTATCTGGTGACTTTACTGAATTCATTTATCAGTTCTAGTAGATTTTTGGTGAAGTCTTTCAGATTTTCTATATATAGTATCATGTCACCCACAAATAATGAGTTTTACTTCTTCCTTGCCAACAGGAATGCGTTTTATTTCTTTTTTGTCTGATTGCACTGGCTAGGACTTCCAGTAATATGCTGAATAAAAGTGGTGAGAGTGGACATCCTTGTCTTATCCTGATTTAGAGGAAAAGCTCCCAGGTTTTCACATTTGAGAATGATATTGGCTGTGGGTTTTTCATATATGTGCTTTATTATGTTAAAGTATGTTCTCTCTAAACCTACTTTGTTAAGAATTTTTAACATGAATGGGTGTTGTATTTTGTCAAATGTTTTTTCTGCATGTACTGAGATGATTGCTTTGTTTTTATCTTTTCCCTTGTTAGTGTGATGCGGCGCGCTGACTGATTTGCAGACATTAATACACCCTTGCATCCCTGGAATAAATTCCACTTGATCACGGTTCCAATATTTTCCTTTTAATGTAAATGACTAGCAAGGCAACTATTTCTGATTTTGCTAAAAATGTGATCTCCTGCTGTTGAAGGAGTCACTCCCTGGTTGGAAAGAAATTATTCCCAGTGGATTTCTCTGTAATGTAGTTTTGTTTATTCTCAATCTGCTGGCAATCTTTTTTTTTCCTGCAGCATACAGTTCTCTCTTCCCTTGTAGCTCCTTTCTACATGACTTACTGACTGTAAATACATTAAAAAACACCTTTTTAGGGATGTCTATGTAGCTCAGTTGGTTAAGTGTTTGCCTTTGGCTCAGGTCATGATCCCAGGGTCCTGGGATTGAGCCCCGTATTAGGCTCCTTGCTCAGCGGGGGGCCTGTTTCTCCCTCTGCCCCTCTCCTGCTTTTGTTGTGTTCTCTCTCTCTCTCTGACAAATAAATACATACAATCTTTAAAAAAATCTTTTAAATCCTCACATTCTATTAACATTTCCCAAAATAGTCTTTCAGGTACAAATGAAAACTTGTCTTCTTTATCTTCAGGTATTTTTCAAACATTATTCTCTTTTTTCCCGCACTTTTACCTATATTTTTAGGATCAAATACAAGATTGTGAAGTACTTCACCATGGTAAAATTAGTGATTATGTGTGTTTTTATTTTAATAATTTTAAATTTGACAGTATAGAATAACTCATTATTCAGAATAGCATAAATCTGTCCACCTTTTGGATCTAGAAAGACAGAATTCTGACTTATAGGTCTTTGGCCCAGTTCTAATCCTTACATATTCTAAAACAGGAGTGAAAAGGGAAAGAAACAAAATATTAGGAGCTATATACCACCACTGCCTTTTCTTTTTTCAGCACTGGATGTTGTGGACAGAGGCTCTTAGAGGATGTCTTCCCAGAGATGAAATTCTTATCTTTGCCTATTTGTTTGTGTAGGAAGAGTTTGATGGAGTAAGAGATTGTAAAAAATCATATTCAAGAGCTTGCAAATGCACATTTCTGAATGGTGACACTTTGAATAGAACGATGCAAAATTTAATCTTGGAGGACCTAACATTGACCTTCAAGTGCAAGGAAACACTTGACCAAATAGCATCACAAAGCTTCAGAGGGGTGCCTGCCATTTGGATCATTTTCTTTTCTTTTCTTTTTTTTAAGGTTTTATTATTTGACAGAGAGAGAGAAAGAGAGAGAGCGAGAGCACGTGCACAAGTAGGTCGAGCAGCAGGCAGAGGGAGAGGGAGAAGCAGATTCCCCGCTAGGAGCCCGATATGGGGCTCGATCCCAGGACCCTAAGTGGGATTCATAAGTGGGATCTAAAAGTCAAATTAAGGAACAAATAAAAAGCAGAACTAAACTTACAAATACAGAAACCAAACTGATGCCAGAGGGGAAGGGAGCTATGGAGTTGGGCAAAATGAATGAAGGGGAGAGGGAAAACAGGCTTCCATTCTAAGATGAGTAAGTCATGGGAATTAGAGGCACAGAATAAGGAATATAGTCTATGATGTTGTAAAAACAATGTATTAGGACAGAAGGTGGTTACACTTGTGGTGAATACAGCATAACGTATAAACTTGTCCGAACTATGCCGTACATCTGAAACTAATGTAACATTGTGTTACCCATACTCAAATAAAAAATAAGAGATGATATGTGTACAGAATTCAGTTTAATTCTTGGTATACATAATGAACACCACATAGTGTGAAACTATTTTCTCTGAGGCTCCAAGAAAGTGTGCATGTTAAAGTTAAATTTAATAACATGTAAGGAATGAAAGACTCCATCTTGGATCTATACATTCATTTCAATGAGAACATCTCTTGTAGTGATTTTTAAAATGTTTCTTCTTTTATGGACTTGTTAAGTATTTCCTAATTGTTTCAACATTTTTCATATTTCTATACAGGGTGCTGTTCACCAAATTAAAAACAATTCTTAGCTAAACACGTATAGGTAGAGGAAACTACAGAGTAAATATTTATCAATGAGCTACACAATGAACATAATTTATTTTTTTTAAAGATTTTATTTATTTATTTGACAGACAGAGATCACAAGTAGGCAGAGAGGCAGGTAGAGAGAGGAGGAAGCAGGCTCCCTGCTGAGCAGAGAACCCGATGTGGGGCTTGATCCCAGGACCCTGGGATCATGACCTGAGCCGAAGGCAGAGTCTTTAACCCACTGAGCCACCCAGGCACCCCTAATTTTATTTTTAAGGATGCATTTAAAAATGTGATCTTTCTAGTTCAACAAATGATAATTGTTTTTTAAAAAACCATTCTTAAAATATCTAATGTATCAGTGTATAAATTTTAAATGGTCATATAAAACATGCATTATTTGTAAACCGGAGTGGTAATATTAATTAAGAAACCACCCACTTTGTTGTATTAACTAATAAACACCCTAAAATAAAATGTAACTGAACAACACTGAAAAAGAAATGTAAACTACCATAAAAACTCATTAATTAAAGGAGGAAGGAAGGAATTATTGTAAGTTTGTTTGAAAATATTCTAAAAAAAGATTAATGCAGAATTTATTCAGTGTTTCTAAAAAAATTTTGTCTTTCAGTGTTCATATAGTTCATGTAATGCTCATAGTTAGAAATTATTTGAAAAGGAGAAATACTTTCCTTCACTTTATAAAAAATGCCCCAAATAACAATATAGTGTTCTAAACAGAATAATCATAAAGATAGTCCAGTTATAAAACTTTTATAGCATATATTTGCTTTTTTTCCATTAAACTCTCCTTGGAAAAATTACATCAACTCTTCATAATTTATCATATTTTATTCCTTAGTGGCTACTTAAATACAATCCATGATTCCTATAATAAATTATTTCAGATCTATAAGCTGCAGAGGCAGAAAGTACAAAATGAGCAGAATATGTTTTGGAAATTGTGAGAGATACTTTTCCTCATATTTTCAGTTGATGAATAAAAATGTATTGATTTGGGGGATGATAATAAAGTGAAGAAAAATCTTTCTACTATCAACTTGACAGAATAAGATGGTGGATCTGGGCAAAAGATGGAAAGAAACTGCAGCTGGAAATTCAGAGAGAAAGGGCTTGAAATTTTTTAGGAAATAAAACAAGATAAGTCATGGGTTGAAGCTTTTAAATCTAGATGCCAGGCCAAAGTGAGGTTACGTTGTGGAATTTCAGTAACTTTGGAGGGACAGGTAACCCAGGGGAGATGGTGCGTGAAGTCTGAGTCTGGGCCAGACTGCCTTAGCGCGCCGCTGAAATCAGACTTCAGGAGGTTAACGTCACTTTGTGGATTGCCTTATAAAAACAAGTCAGACATGAGACTTTTGGTAAATACCACATTTAAATGACTTGGTGACTTGGTAGTTTCCATACTGATTGTTGGTATTAACCAAATTTTTGCAGTTTGATGATGGTAGTGCTGGCCCTCAAATCAAGTGCAGGAAAATTTAAGTGAGTCTTCAGCTGGGATCTATGTTTCTCAGCTTCTTAGCTGCTTGGGTGTTTTGCATTCAGAGGCTGTTAAAAAGGGTTAGGAATGTGCCAAAACCATAGGTTTCAGATTTGAAATGGTTTTCAGAACACACACACACACACACACACCCCTCATCTTTTTACAGTTATACAGATACTCTGATCACAACCAGACTTCTCTAACAATTGGAATAATTCACATTATTTATAGAACTTGGCCTCAAACGATTTGGGCTGTTATTATATTGGGAATTATTTAGATTATTTTGAAGGAAAAAAAAAACTACAGATAATGGAGACACTTTCGAAAGTCAATATTTCAAAAATGTCTTAAGTTCTCTGTCCCAAGTTCAGGTAATTTTTTTTCCATTGCACTTCAAACAGTTCTTTACACAGAGTATGACCTCTGGTAATACTTACTGATTGAAACGGACAGCAAGTACTCAACAAATGTTTGTTGCATAAAGTTGGTAATCCATTAATTAATGAGGCCAACGAGAACTCCCTGAATCTGAGAGAGAAAACAACAAAGAAACCCAAGGAATAACTATTTCGTTTTACATTCTTAATTTGCCGGTGTCACTGTCCAGCGTCTCTCAGGGATTGGATCTCTGTGTGTGCGCCACATGGAGCTCAGTTTTAAAGTGAAAGCTCCGTTCTGATGGTTTGTCTTTATGGAAAATCATCATCTTACAGTAAATCGGGAAGTTAAAGAACACAGGAAGTTTTGTGGTTGTTTCACTTAAATCCTAACTTTGTAGCATGAAAGCATTCTTAATAGAAGAAACACACACAGAAAAGAGAATATGTTCATTCCAGCTGGCTTAATTGTTGGAATAATGACTTGTTTTATGTAAGTCATGTGTGTACTCAGGGCTGTGCCAGCTGGACAATCAACATTGATGGAGATTACACTGGGATGTCCTGCAGGCTCTTTAAAATGTGAGAAATCCAGGCCAGCATCTACTTTGTGGCCTGATTTATCTGGTACGGTTCGTTATCTTTAGGATCACAGCAGTTGGGAAACTGCCAGATTGCTACTGAATTATGCTGTGTATGTGATGTCTTGGACCTCTAGTTCCTAATTTTAAGCTAAGAGAGTACATAGTGTCCCATACGTCCTAAAACACTCTGCTGTGAATGATAAAAAAAAGATAAAGTGTAACCTTCAGTTGAAAAACCATTTAATGGGTATTTTAAATTGAACTGTTCCATACAGCTGTTATTGATTGTACTGTTCATTAAGAAAAAATATTCTGGATTATACCCAAGATCTACAGTAGGGAAAGGAAAGGGGCATGAGAGTGATTATGCTTTTTCTTGGCAGTTACCACATTTAAAAAGAAAAACCATAAATGATATAGTATTAAATTAATTCTCTTATTTAGTTAAGTGTTGTTCTTCTTCTCTTTCTTCACAGTTCAAGCTCATGGTTTAAGGGAAGATCATGAGTTTGGGACCAGATAGACCTTGGTTCCAATCCTAGTTCTTCTATTAACTTTTTCACTTACCTTCAAATAATTATTTGTAATAATTCTGAGTCTCAATTTTATTACATTTAACTGTATTTCATAATAACTATCTTTTGGTCATCCTGAAGATAAAAATACTCAATGTGTTCATCTTCATGCATTTTTGGGGGGGCACTAATTTTTAAGTTATAAAATTCTGAAAGCAACTCTATTCTTAATGAATTCTGTTCAAATTCTTCTGTGATTGGTGGTTTACTCTTGCCCATAATGATGTGCAGGTCAGCAATTAAAATTTATCCCCCCCAAAATATTTACTTGGCAAGAAATGGGCCAGGTGCTAGGATGGCAGGTGGAAAATGTCTCCTAACTTGAGATGGCAGTGATGCTCCTATCAAAGCATCCACAGTCAGCTAACCACACAAGGGCGCCCATTTGGGTGTTGGATTGAGGGAAGAGGAAGAATCAGACACTGAAGGCCAGATATATTCAAGGAAGGGCTAGCAACCCAGGGAAATGAGAAGATTAAGAGGGAACTCAAGAAGGAAGTCAAAAGGTAGACATGGGCCATGGGGCAGACCCCCTTGTTGAGCACTGCCTCCCATTCTGGTCATACAGTCTCTCCCTTCCTGTCCCTGGAAAGGTCCTGTGAACTCCAAGTCCTCTGAACACAGCAGACAGAGCTTGTTTTCAAAGTATTTATTTTCATTTACCTTATTTCATTATTATTCATTTATTTATTTTCATTTATATTCATATAGAATACAAATGTTGAAAATATTTGGGACAAGAAAATCTAATAAATTTTGTATGTAGCTATTTGATATGCTCTGCTTATTTAAATAAATTAAGTGTAGCCGGTGGCTCGGTCATTAAGCGCCTGCCTTCAGCTCAGCTCATGATCCCAGGGTCCTGGGATGGAGCCCCACATTGGGCTCCCTGCTTCGCAGGAAGCCTCCCACTACCCCCTGCTTATGTTCCCTCTTTTGCTGTGTCTCTGTCAAATAAATAAATAAAATCTTTTAAAAAAATAAATAAATGAAAATGATAGCCAATTAAAAAATCATACAACAGAATCCTAAAATGAGGGTAAATGATTTAAAGCCTTCTCTGAAAGAGACTAGAAATAGTATGTAGCATGAACAATTATGTAGTCATCACATATGTATAAGTATATAATATATAAGGTAAAATATATTACAATGACATACAAATAATATATAATATAGTTATCATACATATATATATATATAGTTCTCCAGGGTTGAGGATACTTAGTAAGGGCTTTCCTTAGCATTTCCATAGCAATGGAAATATTTTATATTTCTCTTTAAAAAAAAAAAAAGATTTTATTTATTTATTTGAGAGAGAGGGAGAGCACAGAGGGAGAAAGAGGCTCCCCACTGAGCAGGGTGCCCAGTGTGGGACTTGATTCCAGGACCCTGGGATCATGACCTGAGCCGAAGGTAGATGCTTAACTCACTAAGCCACCCAGGTGCCCCTTTATTCTCTTTCTACTGTTTTATTCATATGAATGACAAATGCATATAGGCATTTAATAGTATATATTACTCAGTGAATTTAAAACATTTACTCGGCAAGCTAAGTAATAGCAACTTTCTAAACATAACATAGCAACAGCGTAAGCGTACAACAAGTACTATTTCTGACCAATGACTCCACATCTCCACTCCGGGCTTCAGGCCACATAAACTTAACAAAATTTTCATTTCCAAAAATGCTGTCGCCATCCTAAAAGGAAAAATTTGCCACGGTTTCAAGAAACCTTTGTTCTTCCATTTTAACTTGAGCTATCTTTTCTCAAAGCCATTATGTGACTCAAAACTTTTCCTGCTTACAGCATTAATCAAATTTGAATGTGGTAGGAATCCCCATCCTAAGAAAGAAAAATCACTTTATGTTGAAAATGTTTGTCAGCGATTAATCCTGGATCCTCATTCTTCTGAATTCATGGACTCTGTCTTGCCATCAAGTCGTTGGTTACATAACTATTTCAGTGAGCTAAGGTGTATGATACCAGCCTTTATTTTATAAATACTATTTGTGTGAATGGAATCTGTGATGAGTGAGGTTCTGCACTAGAATAAAGAGAATGCTCAGAACATCTAGAGAATTCAGGGCAGCATACACACAACGGAAGCAGAAAGAAATACCTTATTTTCTCAGAACGCCAGAAGGGCCATGGCAAACATTTCCTTCTGAATTATCAAGGTCCTTTTCTAAATGAAAAGGTAACTTTCCATTCCCTTCACAGCACAAGGTCCGTATGTGATGGGCCCACAGAAACAGAGCTCAGGAAGATGTTACCTCTTTCTTTAGGGCCTTAGGATTAAGTACGATGCTCAGCAGGAATGATTTCAGCATGTCTGCCCCAATATTTTGGCAATCCTCGTGTAACGATATAGAGGTGTTGATGGGAAGGAGGGTAATCAACTAGTATAAGATTATTATAATAGCAATAATTATCAAAATTCTTATTGTTAATGACTAGAATCTGTGCTAGTTGTTTAAAAGATACATTATTGCTTCTCCTGTAACAGTACTTCTCTACAAGGTAGAGAATATTAACCTTATTTTATAGCTGGGAACTGAAGTTAAATAACTTGCCCAGGGTGCGCAGCCAGCACGCAGGGAGACAAGATTCAAACCCATATTCCCGTGATGTCACAGCCTGGGCTATCTGCACTGTAGCTCAGTATTTCTATGTCATTCCATAAATCTGTAAACTGTATAATTTTACTCTCCCCAGTAGCAGCGCACATTGGGAACTGGGTGTGTCTTACCCTTTCTGTTTCAGTCCTTCCCCTGACAACCAACTTTTCTCCAGTCCTGCTGGTGAAAGACATAACTGACTTGGTAAGCGTCAGTAACAAGGACCAAGGTTTTAAAGACCGACAGCCCCACGTCAGACACCAGCCACTTGTCCTTGCAGATTTCCGAATGCCGCCTTTTCCCTGAGTGCTCTGGGCAGCTTATCGATTCCCTGCAGTCAGCCGGTGGCTTGGGTACCGTAGCTCAAACGCCCACGGCCCACGTGCTCAGCCTACCAGTGATTCCAAAGCTTTTGCTAATGAATGTGCAAATCTACAAACATATATATTTCTTTGTGTTAAAAATATAAGTTCCTCGGCCTGTTTCCTATAGATACCGACTGATTTGTTCTTTATCACTGGGCCTCGCTGCGTGTGGGTCGGATCTCTGGCCTACTCTTCCCACAGCCGGCCCTGCAGTGTGGCTAGTCTGACCCAGCCAGGAACCCTGGGGCTGTCTGACTTCTCCACTGCCCACGGAAGCCAGATCTGGTCCCAGGAGCAATTCTGCTAGACCACATCTCAAATAATACCGCATACGGCCTGGCCTAACAGCTCATGCGGGAAAGTTCATCCAACACCAGAACTGTGACGTAGCACTCAAGTGGCACGGAAGCCTGCCTGGTCACAGATGGCAGCTGGAGCACTGTTTCCACCTGCGCGCCCCTCGTTCCAAGATGCAGGACGACAATCCAGATGGGGACGGCAGGGACAGTTAGCACTCTGAAAGCCAGGCCAAGGAAGGGACTGTTAGGAGCACTAGAGATGAACGGGGTGAGAAAATATAAATTCAAAGGAAAAGAGATCTTTTTCCACAAACTTATTGTGTTCAGATTTGGAAGACATTTTCTTTACCCAGGGAACAGAGCTAGAACCAGTGTGCAAAGGCAAATTTATGGTTCATCTTAAGAAATAATTTTCTAAGATCTAGAGCTTTCCCATAATGTAAAGTAGTGAGGTCAACACCCGGCAGAAGCAAAGGAACTTGTGAGGGACGGTTCTTGGCCAGAGTGTGCTGGAGAACTTATTGACACCAGAAGGTGAGACTAGAGGGTATTTTCGATTCAGCAGTCACTAGCTTCCCTGCACCCCACACCATTTATATGAACAGACAAGTAGCGTGTCTCTAGCTCACGGAACTAGTGTCCCTCCCCCAACTAAAGTCTGTGCTACTCTTCTGCTCTGTGCCTAGAGAACAGTAACCCGTGCTAGGCCAACAGTGTTCACTCTTCTGTTCCAAAGTCAACAAATACAGAGAGATGGCCTTTGGAGCTGGACACGTGAATGTAAATATGTCTGAGAGAGAGAGGTGTGAGATTTTATTGCTGAGATCCAGGACCAGTCAGGAAACTTCCAGAGTCTTGGCTATGCAGTCTTGGTTCTCTGCACTAAAACTGTATCTTTTTTTTTTTTTTTTTAAGGAAAAAGAAATCCCTTTTAAATCAGCAGTTGGTAGGAGTCAGTGTCTTTTACTTGCTAAAAACCCACTTTTGAACATCTCGCCCTCCCTCATAAAACAGAATTCCTAAATATTATGTTTGTTGTTTTTTTCTCTTGATGCTTGTGCTTTGGAAGGTTCTTCAAGGTAAGGCACAGGGATGACAGTGAAGGCTACAGAGACATTGGCTGGCCGATCCCGTGACGTCTAGGAGGTGTGAAGCAGCCAAGAGGAAGCCGCTTACGATAGGGACATCCACAATGACACACACACAACCGTACGCCACTATTGAAATCCCAAGCGACTGCAAAAATGATCCAAGGTCACCAGGCATCAGTTATTCATAGAAAACCACTAAAGTAAGGCAGATGCCAGATGTTGATAAACTCTTGTTTGGTTAATTTATTAAGAGATGCAGAAGTTTACTTATTGCTTGAGAGCTTGGGAACCATCGAGACATGCACTTTAGGAATATGCAGACAGGGAGACGAAAAGCTTCCTCTGTATAGCGTGGCGTGTGACCGTGCATACTCAAGGAGCGGCACCCTTCTGGTCCCATTCGTAATCCAAAGATCTGATATCACGAAAATATGTCATGGGATTGTATCCTGTGACTTTGCGTATAAAACCTAACAGCGCGGTTCTATAAGCTTCGAAAATGGAAGCAAAGGCAAATGAGATGCACTTAAAAACCAATCAAGATGGAAACAAATTGAAGTCACGAACTATTTATGTTCTTCTTTTAGAGCGTTGTATTAAAATAAACTGATTTGAATTATGTATATACAAATGATGATGCCAATCTTTTTTCTGAATAGTAAAAATAAAGGCAGAGATAAAGTACATAAAAACAGCTCCACTATTTTTTAAAGGAAATATCACAGTCATTATTCATTCAGAACTATAATGAATGTGATTGCAAAGTCTGGGACAGAAGCAGAAATTGGACAAGCACACCATGCAAAGCTTACAATTAAGCTTTATGAAACAGCTTATGATACAGGAAGATGACACGAGGGCCAAGAGGAAGGGAGAAGGTGGCTTAGACCGAGCATTATTTACTTGGCTTTGATCTGCCATGAGTTTAACTTCATTTTTCTAAAAATATTAAAAACAATTCCTTTGGGATTGCCAAAGGCTTTTTAAATATATATTGAGGCATTTAATACATGAACCAAAAATCCTGGAATTTTAGATTATACTAGGAATGCACCAGATTGATTTTGAATTGGATCCCTTTATTTTTTTTTTAAGATTTTATTTATTTATTTGATAGAGATCACAAGTAGGCAGAGAGGCGGGCAGAGTGAGAGGGAGAAGCAGGCTCTCCGCTGAGCAGAGAGGCCAATGCGGGGCTCGATCCCAGGACCCTGAGATCATGACCTGAGCCGAAGGCAGAGGCTTAACCCACTGAGACACCCAGGTGCCCCTGGATCCCTTTATGATGTGATGGGTTACCTTATGATATGATTCCATAGGTAAAATTCATTTTAAACTAGGAGAAATTTTTTGTGTGTCTTAGTAACAGCTCATAGATAATTGTTGAGGTGATGAATTATTACTTTAGTATAAAAAAACACACAAGGCAAATCAACATAGAAGTTAGCGCATGTTCTGGAACAAACACATATCCGAACCCAAGCCTGAGCTTTATGAGATTAGTGCTATAAAATCTATATTTGGCTGTTACTAACTTCATTAAGTTAGTAACTTAAGAGGAAGTTGGTTATGATAGGAACATTCACAATAACACACACACAACTTTAAGCCACTATTGAAATTCCAAGTCTCCATTTCTTCAGTTATAAAATAAGAACAGTATTTTCCACATATGTGGTTGTTTGGTGAATTAAATGTAAAAAACAATGAGTACGGTGACTGGACATGTAGGTATGAGGTAAGTGGTATGAGTATAGACTGAAAGAGCAATTAGATGAATACCTGCACATTTCATGTTAATTCTTTCTGTTTTAGTTTCCTTATCTGTAAAATAGACTAACAAGATAAGCCCTATTACCCTCTATAACGTTTGATACAAAAACGATCATTAAATATAAAAATGTTATTTTTTGAAAACTTTCATTAAATTGTGTTAAAACTTTTGAACTGGATCTTTGCTGTACGTTGCCAGGAAAAGACGGGGCACAATTTATATGGAGAAACGAGGCGTGAAGAGTAAGTCCCCTTCTGGTGCTGGTGTGGTTCCTATGTAACTCATACCGGCCCCTGGAATGACCTACTGACTTTCCATAACCTGAGTGCGAGAGAGGAGCTCTTCCAGCTGTGAAGACACTGGTGACACAACCACCACCAAAATCACCTTCGTCTTCACTCTGCCGCTTTAGGAAGGCACAGAGGCATTTAGATACGAAGGGATGAAATGCAAAAAGAATCATTCCGGGGTGCCTGGGTGGCTCAGTGGGTTAAAGCCTCTGCCTTCGGCTCAGGTCATGATCTCAGGGTCCTGGGATCGAGCCCCGCATCGGGCTCTCTGCTGAGCGGGGAGCCTGTTTCCTCCTCCCTCTCTCTCTGCCTGCCTCTCTGCCTGCTTGTGATTTCTCTCTGTGTGTGTCAAATAAATAAAATCTTTAAAAAAAAAAAAAAAAAGAATCATTCCTTCTACTCCCTACTAAAATGGAAATTTCATCTTTTGGCAGTTCATTTGTTTCACAGAGACAAGCACATCCTCTCATGAACGTTTTCCAGGTAACATGTACTGTGCACACACGATGTCACCAGGAATGGTGCTTCTCACACAAAACTCGGAAGCACGACTTTCCCACAGGAGAGCTGGAACGTGGCCAGTAAGAAGCGAGGCCGTGCAGCCAGAGAGCTTGGGCCTCCTCACCAGCTAGACGGGTGACTTGGCCCTCTCAGCTTCCTCGTTTGTAAAGTGAAGACATGAATACCGATGGTCTGATGTGAATTTAAAGACCAGAACGACAGTTGACAGCATATGGCTTATTCAACAAATGGGGCACATTACGATTTACTGATGGATGGTGGGAACTAAGTGCAGGGAATCAGGTCCAAAAGAAGCTGGCAGGGACAGCAAAGACCTGAAATCCCTAAGAGACACTCCGACATACCCGGGGGCCCCCTGCTGCTCTTCTCCATCTCCGGGCTGATCCTGCTAAAACACTGACAGGTTGCAGCTGTGACATTCTTAAGGGTTGTTTGATGGCTGTGCCATTTGTAATCAAACGGCAAATTGTTTATTATTGTTTGGCTCTGAGCTTATTTTTGGTAGGGGCACGAAAAGGCAGGGCGTGTCAAAGAATGATGTATGGGCCACAGGATAAAAAGTCCGCACACCAGTGCCTCACCTCTAGGGCTTAAGAAGAGAGAAGCCCGCCACCCCGCCTTACGGAATTCATTAGCTGTGTGGGTTCCTCCCCCGCCAGCCCAGGGCAGCCTGGAGTCCTGCTTGGCAGGCGGCTGGTAGGGCTGCAGCGAGGATGACCCTTTCATCAGAGCCCGTTCGTCCTTTTCTGTGCCCCCAAGGAATCTTTGCTAATATTGAGACAGAGGCAGAGGAAGACTCAGAATGCTCTTTTGCCAATGTTTCAGAAAAGCTCAAACAAGAACACAGTTTTATAAGCCATGCTGAAGCAGATGAGGCAGAGTTCAGTACCTAATAGCCCACCTAAATGTTTTATTCTCATGTGAGTGAGCTGTTTAAAAACACTTCTAATTGAGGGACAGAAAAAGGCAACTTAAAATGTAGGACAGAAAAGTAACAATGACGTTGTCGCTCTCAGTAAACATCCAATCATGTAATACAGACTTAGGACTTGTTGATTGTAAATCTATTACAATACTTCTTCATGTGATTCAGAAACACTAAAGAATCTCTCATTGGACCAGAAATATGTGGCTTAATTTGTATTTTTTGAGTTCTTGATTTCTGAGATTAAGTCTTTTGCACTAGCATTTCCTAACAAAGCCAAGTGAGACTGCCTATACCATCTCGGAGTCTAGAAAGTACTTTTGCATGGATTAGCTACACTGAACTTTCAATAAACTCCTGAAAGAGGCAAGAATGTTAATACTGTCCCTACATTCCTGAGGACAAACTTAAAGCTAAGAGAAATGAAATGTTAACTGAAATAGACAATAATGAGGCAGAATTCCAAGCCAGTTCTGTTTTTTCAAATTCCAAATTCTTTCCAGTGTTCAAAGCACAGCATTCTTTTTTTCTTTTTTGCCTTTAATTTTACTCATTCATTTATTTTTTTAAGTAGGCTCCACACCCAACATGGGGCTTGAACTCATAAACCCGAGATCAAGAGTCACATGCTCTACTGACTGAGCCAGCCTTAAGATGCAAAAAGTCACCGTATGAGTCAGGGTCCTGTCACGAAAACAGAATCTATTCTAGATGGTTTCCATGGAAGGGATTAAATCTGTGGTCCTTGATGACAAAAACTATGGAACAGTCATGAAGACAAACAGGGAATGTTTTAACTCAAGTGTTGGCGAGAGCAGGAAGCCACTCTCACCTCTACAGTGAGGGGTGAAATGAGTGTGGTATTCTGAATCCTAGAAGCAAGACTGATGCAACGGAAGCTAGAGTTGACAGGAGAGGAGACCCCAAAAGGGGAGACATCCTCACTAAATAAAACACCAACCTACCACCCCAAAGCAATCGCTGATTGAAATACTTTTTGCTCTTACAGCTGAAAAAAAGAATAAAATAAAATACTTTTTACTTATTTTTTTAAACTTTTTTTTTAAAGATGTATTTATTTATTTAAGAGAGAGCATGAGCAGGGGGCAGTGGCAGAGGGAGACGGAGATCACAATTTTTAATACAACAGAAAAAAGTTATTAGGTAGATTTTGTACTTTTCATACTTTTACTGAAATATACACTAAAATGTATGGAAGACCCACCTTGCTCCTATTTCAACTAATACCTGATCTTCTTTACCGAAAGCCCAGCATTGTTGATCATATTCATCTATCTACCTGTATGAAAATTGCTATGATTTACAAAACACATTTGGTCAACATTTTTCCTTACTCTAGGTGACCCTACATTTATGTTTGATTAGGTAGCCTATTAGTTTCTCACAGCTGCTGGAATAAATCACGTGACACAATGCAACTGCATTATTTTACAGTTTTGGAGATAGGAAGTCCAAAGTGGCTCTCACTGAGCTACAATCAAGGGCTGTGGTTATTTTTAAGAGGCTCTAAAAGGGAATTAATTGTGTTGCCTTTTCCAGCTTCTAGAAGCTGCCCACGACCCTTGGCTCATGTCCCCATTCCACCTTCAAAGACAGCAGTGGTCAGTAGTGTCTTTCATACCACATCACTCTGAACCTGACTCTCCTGCTGCTCCTTTCACTTACGAGGACTCTTACGATTACATTACATTGGACCCACTGAGATAACCCAGGGTAATAATCTTCCCATCTCAGGTTCCTTAATTTCACCAAATCTGCAAAGTCCCCTCTGCCATGGAAAGCAAAATTCCAGGGATTATCTTGTGGGCATCTTTGGAAGCCGTTATTCTGCTGGTCACAGGTAGGTCTGAGTCATCAAAAAACTATGTATTTATACCAGTGAGCTTGGGGGTGGATACCTACAGAGAGAAGTACTGACGAGTTTGTTAGGTCACCTGCTGATATCTTATTCTAAAGAGGACTGCTCTATATTATATAAATATGTAACTTTCTGAAATATACCAACAATTCCTAAAACACAGACTGTTACCTGGTTTGCGTCAGCATATTCATTCAGAGAGAAACCAGTTTATAAAAGTATTATCTGTATATTCTGTCTTTGCAATTACATCTGAGTCTCTCCGATATTTTAGTTTTCATTCACTCTTCTTCTGTTGGTCCCAATTCATACCGACACATACACGCACGGATGCACAGAAATCGCCATATGCACACGGGAAGTTCAGAAGACCCTGTTAATACCTTGCCTATAGGTCCACGCCCTCGCTATTTCAGTAAAGCCCTGTCCCACTTCATCTGCTTCTCCCTTTTACTGCTCAGTGCTTGTTTCTACTGCGAGAACTCATTCTGCCCACGGAGGGCAGTTAGGATGTACTGGGAAGTGTGCTCCCAAGAGAAGTCCTCAACCAAAGATTAACAAGAAGTTGTGTGCAAATATAAATACCCCAGTTCCCTTGCTCCTTGGCAGGGCTAACAGTGAGGTTCATGTTCCACACTGATTCCCAGAATGCCACAGTGGAATGAAACTCCAGATGCCCATAGCTGTAGTGTGCTTGAGAAAGTATTATTCACTGGCTCCTCTCCCATCCTGTCTCATCTTATCACTTCCAAGTGTACCCTGGAATCATCTGATAATTAAACTCCTTGCCTCAAATACCCCATTTCAATGTCTGCTTCCAGGGAAACCCAATTAATGATCTCATTGATACACACGTATTCATAGTCCTATAACCGTGAATTCCCAGTCCGTGAGTTCCTATCTTTATCATGAACATATTACTGCATCATTGTAAGGCTAGTCTGCTATTTTTAGTTTGGTAATTCAAGTAAACAGGTTTACTTGATAGGTATCTAGTTAATTTATGCATGATTTGTTGTATAAGGACTATATCCCTATGCCAAAGATTATTTTGTAGATACATCCTTTGATATTGTAACATAATAAAATAACTTGGCACAAGGGTGTAACATGGCACAGAGATTGAAGAACACAAGTAAAGTTCTAAGGTCTGACAGAGCCGAGTTCAAATTCTGCCTCTGTCACTGAAACTACTGGATGGTTGGGGGCAAGACACTTACCTCTTAAATCTTTGTTTTTTAAAAAAACTTAAATGACAGTAATAGCATTAAACTTATAAGGATCTCAGAGTTGTGTGAGATTATATTTTCTTATTTAATAAAATGTACTGAATGCTTATAAACACTTTTTGAATGCCAGACATTATTCTGGGTCCCAGGCATTTGACTGTAAACAAAACACTCCAAAGCCCTTAGAGTTTCCAGTAGGGAGAGAGAATCAATCAAGAAATCAAGCAATAAATACAAAGGAGAGTGAATGGTGATGACAGTAAACTGAGGGTCATGATAAAAACCAGGACGGAAGGCTCCTAAAGAATTGGTATTGAAGCTGAAACCTCAACCACAACAAAAGAGCCAGCCATACTTCTCCAGGGAAGAACATTCCAGGCTCTCTGGAAAGAATGTGTTTACATGGTAGACAAAAAAAGGGTGGTGGGGGGGATATAGTCTTTTGAAAAGGGATGTAGCAAGGGTGAAGGTGAACGGGTAGTCAGGGGCCAGATCTTACTTACAGTCCAAGGTAGGGAGTTTGGATTTTAGTCTGTGATGGGAAGAAGCCATTGGTGGGTTGAGATTTAGGAGTGATATTATCTCATTTACAATTTTAAAAACTCCCTAGCAGCCATGGGTGGATTCAATTTAAAGAGCGTAAAGAGTGGACACAGGGCAATTGGGTTCTATTACAATCATCTAAGCAAGGGATAATGACGGCATAAGTTGTAGGATGGAGGTTGAAGCAGAGAGCGGTCGATGGACTGGGAATGGACTTTAGAGGAAGAGAAGCCTTGAGCTGCTGCTGGATGGCTGCAGGTTTAGGCGATGAGGTAAAATGAAAAATCCAGGATGTTTCATTCATCAGATTCATTATATAAACTAGGCATAAAGAGCTTTGCTCGATGCCTAGAACATACTGAGCCCTCAGTAAATGGTGGCTACACGATAAGGCTTGATGGATAGACAAGATAATTTAAATGTAGACCAGTAAAATGAGGAATATAAATGGAAAGAATATGTTAACACGCAGCAGAAATAAGTATATGTGTAGAACAATTATTCATTAACAATATACATTTTTTTCTGGGCACCACTTATAATCCACACATACATAACTGGATACTGAGTGTTAAGAGTTGTAAAGGGACATGCATATGGTACCAGTCTTGATGTTAATATATATTAAATGCTGAATGAATGGAATAGGCAGTGATGGCCACAGAGGTGTTCAGAAGAGAGAGGATCTCTGGATCTGTAACATAAATTCAGAATTTCAATAGAGAAATAACATTATCTACTTCTAATCTAAGTCCTTCAATGCCAGGCACAAGAAATTCGACTGTAATTAATGGTCAGCTTGATCTGTTAACAACTTTTTAATTTAAGATTTTTTATTTATTTATTTTAGAGAGAGAGAGAAAGAGAGTGCAAGCTGAGGGAGGGGCAGAAGGAGAGAGAGAGAAGACCTCATGCAGGAGCATGGAGCCCAGTGCGGGGCTCGATCCTGGGACCCTAAAATCATGACCTGAGCCAAAATCAAAAGTGAGATGCTTCACTGACCGGGCCACCCAGGCACCCTGTGTTAACAACTGCTTTAAATAGACAATAATAGAAAGTAAGATTCACACTGTTCTCTGAATTAAATCACAGATAATTACATTCTTTTTTTATGTGAACATGATTAAATTTTTATTTAATATCACTTTTAATGAATCACAGATAATTAGTCTAATGTAAATTCTAAGGTATGCATTACCAAGACCAAAGGACTTGATGGAATATAAAGCAAACAAAAAATTTCTCATGTACTACTTCATATTTTATGCTCTTTATTAATATTTCTTATGATTAGTCATCACGTGAGTTCAATTTTTAAATTCTTTCTTCTAGTTGAACATACATCCCACCAGCTCTTCAGTATTTTCAGCAGGTTTCAATTCTTTTCTCATACATCTTATTCTTGTATAATTAGTCCTGTGTATAAAGAGCAACAAGCCTCTTTGATTTCTCTGAAAATAAACCTAATTATAGGTTCAGTATCATTTTAGGAAATATTAACTTATTATATGCAATATATTGCCTTTTCCTAGATTTCCATAAAAATGAAAGCATAATTTCACTGGACATTTTCTGTATTTCATGAAATTATGTGTTCCATGTCTTAGTGTTATCTCTTGTAAGTTTCTTACTCATTTATTCAATAATATACATTTGTTGATCACTCGGTTATGTGCAAAAATTCTTTGTTTTTAAACTCTAGGAGGGAAATAAGTGATTTAGGCATGGTCCTCTTAGGGTGAGAAATAAAAATATTCCCATATAACAGCCATTAGTAGAAGGAAGGAAAGACTGGTTACCAGCAGCAAATAAAACCCATTATATAGCTGAGGTCCCATTTTTAGAGGACAGATAAGTGTAGTTGCTTCCATTTTTCTCACTAAGGTTTATTCCTCAGCATTCTGAGATGCCACACTTTAGTTACCGTGCTGATCCAAAATACTGACGGAGTATCCTGAAGTTAAATCTATTTCCCAGTAGGACTTTCATATTGAGATGGAAAGTATCAAGCATCAGTCACACCAGACACTTTGTAGCGCTAACACACACACATCTGTTTAATCGCTGGAAAACCTCCTTGCTGACTGAAGTTGAATTACACGCGGACTTGATCCATGTCAGGGAGGATATATGGCACATCAGTAAGTAGCTTCCCAAATGGACACCATTCTGGACTTTCTGCCTTTTTTGCTCTGTGTAACTTGTCCCCAGAAAATGGGCGTCCTCAAACCCTGGTTATCAGTAATACAGTGTATCCAAATTCTCGTATCTAAAATCTGAAAGCTTTCAATGACATCCGCCTCATGCCCCATACCGTGCTCAAATACCAGACTTTAGTTATACCCAAGCTGCCAGTCTCTTTTCTCCTTGATGCTCAGGTTCTAACTCTTCTGCACTTACAGTCTCACATGGCCATTCCTAGAACAGACCCATGGTTTCTTCATGTATTTGGTCCTGACTGGCACTTGCTTGGTGCTATCCCAACCCTCCTGAGCTCATGACCCTGCATCCACATCCCGGGAGAGCAGAGCCAGGATCACTGGTCTTCCAGTTCATTGCTCTTGAATTACATTTTAAATGTACTAGATGAGCTTCCCACTGAGAGAACCAGGAGACTTGATAAGAAACTCTCTAGGAGGACAATATTCACTGTCATGAAAATGAGCTACCTTTCAAAAAGAGAATCAGTAGAATGTCACAAATGAATTGTAAAAATTCATAAATAAATGAGAAGCTAAAATAGCATCTGAACAATGTAAAACTCAGTAACTGTGAAACTAAATCCTGAAATTTAGAATTGGCAGGATAAAATTTTCTTCATTTATATTTAGAAATTGAATCTAATCGGTTTCCCCCTTTGAAAACACGTCTTAGATGTGGTATTTCTTGGGGGAAGCCAATTCATTTAGGAGAGTGGGGTGAAAAGGTACTTGTGTATTTGTTTATCACACAGAAAAGTGAAAATAGTTAACAGCAAGGAGGGACCAAAACAAAAAATGATGTAATACAGTCATTAAAATCATATTCTTATGGAATAGCTTCTGATAGGAAAAATAGAGATTATGTTTTAAAATTAAGTTATGAAATCGTATTTGAAGCATGGTTTTATTTTTTCCAAATACAGCTTGGGAAAATATAAAGCGAAGTATGGTAAGCACTATCACAGACAGTCATTTTAATATATTTCTGATTTTTAAAAATTACCTACAAAGATCTAATATATATTTATAGAAACAATTCAAAATATAAGGTTATTTTAAATTTAATTTCATGCATACATTTCAAGTAGCTCACTAAGCAATAGTCTTTCCTTCTATAATGGTTCCCAAGGAATTAAAAAAAAAAAAATTCTCCAAGCAAAACCATCTTTTAGTGGTTGGTGGGTTTAAGCAGACTCAATTACAACAGGCTAAAATATCTTCAGATGTTTTTAGGCACTACTCTCTACATACTTGTAATAAATATTTATCAGCCTACTGACTAAAGACTTTCCACAGCAGCAGGTAAAGAGGAAATGATATAAGCATTCTACTCTGTAACAAGCTTTTACTGTTTCCTTTTCTTAGCCCACACTCCCCCTCAGAAGTCTACTCCAGCACTTCTTCCATACAACCTCAAGTCCTCTGAGAAACAAGGCATGAAAGAATTTCATTTTCTCTGGCCAGTTTTCTCTGGCCAATTTTTTTCCCACGCCTAGGGTTTGAAAAATTCCTATTTATTCCCCAGAAATATGCCATTCATTCATGATCTACTGATTCCAAAACAAAGAATTATTTTTTAAAGAACTGAACAAACACCACATTGAGGCAGCTCCAAATGGCATCAATCTCAGTTAGGATGTTGTCTAAGCTTATTACAACTCACAGTACCTGCAATTGTCCTTTCACCGATGGTAAAATCACTCAAAGTCAGCATAAACAAGTCTGGCACGCTGCAGGTCTGGCCCAGTTAGCAAGACTACGGCTTCCAGGAAGTTATCTATTCCCTAAGATGAAAGTCCTGTATTTTCCCGCTATTGAACTAACAAAAGCAAGTGACAATTTCTGAAAACAAAAACAACAAAAACCCACAAAAAACTAGTGTATAATAACAGATCTTTTATGGAATTGTCCTAAAATTGCTATGAAATTAAATAACACAAATGCGAAGGAAATGTATTTACCCCCTCTTGCTATACATTTTCCCCTCAAATATCCGTGAACATTCTAATATAAGTATCTTTAACCTCGTATCAGTTAAGGTAAAGACAGCTAATATCATTTGTGGTGCCTATATACACATGTGAGTTTTCTGGGGGAAAAAATAGTTTTTATAGGTGATCCTTAGAATGTAAACAACTGTGTCACATAGTAAGATTATAAGAATGTGTAATGTTGAATACTGCATCAGGGACAACAATAGATTAGTGTGTGTGTGTGTGTGTGTGTGTGTGTGTGTGTATGGCCTCTGCCTTTGTCAGACAGCTTACCCGTGCACATTATATACATGCCTGTGTAACACTAGAGAAAGTACTGTATACTTAGCATGTATGTTAACTATATCTAATGGCACACAGAAATGACAGAGAGGAAGTACGTGTGGGCTCATCATATGCAGATGGAAGGATCAAAGGGAGAAACACAGAGTGTATAAATGGGATGACAGAAAGTATAAGAATGCAGAGCTGGAAGAAATCATCAGCCCAAGAAGAAAATCTGGTCAGAGAGAGAAAGGTAAGAAAATGAGAGAAAGGAAAGTCTAGCTGTCTCTGACCTATGCAATTAGTTTTATTTAGAATAGCAAATTTATTCACTACCTACCTACGTACCTACCTCCACACATATAAAACTGCACATGTGTGTGGACATGTGTGTGTGAGCATCTCCATATAGAGTGATAATCAAGTAAGAAAGTAAAGATTTCTAGGAAGCCAAAAATGAAGTGAAAGAGGGAAATCCACAGACGAAGCAAGCACTCAAGTCATATTTACTTTGGGAACAGGTTTGGCTGATGAACTTGGGCTTTGAAATTGACTGTGTGACAGGAGACAGAGCCCAGAATTCTCCCAGTGTTGGGAATCTAAGAGAAAATCCATATTAAGCTAGAATCCCCAAAGTCTACATTGTCCTTTCAATACAAGGACAAACTGGGAAAAAGGTTTATGTCCACAGAGACAGCAGGAATTGTCACCTCACCATTTGTTCTGCATGTAAGAGGGGAAGAAATCTCTTTCTTGTAAGATAGTCACAAAAAAGTCCTCATCCTGGTCTGTGTTCAAAAATAATACACTTGTGCAGTTCAAGGAGCTTTTAACCAAAACTACCTTTGAACGTGGTCTGTATTTATGGTGTCTGGAGGTTCCTAACAAAAATCTGCTCTACAGAAACTCATCCTAAACCCACTTCAATAGGGCTCCAAAAAAAAAAAAAAAAAAGAAGAAGAAGGAGAAGGAGAAGAAGAAGAAGAAAAGAACCCTAAGTGAAAGATCAGAAAACATATTTCCATTCATGGGAAAATACATATTTGGGGCATATTTTTATAATACAACCTCACTACACTGAAAAATGAGGGGGGATCAAGGAACTACAGGTACACAGGTACAAAATATTAACATGAACTACAGAGACTTGAAAGAAAGGGAATAAAAATCTTAAGAAAAAGGTCTGATTTTCTAATTACAGATGATAAAACTGAGCTTTCAACAGAGAAGTATTTCAAACAGAGTAAGTGGAATTCAAATCAAAAGCCTATCCAAAACTTTGTTCCCTTAGTCCCTAAGCCATCCTAACCAGATAATTATTAAGATGGTTTATTTAGTGAATGGCACTTCCAACCATGTTGGAGCAACTGTGACAAAACAGTGCTTCTGCCCAGAACTAAAACACATGAGATAAAACTTAAAACAGCAAACACCTATTTGAATATCTAACTGTAGAAGCAGCCAAGGCTTTGGGTGCCAAGATCTTGGATAGAAAAAACTCTGAGAGGTGGGCTGACGCTACTCTTGGACGTATATACCAGTCCTTGACTGGTGTCCAGGCCAAAACGAAATTAAAAGCGGAGAGTTCTGGGTCTTTCCAACCTGTTCTGTTGGGTTGGAAAGATGAAACCCTGAGGTATGGCACTGCGGGGGAAGTCAGGGTTTGAGGGACCCAGATCTTGAGAGAAGGTAAGATAAGAGAAGCGGTCTGACATTTACAGCTTTCCTCTTGTACTTGCTAAATTTTCAAACTGGTCCAGGGCAAGAAGCAAAGCAGCCAAATGAAAAATATGAAAAGAACAGGATGTTTTCAGCAATAGCACAGCACTGAGGAAACCACAGTTGGAGGTCAAGATCTACCAAGGAGGTAGGATTGCGCTCCAGTGACTCTCCTGAGTCAACTCCACTGGAACACGGGTGAACCAGAGCAGCCTGGGTCACACCCAGACTGTAGACAAGCCACCTGGCATGCCACACTGTCCCTGCACTGCAGTGACCTGTCCCCATTTTAGCGGACTACCAGAGGACAAAGTAAACCCTCTCTGAAAGAAAGAGCCTGATACAGTTATAATTCCTCATATATCATGTCAAGCACTTCGTCAACAATCTTCAACCACACTTACAAATGAAACTAACGAAACAAAAACACAAAGTAGACAACAGAGATAAACCACAGATAAGCTAGATATTGAAATGGGTATTGTAATGTGCTGCAACTAGTATGTTTAAGAAAACAGAAGACAAGGTGAAGAGTGTTATCAGGGAAATGGAATTTATTAAAAGAAAACCATGCAGAAATTGGAGAACTGCAAAACATAGTAACTGAAAATAGAGATCTCAGTAGATTGGATTAATGGTATTAGGACAAAGCGAGGACTGGTACACTGGAAAACAGATCAGTAGACAATATCCATCCAGAGGAAACGAGAAGAAAAGTGTAATAGACACAGACAATACAGAGATGTGATGTGAAGACAGAGGAGACAGTGAGGGGGTCTAACATACATTCAACTGGAGAAGGGAGACTACAGGGCAGAAGGAATATCTGAAGGGAGAATCTAGAATTTTCTGAAATAATTAAAAAAAAAAAATCAAGCTATAGATTGAAGAACTGCCATGAACTTCAAGCATATTAAACCCAAAGGAAGCTAAGCTAAGAGCACAATAGGATTACTGAAATCCAAAGACAGAAAACCTGAAAAGCCAACAAGGAAAATCATTTCTTATTCTTCTTATTCGAAGGAATAAGATTGCCATTGGAAACAATGAAAATCAGGACAAGATGGGGAAAAAAAAAATCTTTAAAATATGAAAAGAAGGGGCACCTGTATGGCTCAGTGGGTTAAGCCAATGCCTTTGGCTCAGGCCATGATCTCAGGGTACTGGGATCGAGCCCCGCATCAGGCTCTCTGCTTGGCAAGAAGCCTGCTTCCTCCTCTCTCTGCCTGCTTCTCTGCCTACTTGTGATCTCTTGTCTGTCAAATAAATAAATAAAATCTTTAAAAAATAAAATATGGAAAGAAAATAAATGCTTGACTAGAGTACTATTCCCAGAAAAAAGATGATGAAATGCATCGTCTTTTTATCCTTTGCGATGGCGTCAACCATGTCAACTATCTGGGCACCAACAGGGAAGATGTGCAAGAGCCATTTTGTGGAGACACAAAAAGAAAAAAAAAAAAAAGGTTTAAATAACTGAAAGAAAGTTTAAAAGACCGAAATAGAAGGCTCAGTATTGCTGTATATGCCAGTTTTCCTTACGTCAATCTTCGGATTCAATGCAAACCCAGCATACGTAGCCCAGACAATATTAGAGAATAAACCAGAAGTATTTGAGCCACGTATCAAGTCTTTCTACGAAACTACACAATTTAGGAAAATGTTAACACTGGCACCGGACAGAGTAAAATAATAAAACAGACAACTCAGGAAGGAACTGCGTGTGTATAGAGAGAACATTTACAGCAAAGTTTAACACCGAGGAGCAGTGATAAAACATAATACAAAATTAGATATCTAAATAGAAAATATTTATCCTGATGCATACCCCTCTTGCTATACAATATAGATTTCAGGTTGATTATAAATCTGTGAAAGGTAAAATAATAAAACTTCTTGAAGACTACTTTTATGGCACCGGGCAGACAAAGATTTCTTAAACGAGATATAAAAAGCTGCAGAGAGCATCATGGAGTACCTCCTGTCCCCCAGGAGCCCGTGACCAAGCACTTAAAGGTGCGGCAGCTAGGACGTATCACGGGGTCCAGCATCCGCGGACACCCCAGAGTTGGTAACGAGCAGGAGCAGAGGAGGTCCGCAGGGGCCCGGGACCGATTAAATCCCTTTAAAAGGGGGAGGATTTGGGCAGTGAACTGCCAGACTCCTCAGACAGGACCCTCATGTCTGACCACTTAGAAAGGGCAGCGGCCTGGGAAGGCTCTGCTGGTGGATCTCCGAGCAGAACCGAGATCCGCTCCGACAAAATAAGCAGCAGGTGCTGAGACCAGATCCGAACCAGACCAGACCCAGGCCGTGTCTCAGCTGTGTGCCCACAGACCGACTGCATGTTTGGTTCCTTAACTCCCTACACCCTCCTGTCCTCTCGTGTGTTGTGTGTGTTGTCTTCTGTCCTGCTCTGTGTGCCGGGTAAGAAGCCAGCTTCAGTCACGTGGTGACATGTCGTTGGGTTTGGAGTCCTGAACCTGCTTTATAATAGTGATTAACTTGGCTTTATGGTTGACTAGAGCTGACACTGTGGAAAGACACAAGTCATGTGTGCGCCTTCATAGTGTGCTCATGACAAAAGCATTAACCATAAAAGAAGAAAAAAAGAAAAGTCATTCTACATTAAAATTTAGAAACCGTAGCCATTAAATGAAAGAAAAAAGGCCAGCAGTAGGTGGAAGGAAATACTTGCAATATATATCTTATAAAAGTCTGGTATCCAAATCATATAAAGAAATTCTAAAAATCAATTAAAAGATATACAGCCAAAAAGAAAAATGAGCAAAATATTTGAGCAGGCATTTTACAAAGAGGTTATCCAAATGGGCAAAAAACTTATAAAAATGAGTCCAACTTCATTATAGTCACCATGGAAAGGCAAAATAAAACCACAGTGAAATACTATTACATAACGACCAGAATGGCTAAAATGTAAAAGGCTGATAATATCAAGTATTTGACTGGGATATGAACAAAAAATGGGATGGGACATTTATTCTCTTCACTCCCTTCCTTGCCTCAGCACAGATAGGGAAGTATGCCCCTTCCACACTCCAGATCCTGCTGGGCAGCCCCTCTGTCACAGTGCCAGCAGTTTCCAGGACTGATAACACCATTCCCTCACCCTGCCCCTGCAGGACTGAGGTGGTTAGGCCTTCCCCACCGTCACTAAGTCCCTGGGTGTTTCATGAATTCCACACCTCCTTAAAAGGGACCAGTCACTAAATTCTTTCAGATGAGAACATCTCCAGAATCTCATTGCTATTCCTCTGTAGAGAATTTGGTTTCTACTTTGTGCAAAATAGGGAACAACTCTGTTGGGCCTTCAGTAGAAGAGGGCTGTGGTGGGACTTGCTTTCTAAAAGGATTATTTTTACTTCTCTGTTGAGAACACTCTTATGAGGGGGTGAAGGGTGGGATCCGAGAGACCAGTGAACAGATCCCTCCTGTAATCCCCGTGAGACCCAGTGGTGGCTCCGATCAGGACAGGGAAGACATGGTAGTTAGATTCTGGATATAGTTTGAAGGCTTAGCCAAGCAGATGCCATTCCCAAATATATTTGGGAAAGAAGTCAGTCAGGGCGGACCCACTGGATTTTGACTTGTCCCACTTAAAGCACTTTGTTGTCATTGACTGAGTCTGGGAAAGCTGCGGATAGAGCCCTGGGATGGGAGGTGAGGGAGAGCAGAAGTTCAGTCTTGGAATTTGTGAAATGTGGAATGTCTCTCACCCATCTGAATGGAAATGTCAGAGAGGGAGTTGAAAAGTGAGTCAGTTATGTTCTGAAGTTCAAAAGAGGGAACTGGACAAAAGACACAAATTGGGGGTATCTGGGACCATGGGACTGGACTGCATCACCAAGAGCATGAGCAGAGAGCAGAACACAGGGCATGAGGTGGAGCCGTGGGCACTTCAATATAAAAAATTCTGGAAGAAGATGAAAAAAAAATGCAGGAAGAAGAATGGCTAGAAGTTATGGTTCTCTGCTCTGCACTTGCTCATAGGCTGGTGGGAAGGGAATGTCCCTCCCCACTGGCCATTTCTTAGAGCTTCAAAGAGCACAGTGAGGAGCACGTTTTGATATGCAAACTAACAAGTCCAGACCCAAACCTCCTCTATCTGGCACTTTCACTCCTTGAGGCACTGCTCCTTGTCTTAACATCCCAAGGCTAGTTACCAGGCAGCCAGGCACCAGCCTTCCAGTTTAGACCCCCTGATATTTTTAAGACCAGCCAATCCCATCCTGTCTCCCCTGCCCTGCCATGGCTTTCCTTTGGAAATTCCAATAAAGGGTCTTAGTCTCTGCTTTCCCCTCACTCCTGCTTCCCGCCTCCTCACCAGAATCTTCCCGTATGGCCAAGCATGGCATTCCATGACCTCTTCCTGTGAGTGTAACAGACTTTGATTGTGTTTCCCTTGTGACTCCTCTTGTTGCCGTATCTGACTGACTACCACAGAAAGGCACACAGAACAAAAAGTTCTAATAATTGTGCATTGGCTTTAGGAACATGGAAGTCACTGCTACCTTTAAAACAGCAATGCATTATTTATATTTAATTAGTATGTATTTAGCCAGTAGATACTACAACAATAAACAGACTTTTTAAAAAGATTTTATTTATTTGACAGATATTACAAGTAGGCAGAGAGGCAGACAGAGAAAGAGGAGGAAGCAGGCTCCCTGCTGAGCAGAGAGCATGATGCGGCTGGATCCCAGGACTCTGGGATCATGACCTGAGCCAAAGGCAGAGTCTTTAACCCACTGAGCCACCCAGGTGGCCCAATAAACAGATATTTAGATGAACTTTATTCTATTTGTGGGCCCTCGGTGACAAAATCTTAGTTAAGGACCCTGAAGGCAAGAGTGTGAATTACAGTGTTGCAGGTAAAGACTTTCACAGGGCCTGGAGAGGGAACCAGTGTTTGTAGTTAACACGGCACAGTGCTTTAAATGAGCTCTCCTCCAATGAGTAAGGTGCACACCATTTCCCCCAATTTTTAGTGGAGAACCTGACCCAGACATGTTAAGATCCTACAGCTATTAGGGCAGTGCTAAATTCAAATTCAATTCTGATCCCAAAGTCCAAACTGTTATACTACCCTATGCCCTCCAACAAGAAAACAAAATAAAATGATTACAGAAAGCACACTTAAATTATCTGAGAATCAAATCTGGGTCCCTGTACTTCCCCAAATACTATTTCCTGGCAACCTATGCTAAAAAAAAAAATTCCATAAAACATATTCCTACAAGGCTTGGGAAGAAAATCTACTTAATTAGAAGTTTTCAGGCAACTTTAAAAAATCTGATAATTATACATGATCTTGAAAAGTAATTCTGAAGTACAAAATTCAACTACCTTTAACATTCAAAATTCCAATTACAACTGATTTTATTCCTCTTTTCCTGTTACATTGAAAATATTTAGAGAAGTTAAACTAACAAAAAACCAGCTACCTAAAGACTTCAATGAATATTATTGCTTAAAATCAACAGGCTGTTTTTGTTAAACTTTGTTAGTAAAAATCTTTTCTAGGGACGCCTGGGTGGCTCAGTTGGTTAAGCAGCTGCCTTCAGCTCAGGTCATGATCCCGGCGTCCTGGGATCGAGTCCCGCATCGGGCTCCTTGTTCTGTGGGGAGCCTGCTTCTCCCTCTGCCTCTGCCTGCCATTCTGTCTGCCTGTGCTCGCTCGTTCTCTCTCTCTCTCTGACAAATAAATAAATAAAATCTTTAAAAAAAAAAAAGAGAACTATTAAAAAAAAAATCTTTTCTAAACACATTTAGCGAGTATATTCATCTACCCACAAAGCCTCTTTCCAAACATGACAAGTTATTTCCAATGAAAAAGGGTAAATCCTAATATTACCAACATTATTATTGTGGAAAAAGTTTAATATATTAGTCACTAGGATGATTTTCTAAATATATTTAGCAGGTTTGTTTGGCTACACATGAAGTCTCTTTTCAAATCTAACTTATTTCCACTGACCTGAATAGGGTATTTCCCTGAGAAAGCAGAATGGCATCAAGTTTCAGTGCAGACTTTCCAAACAGAGAATAAGAATGCATCTAATATGTTGTCAGCTTTGAAATGATCTAATCCTCACGTAGATTCCCCTGGACCACTGCCCCTGAAAAATCACTGGGCTCCTACTTTAGCAACATTCTTGAGTTCGTTGAGTAGGAGACCGAGTTCAACCAAAAGCTATGGGAATTCCACTGAAGGTGGTGCACATGAAGGCCTGTTATATAATCTTGGGTGTTTTTTTTTTTTTTTTTCCATCTGATGAGCACCTTCCCACTGCTCCTCTGCCATCCACAGAGCAGCACTGTAGAACATACGAGAAGATGCTGTGCCCCCTCCATCTGTTCTTCCTCTGTGAGGACCATGCAGCTGGGTCTGTACCACTAGCTTTACCCGTGGCGGGAAGCCATCTGAATCACCCATCTCCGTCCTAGGGTTAGTTTTTTATCCTTATCTCGTGGTGTTGCTATCTGCAAATCAACACGGTCCCATCGGGATTATGGTATTTTCTCTTATCAGAGCAGCCTGTCATCTGGCAACAGCTGTTCTCCACTCTTCAGACAGATCTGTGCGAGGGAAAGGAAGACTGGAAATCTCCATCAATACCAAACTGCCTCACAAATACAGCTGCATGGTACAGAGCACAGTAAGGCTACGCATAAGCAGTGCGGAGGAATCCTTACTGTCTTACGCTGAAATCGACCTTACTTGGGTATCTTTCAAGAACATTAGCTTCTCCAAGTTTTTCCCTTCTCTGCTACTGCACTTAATTTGACCCAATACAATTAGCAAGTTTAAGTGCTCACGTTCTAGAAATGTTTCCTATAAGCACCATCTCTCCAAACTAGATTTTTAAACCTTTTGAAGAGTCAAAGTTCGTACATGATACATTCATATTACTTAAAACTCAGTACTTCAAATAACTTTAACCTTTCGGATAAGTATGTAAAGGACACAGCAACACTGCGGGCATGAGGGGAAAAGTGAGAAATTTGGTGGGGGGGGATCTAAAAATCATATTGACACGGTGTCACAAACACCGCTACTCAAAATCCATACTTTTCTTCCTTCAAGAGTTCTACTGTTGTTTGAAGTCGCATGCGCCTTATTTCTCAGCCTCTCCTGCAGCTGGACATGGCCAAAGGAGTTCTAGTAAGTGTAAGTGCAAACGTACTAGGGATTTCTGAGAAAGCTACTGCTTTTCTGTTAAGGCACCCACTTCCTGTCTCCTTATTCTTCCTTCCTGGACATCAGACAGGGTGCTGGAGAGGAAGCAGCTCGGTTGCGTCTATGAGTGGAGAAAAATAGAGGAGCTGGTCACTTTGACAGCATAATGGAGCTCCACGCTGCATAAGTCCTTAACAGCCCATTGGGGAGAAAAATAAACTCTAGTTTGCTTAAGCCACTGCAGCTAGATTTTTGTTACACACAGCCAAATCCTACTTTAACAGATACTCTTAAAGTAGCTGCTGAGATCAGCAGAGGCCGAAATAAAATTCTTTTATGGTGTGGCCATAGCAATAAAAAAAAATAGAAACCGAAAAACAAAAAATACCTTCTTAGCATCAAAGAACAAAAGTACAGAAGCATTAGGAGAAGGAAACAAAACACAAGTATAAAAGCAAATTTTTTAAAAAGTGCAAAGGCCACTGCAAATAGAAGTGGTAAGTAATGGATGAATGGGAAGTAGCCTTAATTCTTATTTTGTAGCCAAATTATTAAAATGAGGTTATGTTTAACCTGCTTTACTCAGCACCATAAAAATATGAGGTATTATACTCAAAAGGACTATTTGCAGGAGTGCAGAAAATTCACTTAAAACAAAGACAACCTCGTTTCTTTACAATATTGGATAACTGATAAGTATGTATACTCTGCTTGTGGAATTTACTTGCTCCCAGCACATTGCTAGGAAAAAAGAAAATAAAAATAAAACCAGTAGTGCATAATATACAGTTGATTTATGACATGCAAATAGTTGTAATTCTTGAATAATTTATGGCATAGGACTACTTAATATATAATTAATCAAATGATGTTTAATAGGAGGAAGCTGAATGTTAAATGTGAATTTTGGTTGATATTGTGAATTATTTGAATTCACTAATAATTGTGAAAATTAACTTTATAAGTGTTAGGTTTTAAATATGCCAGCAGGTAATGTGTAGTTAATAACTTCAGAAACTAAAAATCGAAGAATCACTTTGTTTGAGACTCAGTAACTACATCTAGTTTTGCCAGTAGTCTACATATGTGAGGCATGTCAAACTATTCTTCTGGCAAACAATTATCCTGATATAAAATGGCTATACGATGTAAAATGAAAGAATATGAAACTGAAAATTTAAATATCAAAGAAGCAAGAAATGGGAAAATATGACCAATTCTAGAAATTAAAATAATATCCCAATAGAAGCTTGGTAAGTAAAAATACACTTCATGGTCCGGACGAAGTCTTGAAGGAATACATTAGAACACATACTTTATTTAATGTTGCTTCCTGCAAACGACAGGTCTTGATTCGTAGCCTCTAGACTGTCAGGTAAGAATATCTTAGATATCAGTCGGTTCAGCCTCAGAGTAGAACCACAACTTAATGACCAGATATGGTCAGAGTGCCTTGAGCATAGACAGGCAGTCCACTGTATGAATAAGGCTAACTCAATGCCCAGCAATCCCCCAGATGGCACATAACGTGGCAGAGTGAATTTAAGACATTTACCCACCCTGGAGTGGAGGATAATAAATCCACAGCTTCAAGGGGAAGCAAGTAACCTTCAGGGAGAAGGCCTGTCAAGTATAAAATCTTTAATCATTTCAGATTACTACAGTTTGGCCTGGGGGCTCCAGCTCCATAATTTTACAGCTAAGGGAAAAAACAAAGCAAAACAAAACAAAAACAAAAAAACCCACAACTCTAACTGAAAGAGACATATATTGTGTTTATAAATAAACCATTATTAGAAAAAGTAAACTGAGGTTCTACAACTCATATTATTTGATGGTATTCTCCCTCCCACATGTTAAGCTGAAACTCTTCATCCATCTAGAAGGGGCTGTATACATTTAAAATTTGTGTTGGACAGAGCTTTCCTTAAGAATGAGTGCCCTGTGTGCTGGCCGATCACATTCTTGGAATCACCTCTAAACATTCCACTGAGTTTTATAATTACGGTTAAAATCGTCCATGTGGCATCTGTAAGCACTTGTTGACAGATGAGAAGATGGGCCTCAATGCCATGTATTATATTTCCAGCTGCTTTAAATTTAAATTAGCATGCTTTCCTAATTTCCCATCTTGATGCAATGATGACAAATTCAGGCTTGTAAAGGCCTGGAATCAAACACAATTTTTGCACAGTCCAGGTATTTAATTGTTCATTAATCTGAATGAAGATATGAAAATATTTTCTTGTTTGCACATTTTTTCCCTGTCACTTCTGAGACTTCTCATCCAAAACTCTCTCTCTCTCTCTCACTTTCTCTCTCTCTAAATCCCAGGAGAATTTTCTATCTCTCTTCTCCCTAGCTACCACCTTCCAAACACTTAGAGTTGGTTAGGAGTCACTCCCAAGCTAGTAACACTTCTAACGGTGAGAAGGGACAAGACATATAGACTTTCTCCATAGACAAAATTTTTATTTATTTTCAATGTGGTTTCTTAAAGTAATAGGAACATAAATAACATTTTAAGAGAATCCATCAGCCATGCAAAAAATGTTGGAAATAAAGATACAAATTATTTTAACTCGAGGGGCAACAGATGGAAGACATTGTGCAAATTTAGAAAGTCACTCCATGGCCACATGCTTACATTAATAATTATAAAAATTTTAGTCCACAGAAGTCTTAAAGTGTTCTTTTGATAAGCATAAAGTATTTTTTTATTATAAGCAATATTTTCATATTCCCAGGGAAGAAAGCAAAACAGGAAGAAAAGCAGTGTCTTATCAGAAAAGTGTCTTATCAGAAAACTTACCATAAAAGTTTCTCCATAAATCTTTACTAGAGTCTGTCTTATATTTCATTGGCCAGAACTATCCTATGGCAATGCTATCTCCAAAGAAAGCTACGAAGTAAGTTTATAAATCTTAACTGAGTACAAGAAAACTGTCCCATAAAAAAAGAGTCACTATTATATACAACACCTTTGAGCATATAAAAGCTTACATCTTAGAATTTTTTAGCATTGTTTCCCTCAGGTATTACTTAATATCTTAAATACTGATGCATGGAAGGTGATAACTACTTGGTGAACCAATTAATCAATTTTATAAAGAGACAGATACAGATTTAACAGTTACTCTCGGTATACGTAAGGTATCCATTTGTAGGCAGAATGTGCCTAGACATCTAGTTCTTTGAGTTAACTCTGCTTGAAGCTGTAATTCTAAATAATTCTTCAAATCTAAGAACTTGATGTCTTTTCCTGTGCAGTTCAAAATGACATACATTTTTATTCTGCCCACAATTATAATCACCAAAATATTGAAATTTAACCAGAATAGTACATACACAAGGAAAAAAAAGAGTAGGGAGCAGAGGACAGACAGTATGACTTTACATGCTGGTGATTTAGCTGTGGCCGACGCTGTTTTCTCACAGTAGACATATTTGCTGGTGAGTCTGATGACTAAACCATGCTGGGTTACAAAGAATTTCTATTGATATTTGTTTACAATTATAATTGGAAGTGACAAAGAAAATGCCACATACCTACACACACACACAGACAGACACGAAGAAAGCAAGTGAACAGGAACTTCTTCTAGAAAGGAATGCTACCAGAGGGAAAACTATTCCTTAAGATGACCTAAATCAAAGGAAACAAGCATTTTTTCCTCCAACCATCATTAAGCCAGTATTTAGTGCTATGACATCTATTATAATCAGATGTTGATTCAAGTAGGAACTACCCAATTCAATAATTTTGACTAAAGCACCTGGCCCTAAGAGCAAGTTATTTTGCTGACAACTAAAACATTACAAAGGCTAATGTAAACTACACTCCTCTTTAATTACCAGTCTCATTTAAGTCAACTTTTGATAACTAAACATGACCCAGTTATATTTCAGCTCCAATTCCTGCTGCAAAACATCTGGTCTGATCCAAAACACCCTCGTTTTGGAGGAGGAACTTACCTTCTCAATTTCCCGAGTGTCTCATTTTCAAATATTCTTGTTGTTGTTATAAATCCTATATACATCCTCGAAAATTTTCTGATTTCAAATTGCAGCAAGAGCATAAATCGGCTTAACAAAACTATGATAAATTTATACATGTTGCCACCAAAAAAAAAAAAAAAGCACCAAAAGTCTGGAAAAAATTCTGGTTCTTCACTCTAAATGCACATACCGTCGACATGCTGTTTATACATGTGTATTTATGGACGCAGTATAGGTACTAAGTTTTCCAAGCCACAAACCAGCTAATGGTACATGAAAATTGAAGCGACTGCAATGTAACAGCATCATTTCTGCATCAAAATAGTGGGAAGATGTACTGAGGGGCAAAGACAGCAGAACCTGGAACCTGGTCTTCCAAAACACTGAAGTTCAAATTTAAATTTACTCTAAGAAAATCTACCCTCACTAAAAATGTTACCAATCTTCACAGAACACCATTTATATGCCATTTATATACTGTAGTACGAGGTGATGTAAACAATGAAAAACTCTTGGCAAGTGGCAGATGTAGTTATTTTGTAATGAGCAAAAGTTGTCTAAAGTGTTTAAAAATATTTAACTGCAAAATATTACACTAGAGTAGAAAGATGGACTAAAGGAAAAGATTGTATAATTTATCAGAAAGAGTATGTGTCACGTGTCTGAAATTTTGGTTCATAAAAGAATGTTACCGTATCTATCGGCACCCAAGAGCACATTATCAAGTGCGGTAATTTGCACTGGACTGAAATATTAATCCTTAATCGGGAGTTTCGGTAACTTTCAAAGGAGACTATGATCCTGGAATTATTGCACGTAGGACAGACCTACTTATGTCAGGGGGAAAGCAAAGCACCCAGACAGGAAAAAAAAAATGCATTTAATTAACTAAAATGGTAAGAGTTTAAGCTTAGGCTTAGAAAACTAGAAACTGTTCTGGAAAAGACTACACATAAGTATGGAAAACAATGTTCAGTGTATTGCTCCTGAAATCATGCAACATAAGAGAGTCAAGTACCCGTCAGTCTAAATGACAACCATAGTAACAGGTATTGAAATCCATGTTTATGATAGGTTGTGACATTTTGTGAAAAATTGAAAGGTTTTAAACATAAATATTTAACTGGAACTCTTAAAGTTCAGATGAATAGCAACTGTTTGGCACTTCACAGACTTATCTGTTAAAACTCATTTATAACCCTTCTGCTACTCAAGCATTTATTTTCTTTTTTTAATATTTTATTTATTTATTTGAGAGAGAGAGCACGTGTGCACAAGGTGGGGAGGGTCAGAGGGAGAAGTGGACTCCCTGCTGAGCAGGGAGCCTGATGCTGGACTTGATCCCAGGACTCCAGGACCACGACCTGAGCTGAAGGCAGAGGCTTAACCAATTGAGCCACCCAGGCGTCCAAAGCAAGCATTTAATACTTAACGTGCCACACACAGTGCATATGGCATAGCCTACGGTTCGTCTGAGTATCACAGATTTAATCTCATACATAAATATCTTAGAGTTTAAGTTAACCATTTTAATTTTGGGGCAGAAAGTCAAATTTATATTGATCTGCAACAACCCAGGGGGGAGAAAACCCACAGTCAGCCCTGAGAGGGGCAGAACTATTAGTGAAGGCAAATCAGGCATGTTTGTTCTCCTTCCTGCCATACTGCAGACACTTTACAGAGGTGTAATAAAGTTAAAATCAAGTTAAAAAAAAAAAAAAACTTGGCTTATGAAGGCAAGAGTTTAGATATTTTCTGGTAGAGGAAGCTTGAGGCAGTCACACTAACATCACCCCCAGTTTAAGAATGCAGAAGGGCTTGCATGGTCAAATAAGCATGGCAGAGAAAGTTAACACTGATTTTAAGTATTTTCATCTCTCCTTTACTAGGGTAGGTGTCTCCATATGCTACATTACGGTAATATAATTATGTTGTGCTCCTGGGGCCATGACACAAGGGTGCGTTTTTCTAAAATAAAAGAGAATGGGTCTCCAAAAGAGCACACTCTGCTGCTATGAATGTCTAGGAGGAAAAAATAATTTGCACAAAACTGTATAACATCATTATTTGCTTAATCTGTGTATCTAAAGCAGCTTCAAATTACCGAATTTTAAGTGTGATGGTCATGACTCATGAGTAATTCTGGCCTTAGTAAAATTCTAATTCAGCATGGATGGCCACCAATTTTTTTTTTTAAGCCCTAGGATTCAAAGAGAACAAACAATGATTCACAATCGTCCCCAAATTTAAATTTGGCTCTGAGACAAAAGAATTAGTTTGTTTTTTAGGGAAGTCGTTAAGTGTCATGACCCATAAGCAAACATGGATCTAAATAAGTATTCCATTTTTCAAAACATAGACTCAGAAGAGGGCATTAAGATGGGCAAAATAACTAAATACACACAACAGATGCAAACAAAGAAAGAATTAAAAATATTCCACGCAGGCAAGGATACTGTAATAAAGTAAAGCACGGTGGTCTGGGATGGCCTCACGTCTGGTATTGGAGATTAACTGGCTACTTCCAAGGAATCTAAATGAGAAGAAGTAACAGTCCCCCTTTCCAGATTATAGTAATTCCACCCAAAGATTCATGGCAGTCGTGTGGTCACTTGGGTTAAAGAGAATCGGGGCCATTTTCCTGTTTGTCAAGTTTATCCCCAATTGGTTTTGAGGGGAGGGAAGGGGGCATCAGAAGAAAAGACGCCGTGCAACAACGTAAAGAGCAGAAAATGCACTATTATCTTGAGGAAAGCTTATAGGGCTCTTACCAACACATCTCTTAGTAAGATAATTATTTTTGCTATCAGAAAAAAAAGGCATTAAACCTTTGAACACTAGTTGGCTGAGAAAGGGATAAGCAGTCAGCCTCCCCCCCCTCCAGGCCAGTTCCCAGGAGTGTGGCCTTTCTCCCAGGGGCACCCATTCATATATGTGAGAAGCTTCCAGAACAACCACAATGTCAAATGTGCTCTTTCCTTTTAGAAACTTTTCATCTATTTCAAGTCCTTCACATTGGAAGTCTTATTAATTTCACGAATGTTTCCTCCACATAGAAAGGAATATTAAATATGCGATGTTATTTTAATCTTGTTTCTGACCAAAAAACATAAGTATGGTACTTTTAACAGAAAAAAAAAAAAAACAGCATGAGAATAAAAATGACTGTGAAGAAAATTACATTACACTTTAAATTTGAAAATGGAATGGAACTTAAAATATAAAGTGCATTTTATATCACGGCATACAGTTCCAGTCCTGAAATAAAGATATGGAAAATCAGTTTAAAACAAGATGACAGCAGTATCTGCAGATAGATTTGTATAGATAATCCACATGGATATGTATGGATTTGTATAGATGATGTATTATCTAATTCTTTATTCATTTACAAATAGGCTGAAAATCTAGTGTCTGCCTTATCTTTTGGTTTAGATTGAGTCAGAAATACATTTTCAGTTTAGAAATACGGTTTCTGATCAAAAGTTCCTAGAATACTTCAACTAACATCTGTATTTGAACCTAAGGAAGTAAACTTTCAAGATGTTATTGAAGAAATAACATATTGTTAGCTCTTGAAGAGCCAGAATCTGTCTATACCACTCATTTTGAATTTCCTCTTCCTTGTCTGCTTGCCACCTCCTACACTGCCCACCCCCATCACCATCAAGTTTCTGCACCATGAAAGTCACAGTGTTTACTGACCGTCTGGCGAACCAGTAAACAGAACCTTCAAACAAAATCAACTCCTATGACAAACGAGGGCACTCAAGTAAATCAGACACGCCCTAGAAGTAAAGTATCTACTCCATGATTCATCTCAACGACGGCACAGACTTTGCTGGTTCCCATTCTGGAAGAATGCCCCAAAGAAGCAGGGCAATTACGTTTTTTCCAAACAAATTTACACAAGTTTACCTCTCGTGTTTAACATTCTACCATTAAATTTTCTTTATATTTTATTTTTTGAAATGGTATTTTTAATATTTTAGATCTTCTGGAATGGTTTCCTTGTAAATTTAGAATGTATATTTTTATTTCTCTTATGCCAATTAATAATATACAGACTTGAGAGGTTTACACACTGAAGTAGCAACATCAGTCTGTTTCTTTAATAGAGATTTAAATTTTAGAGTATTTAAGCTTTGGGGCGCCTGGGTGGCTCAGTCTGTCAAGCGTCTTGCCTTTAGCTCAGCCCATGGTCCTGTGGTCCTGGGATGGAGCCCTGCATCAGGGACACTGGGTCCCCTGCTCGGCGGGGCGTCTGCTTCTCCCTCTCCCTCTCCCCAGGCTCATGCTCGCTCGCGCTCTCTCTCTCATCTTTCTCTCTTAAGTACATAAAGAAAATCTTAAAAAAACATAAAGCATTAAAGCTTTGAAGTATTCAGGATGAGGTCATATGAAATTATATGGCATTATAACACTCCTGTGTGGACCAGAATCCTTTTCAGCTATGACTTAAGTACAGGGCACTTCAGGGGATGACCATCACCACCTACCAGAGCTGTCACACTCAAGGAAAGACACAAACCCACGGAGCACACAGGAGATGTGGAAACACATTCTAAGCCAATCTACAACACGTAGCCTCCGTACACTGAGGGATTTGACACTGTAGATTTTCCCCAACTTTCTCAAAATCAAATATCAATATTACCTCCCCTTTCCATATTTAAGAAGTCAGGAAAATTGTCAGTAAGCTTATAGTACAAATATAATAAATTAGGTGGAAGGTGCTGGAGAATCACTCTGAAGACTATCACAGTTACTTCAGATGTCTAGGACCACAGTACTTAGGTCTGTGATGTGTTTTTGATGATGAAATCTATCTATTTAACAAAAATTTACAGAATTTGATACCTCATTTCTGCTTCTCCCCTGCCTAGTCTTACTGTTGGTAGGAATATTTGCAAGCAGATTTTAAAAAGAATTGCTGGGGTGCCTGGCTGGCTCAGTTGGTGAAGCATGTGATTCTTGATCTCAGGGTCCTGAGTTCAAGCCCCACACTGGGGATAGAGGCCTCTTTAAAAAAAAAATAAAAAAAAAGGAGGAACTGCTAGACTGCTAGGACATTTCAAGGTTATCAATCTCTCTCTCACCTCACTTTCTAGCTCCTTAATTGCTAGCTGAACTACAAATCAGTGTATAGGCTATAGGGAATATAATAGCATATACTCTGATTTTTTTTTTTAATTCTCTTTCAGTGGATGTCCAAAAATAATTAGCTAGGTGAGAAAGAATACAGAAGCCATGGCTGGCAGTCTGAAGCGTGACTAAGTTTGGGGGGGAGTGGAGAAAGGGGAGCAGAATGTGTGTGTGTGTGTGTGTGTGTGTGTGTATGTGTGTAACTAATCATGACCACAGTTTACACTGCTTGCTCTGTTTGGAATGTGAGCCATAATAGAAAAAATGTCTGTTATTAATATATTTTATAAATGTTTCCAGATAGTGCAGTGATGGGTGCTTACATAAGTCCGCAGTGGTCTTCACTATCCATCAGAAATAATCAGGAGCATATAGTGGAGCTCAGATACCATATATGGGTGGCCCATGGAATGAGAAGAGCTAGGCAGTGACAGACGCTTCAAGGAAGGCTGCAGCTGAAAATGGCTCCGGGGAAGCTTGTGGCCAGTTTCTACTTCTCTTTTTTAGACACTTCTGTACAATGATACCCAATTAAGCTCCTTAAGACACCCGTTTCAGCCTATCACTCAAGTATCTGCAGTGGTCCTATTGCTTTCAGCCAAGTTCCAAATTAGGTCCTGCTCCTTGGTTTCTTACACCTTCTACAAGATTCCCCTCGGTTTCCCTTACAGCTCTGGACACCTCAGCCAAAGCGGTCCACTCCCCACTCACCTCCCCAACCCCCTCTTGCCTGCACTGGCCTTCCTGCCTCTTTGCTTTGCTCTCAGTATCCCAGATGCCCCCCTCCTTTGTTTCTGTAACCAGCATCCACTTGTTTTCTGCCGCTGACCGAACGCCAGTCCAGCCTTTCCATGCTTGTCCATGCAGCCGCCAGGGGCTTCCCCAACAATTTCTGGTAAATCAGGAGACTTGCTTATAACAGCTCTGACACTGTCTGCATTTACGGTGTAGCCCATTTTTGGTATTTTAAGTGAGTAAGCTTCTCGTTCCTCACGAAGGATCACATGCTTGTTACAGACAGGAATCACCCCGCACTGTACGCCTCACTCACCCCATTGTCATTTCCTGCTTAGGGTCAAAGCTGCCGTCGGTGAGAATTCATTAAAATGCTCCTGAAGTGAAGTAGATTCGAGTAGGAGACTGTGGAGTCAGAAATCCATAAATCTCATCCTAACAGGGAAGTGGAGTTAGCGCATCACTGTGACCTCCTTCCCGAGTCCCTCAGTTTCCCCTCCGGGTGGTCACTGAGGTAATCAGGGAACTGGGGGAAGCCTCTGGGAAAGAACTGCTCTCCTATCCAATCCCGTACCCCTGCCCTGGGGGCTGCGCTAACTTCAGATCACAGAATCCTTCAGAAAACCCAGTGCCTGCATATACATTTTATACGTAACCAACATACAACCAACTCCCGGCAAGGCTGATCTCATCAGTAAATACATTACTATGTCTTTAATGAAATTAGAAATATGCAAATTTAGATGATAAATACTATAAAGAACCTTTTGTTAGATCAGATCAGGGTTACAGGACCAAGTGATTTATGAAAATGAGCTTTTGGATTTCAGAACTGCACCAATGCCCCCTCACATTTGAAAGCCACTGGTGCACGATCAGTACCAGGACACAGCAAGAATGTACCAATGATAGGCATCTCAAGGCATCCGTTTGATTGACTTTATGATGGATGCCCAGTAATAAAGACAATGTCTTCTTTCTCTTACAGCTAAACTACAAACTCTGAAAAAGAGTGAGTCTACTAATGATAGGAAGCAGCTGAATAATTTACATGAGGGAATTTCAGAAGAAACAATTATACAGACAAATTTATAATATTTACTGTAAATTTTTGAATCATGTAAGTTCAATGAACTATCATCATTCAGTGAACTATCGTGTCTTTTTCTAACGTGAAAAATCAATGATACCTTAATTCACAATTTATACAGATCTGAACTCACAAATGTGCCTTCTGCAACAACTGTAGGACTAGGTAGTATTTATAGAATGAACACCGACTGGAAATAATGTAACCGGTACAAGATGCAACAACGCACGCCCGGAAGTCCAACGACCTGAATCCTTCTACCAACCACAGTTCGTTCTTTCCAAATCCAGTTATTCCTGAAAGGTCACTGGGAATAGGTAAAACCATAATCTTTCCACTGAGGTTGCATTAGAGCAACTTAGAAAAACTGTGTGATAGGAATTCCGGTTAGAATTCTTGTTATGGGGGCACCTGGGTGGCCCAGTAGGTTAAAGCCTCTGCCTTCGGCTCAGGTCATGATCCCAGGGTCCTGGGATCAAGCCCCGCATCGGGCTCTCTGCTCTGCGAGGAGTCTGCATCCTCCTCTCTCTCTGCCTGCCTCTCTGCCTACTTGTGATCTCTGTCAAATTAAAAAAAAAAAAGAATTCTTGTTACGCACGCATTCTTGCAATGCTACTATGGATTCAGGCCATGTATGACCACCTTTTCATCGGAGGGGGCACCATATGGTAAGGCTTGGAGGAAAGTTGTCCAATTGTAAGGGAACTGGGACTTAAATAAATGTAAGTGGATAGGCCCCATGTGCAGAGTACCTCTTCTCTCTGCCTTCTTGCCCACAGCTACCACTTGCAGGAAGAAAAGACTATCTATGGTCATGGGCCTTTCACAAATCCAGAAGGCCTAAACCCATGTTCACACTTTTCTAAAATAAGTGCTGCAGAAGCTTTTTTTAAAAAGAGAAACTAAAGAAAGAAAGCTCTATCCCCGCTCCCAGCTAAGTCATTTAAGCCTTGGGCTTATTATCTTTAATGAAATAAAATAACATCCATCTCAGAAAGACGTAATGAAAAACAAACTGAACTTGAACAGCTCCTGGCACAGTGCAGGGCACACAGAGATGCTGAGGATGTTACAGAGAAGATCTAATGATCGTGTGAATGCCTCCTCAACACACAGACATCTGCACGGTCCCCAGGGAGTGATATGAACCTGCAAATACCCTGATAGCTGCCCAAAACACCAGTGCCAGGGGCACAGGCAACCTTCTGTGCTCTCCCACCAGCCTCTGAGTCCCAAAACATCCTAGCAAGAGCTGTGAGACAGAACTCCTGGTTGGTCCCATGTTGGTCAGGAGGCCAAGACCTTCACCTCAAGAGCCGCTGAACCGAAAGGGCAGAAAGCAGTCTCCCCAGTCCACCACCCTCTACGGTCTCAGGTCAACTTGGACAGACAAGAAAAGAGACCCACCAGCCCTAAAGCTGTGCGGCTGATACCAAGAAGTGCTTCCGACAAAGCAATCTTGATGATAATCAATGCTTGAACAAATGACTGTTCATCAGGTGTCCTGAATTCAGAAGAACAAATTCAAAGAAGTGAAACCCAAAGGAAAGAGGAATTGAGCTCTTTTATGTCCCAAACCATAGATAACCAGCATCACTCAGAGTTGGGTCAGAAATCTTTTCCAAGAGAGGAGGCTGACAAAACGCTTAACCATACACTCTAAGGCAATTCATAATCATAAAACTGTAGATGTGACATTAAAGTGTAGATGCTTGGGAAAAGGGGACAAAAACCCAATCCTTCCATTATGTAATCCTTTGCCCTCCTCAGAAAGGGGCTCTTAGGGAGTGAAACTCTGGGCCTCCGACATAAATTGATGTGGAGTGAGGTGAAGACAAGAAAGTTCATAGGTCTCCACTTTCATAGACATTTCATATTTCCCTACTATTGAACCCCTTTCTAAAGACTGCTGCCAGAGAGTATGGACATTTGCAGAACATCCGAGAAATGTCACGGGTCCTGCGACATGAAGCACAGAGAAGGCCGCAAGTCAATGACTATGTATTATAGTTGCGCTTACAGCCTAATTTAGTGGAATAAAATTTACCTCTCCATTTTCAATGCAGAGCGGTAGGATATGCAGACTGTTAATTTTCCTTTCAGGATTGTAATAGTACTTGTCAAATGCTCACATACTTTAAGGATATTACACAGTTTAAGTCCTTTTGATCCTAGGCAATGATTTTCCTCCAATGGGATGTTAATTTGTAAAGCTTATTTTGCTTCTCCAAAGAGTTTTTAGACTAGTAAAATCTTAAGCGATTTACAGAATCATGCTGTCGTCATCCATCATGGATCCCTGAAAACCAGTCTCTGCTCTTCTCCGCAGTGCCCTAAACCTGCAAGGAGGACCCACGCTGCCCTACGATTAAAGTATTGATGCCAAGGTTCGTTTCTTCTACTCCCTCATCTTCTTTGTGAATGAGTCCACAAATCTATGGGTTCTTTCTCTGTGACAGCTTTGACTTCCGCTCCTGCTGCCTCAACTCTGCTCTATACATCACTTCCCTTCTAGAATACTGTCGTTGTTTCTTCACTAGACCATGTCCCCAGCAAGTCCTTATGACTTCTAATCAGTCCCAGAATGATTTCAAAACTTCTCTTATTACCTGTGTCTTTCAGGTGCTCAGAGCATGAATCACCCTCCATAACTCACCTTCAAGTGGCTTGGGTCATACGTGACGTGACCACAACCATTTCTAAAAACTTACTCATAGTTAAGATTCTTCACTGTTATTCTATATAACCCCTTGCCTTCTCACCTTCTCACCCCATCCACGACCCAAATGGGATCCCCATGCTTGATATAGTCTAGTCATGTGCTGGAAATTCTCACCCAAGTTACAGCCCAAGTTCTGCCTCTTGTCAAGGCACTCTAGGCCACGTGGATGACTCTCTTGTGCAAACTTCAGGACACAGACGATGCTCTGGGACTATTCCCTCAATACTTCACAGTATTTTTGTGCTTAAGCCTTTATTTTTTCTATCTGAGCTGTATGCTCCTCGAAAAGAGGAAAAATGGCTTACGTCTTTTAAGATACCCTCTGCCTAACAGATTACCCTGCAAACTCAACAGTTACATAATGAAGATGGCAAAACCCATGAAATTAGTCATTGTTACATACCATAGTTCAGTGATTCTAAAACTGTCATTATGCTTGAGAATGACTTAGGATGTTAGTTTAAATGTATATTCCAAGGCCCAAACCTAGAGATTTGGTTGGTCTTAGGTAAGGGGAAAAAATTTAAAGACCTCTAGGGAATTCTAATACAGTTAACCCACACATGTTTTGTTGAAAAACATCATCACTGATTAATTTGAAACAGTAAACACAAATAAAACAAGAACAAAAGTATGGAGAATTATAAACAGTGGAGAAAGAAAATCTGGCATGTTGCAAACTAGTTACCATTATTAGGAAGTTTTCTGTGATAGTAACCATAAACCATATGTTCTTTTACTATTTTAATTTAAAACAGCTATTCTCATTAAAGCAATTAGTGTTAAGATTAAAATAATCTTTTTTTGCATTTAAATTGTAAAGTAGGATTATTTAAAGTTATTTATGTAAAACAAAACAAGTTATATTTGCTCATTCAATAATACTTGATCTAGACTATTCCCTTAATTGAGACATTATAAACCTTTAAGCCTTCTTTTGTTGATTTTGATCTTTAACACAGGCATGTGCAACATAAGACATGTTCTCCTTGAATTCATTGCTCTAAAATATATAAAGATGTATAATGTACTTATATAAGTTATTATATATATTACATATATTTATATAAATTATATAAAGATATATAATGTATAATGTATAAATACTCCCTGCTAAACCCCTTTTTGGAATAAAAGTATACTACTTGTAATTCTCTCTTTTTTCATGATAAACAATTTTTTTTCTTTTAAAATAAAAACTCAATTCCAACCAATCAGAGTGAATGCTACACAATCTCATGTTGGCAAATCTAGCAATTGTATTTAGCAATCTAGTGCTCTTGCTAGGTTTTGCAGGTTTTTGAGTTAGACGATAATTTTAAATAGTTCCTCTTAATTTTAATTATATAATAATTATATAATATTATAATTTTATAATACTTTAATTATATAATTTTAATTATATAATAGGCAGTACTTTGCCTGCCATACTTTTCTCATGTTGGCTTGCTTGTACTAAGATCCTTCAGGGAAACATTCTGGGATCTGTTAGTAAGTCACATAACCAGGAAAAGAGGAACCTAATAAATATAAGTCAAGGGACAAGGGAGTCTTGTTCATATGCGCTTGGATGTATATGATATATATGTTTGTATATGCTTGTTCACGTATGCGATTTTACCTCCCATTTTTTGTATGGCTTTGGGGGCAGTGTGGTGAAAGACTGGATGGCTAAGCTCGGTTTATAGTTTGTGACCTGTTTTGTATTTTTTTTTAAACACTATAAAAATACTTCCTAAGTGTCAATTACCAAAACTCTGCATTTATCGAAGATTTTGTATATTTAGTGTCTCTTATTTACCTTCTGAAATCTCTTCTTGGGGTGGGGTTTCTGTAGCGCACAGGAAGTTAACAATCAGTTCCTCTCCCAGCTTTACCTCCTCATGAGCCACTTGTTTAGGCCACTAGGGAGAGACATGGAGTCTCTGGACCATGGCAAGGAGCCAGCAACTTCACGAAAGGCATTAATGACGCTTGCCCCGTCAAGGCTCCACTCGACCAATGAAGAACATTTTGGTGCAGAAATAATATACTGTCTTAGGGGCTGCAGAACCCAGAGACTTAAAGTGATGCTTCAAGTGGAAGAGAGTCCCTGTCACATACAGAATATCAACTCGCATTCACCATGCGGGATATAAAAGATGGCTAAATATGAAAAGCAAATAAAAGCACGTGAAGATTTTTACAGCCAAAGAAAGACTTGATTACATCACCGAAGAAGATGATTTTGAAGATGAAAAATAACTTTAACCTCCAAACGCACACCCATACAAAACAAACATGCATGTGCACACATGGGCACAGTCATTCAAGGCTGACCCAGCAGTGAGTGACTCCCACACAGGCTTTTGGCTTATCAGGAAAGACTTCTCATTTTACTTCCTTCTTCACACTTTCCTCCTGCAAACTCAAGTAAGTTACCACACGTAATAACCTGCTCTCAAAGAGGTTACCTGATCTCTTCACCAGCCACCTCTCTGGGTGTTGCCTTACTAAGTCATACTTTTAATAATTTGACTTTGCAGAGACAGAAAGTGAACAGATATCATTAAATCCAAGGCATTCAAATTACAGGAAGTGTAAGTGGGTCTAATGTTACGTTTTTTGTGGCATTTAAACACAGGGAGACATTCTCATGATAATAGTTCTACCAACATTAAGTATTTGTGTTGAAAATTATTTTACAAATCACATAATACACTCTGTTCTGCAATTTAACATTTTTTTCCTCCCAAGGTTTTCTTTCCCTTGACCCATATATAATTACGAATTGTTTTTTTAAAATAATTTGTCCCCCAAATTTAAAGTTTAACGGTAGTTTGATTTTTTTTTTTTTAGTCTTCTCCATCGTAAAACGTTATTTCAAAATATAACTGTGGAGGCAATTCAATTTCTACACATTCAACATATGTTCATCAAGTCACCTCCCAGCTGACAGTCACACACCACTGGCCAAGGGGTGAAATAAAGCGCTGCATTCTGGACCCAGTCAGGGGCTCTGCACGCCTTTGAAAGGAGGCTCCCACAGTATGTGGAATATAAAACTTCTCTGGGAGTTCCCAAACTCTGTTCAGCACACTATCCACCCTTATGTCAGAGCTGAACGTTTTACGTACACATTTTGGAAGAGCAGAAGTAGGCACAAATACAGTCACTCCTGTATGAAAATCAGAATATCTCAAAAGTACCTTGGCAACATTTTCTGGCAAAGGGTTAAACCCTCTGTTACTTAATAAACAAAACTATCCACCTTACTTTTCAGTACTTTAGCGCACTTCAGAAACGCAGAGTTTATGAAGTCGAAAAGTCATGCCCGATTGTGATCTACATGCGATCGTGCTTTGCCCAACTTCTCCAAGTGAATCTCACGTCTTGAGCCCCGAGCCGGTGACTACATTCCTTTTACACTTTCCCTAAAAACGCCCAGTGCTCCGAGTAAGAGTAACGCTCCGGGAAAACAAACCTCGGATGACGGGTCGCCCCAGCCCCCGGAGCTGCGTGGACGCCCACTGATCTGATGGGGGAAGAGAAGAGCCGTCCCGACCGGACGAACCCGGGCTTCCCCGAGCCGCGCGCCCCGCGAGGGCTCAAGCCCGCCGGGTGCACCCGCGGGGACCGCTCCCAGCAGGTTGCGATCTCTATCACCCGCCGCCTCGGCGGCTGCCGCTTTCTCCTGACTTTGCTTCCCGACTTAGCAACAACTCCACTGCAAAAAACCAGGAGAAGAAAACTTTTCTCCCAGGAAGCGTGCGGGCAGCTCGGTTAACTTTGGATGCAACGCCCAGAAGGTGGAACAGCACCCCACGCTCCGCACGGCTCCGGGGTCCCCGGGACCCCCAACACCGCAGCGCCCCCGCACTCGCTCCCAGGCCGGCCCCGGCGCGCGCGGCCCCGCACCTACCTGGGCCTCGTCCGCGTCCGGCTCCGCGTCGGAGAAGCCGAGTCCCGATTCGAAGGCGGCGGCGGCGGCGGCGGCGGGCGCGTCGCGCGGACCCGGGAGCAGCGCAGCGGCGAGCAGGGAACACGCCAGAGAGAAGAAGCCCAGCAAGTGCATGGTGGAAGGACCGGGAGCGCGGCGGCCGGGCCGCGGTGGGGGCGGGGTGGGCGCGCGGCGCCCCCGCGACGCTGCGCTCCCTGCGCGCGGAGCCGCCGGCGACCCCCGAGGGCGGCCGGAGGCGGCGGCAGCGGTCCGCGGCTCGGCGCTCCCCACGCGGCGCGGCGCGGTCCCGGCCAGTGCCGGGGAGGGGCGCGGGGTCAGGTAAAAGCCTCACAGGAAACCGGACGTCCGAGCTCCCCGCATTCGGGGCCGGCGAGGTGAGGCGAGGGCGAGAGGGGACGGCTCCTCGGTTCGCCTTTCTGTTTTCGCTTTCTGGCACGAGGGGGGCAAAGCCGACCCCCTCGGCGCTGTTCGGCCCCTCCGACCCCCCCCGAGCCCGCGGCCCCCTCCTCCCTCCCCTCCCCTTCCCCGGTGCAGCGAGCGGCGGCCGGGAGGAGGGCGGCGGGGCGCCGCGCGGCCAGGCCGGGGAGCTCGGCGGCGCGGGCGGCTCCGGAGCGCGGGGCGAGCGGCGGCGGCGGCGGGCGCAGGGGCAGGGCATGGCTGACGCGCCCTCTGCCTGCGCTTATGTGAGAGAAAGCGGCCGAGGGAGGGAGCGTGCTGAGCCCGGCCGCCCTCCCCTCTCACTTTCCCTCGGAAGCGCTCCTCGCGCTCCCTGCGGCCCGCGCCTCCGCCCCGGCGCCCCGCGTCCCCTCCCCTCTCCCCTCCCCCTCCCGGGAGCGCGGCCCGGGGGGCAAGTTCAGCGGGGGCAGGCGGGCGGCGCGGGGCCGGGCGGAGCGCGCCTGGGTCGGCGTCCCGGGGAAGGCCGGCCGACCCTTTGTCCTCGGCCTCTGCCCGGCTCCTGCCCGGCGCCCGGGGCGCCTCGCCCCCTGCGCCCCCGCTCGAGGTTTGCCAGCCGTCCCGGGGTTTCAGGAGGTCCGAGGGCAAGTCCTCGCAATGGCGGAGACCCCGCCGCGGGCCCCTCTTTCCCTGCCTGTGGGTCGCTTCGTGTGCAGCCGGGCACCCCGGGAGAGCTCAGAGGGCAGGGCGGGCTATCGGGATGAGTGCTCAGGAGCCCCTCGGATCCCAGACTTTTGGCGGGTGGGGAACGTAGAGCCACAGTCTTCAAGGAGAGGAAAGACACACACTGTCAGTTTCTGCAGGGAAGTTGGGTTTCAGGGAGAAAGGGAGTGATCAAGAGACACGTGGGCTGTTCACAGCGTGGAAAGTGACATCTGCAGAAAAGTCACTGCATTTCCCCATTGGAAAGTCACGTTGTGGCGCCCATCGCCTGGGCTGTCTCCCTCTTTGGGGCTGACTGGACGAGTCGCCGGTGACCCAGATGCTGGGTTTCAGGAGCTACTTTTAAATACACTGATCATAAAGTCTTGGACGGAGAAGAGACTTTGTTACCTGATTCAACTCTCCAAGTTCTGAACCCCCCCCCCCCCATTACATACTAGAAGGCTCAAATATCTTCAGGGACAGGGAGTCCTCTGCCTTTTGAAAATCAACATTGCCAAAAAGCATTTCCTTCCACGTATCCTTTGCTTTCGACTTCTGGACTTTAAACAATAAATCTAATCTAACTTCCACATGTGAGTTCTTCAACTATTTTGAAAACATCTGTCATGTTCTCCCTATGCTAGCTTTCCTCCAAGCTAAATATCCTTTTTTAGGAAAACGACAGCTCCACATTCCCTCATCAACCATAATCTAATTTTCCATGTTCATCGTAAAGGAAACTGCTCAGGTCGAGGTTCAGAGCTGAAAGCGCTCTACAAGCGTGTAGAAAGGGTCTTCTCATCCAGCCATTGCTCATGTGTTGATACAGCCTCGAATAAAGTTTCTTTTCTGGCAGCCAAATGAGTGTTGACTCACGCTTTGCTTAAAATCAACTAAATGCCTCAAGAATTTTTCGTGTGTATTGCTGCTCAGTTCCATGTACGTTGCCCTGCATTTGTGAAGTTGGCTTGCTGTGCCCAAGGTTTGAGCTCTGTAATTTTTTCTTTATTATGTTCTGTCCACTCAGTGAGTTGGCCCAAGATCACAGCCTACTGAGATGTTTGGGGGGGATGCTAGCCCTCTGGGTCTGTCATGCTTCTTGCTGTCCTTCTACTTGTATTTCATCAGTTTGCCTTATTTGTCCTCAGATACCGATAGAGCTGTGGGAAGGGAAGAGCCAAAGCCAGACTAGTAGGGCTGAAGTCGAAGTCGGAGCTTCTTTTGAACTGTTCCCTATTGTAGCTATTCTCAGCTTTGCCCTTAGAATACCGAAGGGAAATTTCAAAAAACACGTGCTCAAGTGCACCATCAGAGACTCCTTCAATTGGCCCCACGGTGACATGTGTGCTTTGGACCCCCATAGGCAACCACACTGGGAATCTCAGGCACTTGCAGCACTCCTAGGGCCTGGCATAGAGTGAAGACAGAATCAAAATGTATCAAAAGGCGTCATGTTAACTGATTTATTTTATTTGAAATACAGCTGTAAGCACATACAAGCTTTTTTTCCTCTCAAAAATGTTATCATTTTACCACTTATTATTTTAAGTAAAGGAAATGCTGGCAAAAAATATACTTGAGAGAAAAAAAAAAAAAGACGGCGGTCTCAGAAGACCGTCCTGGTTTGGCTGTTGGAGTGTCTTCGCTGTAAAAAGGGCCACTTTCTCTGCTCTACCTTTATCTGCCACTTTTGGCTATTGTGCCTTCTTTGAAGAGCAGTTGTAAATTTATCTTAATTTACTTAGGACTTTCTTTCTTTGAGGCATTCAATTTTCTTTTGTTGCTGTTGGAAAAAGATGTATGATTTTTTCTAATAGTTTTTAATTTTATTGGACTTGGTTGTACTATAGACGATGTTGGGTTTAGAGCTGCGCTGAGACTTTCTTGGTGACTTTGTACACAGTTCATTTTGGAACCACTTCAGTATGTGCTCTTTCTGTTGGATAGTTCCAAGTTTGAGCTTACTGTAATATTTAAGTCTTGAGAGTGAATTTTTAAATTAACTAATGAATTAATTTGATTTTGTTTATTTATTCATGAGAGACAGAGAGACAGATAGGCAGAGGTAGAGGGAGATGCAGTCTCCCCACAGAGCGGGGAGCCTGATGTGGGACTTGATCCCAGGATCCTGGGATTGTGACCTGAGCCAAAGGCAGATGCTTAACTGGCTGAGCCACCCAGGTGCCCCTTGAGAGTGAATTTTAAAATGAAGTGTTCTTGATCTTTTTAAATTTATTTTTACTTTTTTAAAGAGTGTATTTATTTGAGAGCAAAATGAACTAGAGAGAGGAGGAGGAGCAGGGGGAGGGGCAGAGGGAGAGGGAGAAGCAGGCAACCTGCTAAGCAGGGAGCCTGATGCTGGGCCTGGCTAGATCCCAGGACTCCTGGATCCTGACCTGACCTGAAGGCAGATGCTTAACCTACTGAGTCACCCAGGCAACCCCATCATGTTTTCTTCCTCTTCTTTTTCTTCTTCTTTTTTTTTTTTTGTTAATCAAAATTTTCATTTACTGGTGTATACCCATTTCTGTAACATCTGATGTTTTTATTTGAAATTCTGCTTTTATAGGTATTAAAATCAGAGTCTTTGAGAATTGAGACCATCTGTGAACATGACTTGTAGGCAACCATAAACCCACTTATAGCAAAGTGATTTAGTTATTCCTTCTAGGAAACTTTAACCCAGGAACAATGATTGCAAACTAGTAATTAAATCCACTGTTTGCTTCCGGAAATGCCCACAAATCAGTAGAGTCAAGACAATAACTGCACACTGGCAAGTAGCCTTCTTATCGTAATGGTTTACTCAGGACCCTCACCTAGATGTGTCAACCAGTCCTGAACTGTGACATCACAGCTTTGTTCAATCCTACTCACCTCTCCACTTTGAAAGACCCCCTTAACCTACTTGAGTCTAGTCCCCAAAGTCCTACAATTATTCTACTTCTGACTTATCTCTTCTGAGACATTGCTCTGTCCCTTATTGCAGTAAGTTCTACTAAATGTGACTTTTGTTTATTGAAGGGTTATCTGGTGATGTTTTGGGGAGATCAACCACCTGGAAGTCCCACCAAGATCCTACTGAAAACCTCCTTTGGGCCAAAGCCTAGTCCGTCTCAGAAATGGGGGGCCAGTGAGGCCACAGGTATGAGGTAAGTCTTGCATTAGATCTCAATTCCAGCTTCTCGTCATCAAACTATCAAATGGTAAGTGTATTTTGTCCTGGAAGATTGCCTTTCAGGAATTCTTTGATTATTTGATGAGATTTGTAGACGTATATCCCTGGGAGAAAGCTGCCTCATTACTAGCAACGTTGCTTTTTGTCACTACTCTTTTCATTATTTTCTGTTGTTAATGGTGAGCAGGAAGTTCATGTCCGAGCATTATGTCTCCCAAGACCTGTCAGGTTGGCCACTGGAAGCTGCTTAGCCATTAGTTTGTGTGCCAGGACATAAGGTCAACAAACCACTGATTTGACTGACCATTGCCAGACTATCATGTGTTCCTCTCAGCCTAGACGCGAGTGTGTGTCTTCCGAAGGTGTCTTGCATGTATTTACATCGTAACTAATACATGTGAGTTGCTTCCTAAATGGCATAAATTTACCAAAAATAGTTTAACTTTGGTAGCCATTTTGGGAAACCTTTCATTGAACAACATTACTCATATTTGAGAAGTGGTTTAGAATGGAAAGAGTAAAACTGCAAATGTTCAATGACCTGTATTTTTTTTATTGGTATACAAAAGCTTGCAAGAGAATTCAGATTCCACTGTTGCCTCTCTAAATATTCTGGTGAAGGAAACCAATGAAAAATGTGAAAGACTATCTCTTTTCTAGATCTGCTCAAACCACAACTTGAACCTAAAAGTTTTGATCATACTCTTCTTCTGTCCTGTGGCCCTCAGTTACCCTCTTCCTCTACCACTCTGACCAGCTCTCCTCTCCCGCTGGCTAGCCAGCCCCTCCGAAAGCTGAATTGTCTCTTAAAGTTAACCAGATCAGAGCAAGCCCCTCATGGTGGAACTTAAGCCCTGATTGTGGTTTGAGCTGAGAGTGATTTTCAAAGGCTTTCCAAAGCCTGTGCAGGACAGGCGGAAATTTACAGAGCAATTTGCAGTGGTTATAAGAACGTTTAATTCAGTGTTCCCAGATCTGTTTCAATTGATTTATATGTTATTAGGAACCTCATATGTGATAAAATTCAATAGAAAAGGTACTGTGAATTTTTTGATTGTGGCTTAAAAGACCTCAAATCCCATAATAAAATCAGAGGAACTTAGAAAAACTATAAATATTAGACAAAAATTTTGGAGACCATGTCCACAAACAGATGAATACACTGGAGACTTTGGGAATAGGCTCTTAAACCCCTTTGGAAAACATTTAGGTGTAGCTCTTGGAGCAGATACGACTACAGCTCTTTCCTCACTGAATGGCCCTAAGTCAGAACTAGGGGCTTTCATATGCAAGCAAAAACTGGAGTGGAAAATGGTCCTTTTGCTCGACCTCTAAACCCTTGCTGAGTGAAACCCAAGGGAAAAAAGGAAGTATGAAATCAGTGAGGCTGCCACAAAGGACGGTCACGCACTCAATTTCTCATTTTCCCTTAAACTCCCAAAGACTTTTACTGAGGAATATTTTTTGTGACATAATACCTGTTTTAGAGTATGAAGATATTTTTGTGGGGGGAAACAAACACATGGGGATAATCTCTGTCACTTTGGCTGCTTGACATCTTCAGAAACCTTCCACTGGAAACTTGCAAACATTTAAAAGAAATTACCCACTCCAAGGCAGACAAATTGATCACTGACCTTTTATCAGCAGTGGTGAGAAAATTTTATTAAGGTTGCTGAGGCTGTCTCTGGTTTCATGTCTCATCTGCATCACATTAATCTTGGTAAAACTATAAAGATGGAATGTGGAAGAACTCAAATTTTAGGGCACCCTTGAACACTCACAAATGAGTTCATACAATTGCAGCTTGTGATGGAGTTTGAATACCCTAGTTAATATTTGCTGATTTTCAAGGGGGAACGAAATTTTCGTTTGGTGGAAAGGTTCTTATAGTAGCAAAAAAATTACTTGACCTTGTGTTTTCAATCTGCGGAATTCCAACTTATTTTTCCAGTAACTGAGGCACTCAGTGTACTGGGATAGTTACTAGAGAACTTTTCAAAGCCTTAATGTTCCCTCAGAAATTTTATTGTTCATATTATTCTCAGTCCTCACAAAAAACAGAGAAGGTAAGTGGTATTTTTAAACTCAGATGAGCACTCACTAACTCTTACCATAAGAACACATCACAAGTGCCCTTTCAAGGTTCACATTTCTACCCCGATTCTGGTTCCACTTTGCTTTGGGCAGATGTGGCAAAACACTTTAATAAGAGACTCGGCAATCTAATCAGTCTTAGTACTAACAGGGATGAGTTACATTTCCTTCATCTTCTCTCAAGTGGCCTCTACATGACCTAAAAAACACAAACTTTGTCAGCTGGAAGACACCGTAAAAAGTGTAGAAGATCCACAATGGGTGGGAACTCTTCAGTAATTCTTGATCACTAGACAGCAGTTAAACTTGAGAAAGTAAATACTTTCTCAAGTTAAAAAAAAGATTTAACCCAGTGACAACAGGATTGATTTTCCTTTAGAAAACTTAAAATTAGGAATTCTTAAGAATTCTTTAGAAGCATTTGGTCTTTGAGTGGAGAAAACTTACACAACAGAACTTTGTGCCAACACGGCAAGATGGCAACCGCAGGACATGGCCAGTTTCCAGCAGAGACCTACAGAACTAGATTTAGATGACTGGGACCATGATTGAATCTGAATATTTTTTTTTTCTTTTCCCTCTTAGCAATTTTCTGTCATGATTGTAGGCTTAAGGTGCTGGGTAGGTAACCAACAATTGTTATTTCTTAACCATAGAAAAGTCAAGGTCTCTAACTTTAATATTGCTTTCTCTGTCCTTAGTCATTCCTTGCTGTGACTCAAAAACTGGGAGAAATGTGTGCATGATTTGTCCAAAACAATAGAGCTCCGTGTTTGGTACACATTTGCATATGAGTGCCAACTGGCTAGTGCCAGTCCTTTGTTCTGAAATATTTGGTTTCATCCACAATTGGACTCAACCACAAATTGGCCTTTTATGTGGAAGAGAACACAACAGGACAGGTAACCAAAATCCAAACTCCTTCAAAAGAGAGGTTTCTGCCTCCACAGAAACCACACTCAAGGACCATTTCTGAGAGATAACGTCTGTAAACAAGCTTTCATGGAGGAAAGACTCAGAAAGGGAACAAAGAACAGATGGTTTGTATTTAAGATCTGTCTCACATTTACAGACCTTACAAAGAAGGCTTAGTATGGAGATACTCTTGATTGCCTATCAGTCCTACCCCGACTGACCTTTGGCGAACCTCTCTTCACCTCATGAGGTTTATGTTTCTTTTTTTAAAATTTTTATTTTTTTTAAAGATTTTATTTATTTATTTATTTGACAGAGAGAAACAGATTACAAGGAGGCAGAGAGGCAGGCAGAGAGCGCAGGGCGGGGCTGTGGGGGGGTGGAAGCAGGCTCCCCGCTGAGCAGAGAGCCTGATGCGGGGCTCGATCCCAGGACCCTGAGATCATGACCTGGGCGGAAGGCAGAGGCTTAACCCACTGAGCCACCCAGGTGCCCCATCATGAGGTTTATGTGAATATTAAATTAGTTAATATATGTAAAAACTGAAAATAATACTTGACATTTAACACTCTGAATAAATTTTGGATAAAGAATGACTAATAATTATGAATTAATTTTTAATTATATGTTGTTAATAAGTCAATATATTAATTTTTATTCCTTCCTTATATTTATTATAATTTTTCTGTTATTCACCCTTATAATTAAATATTTATTCAAGCGGATATAAAATTCTCACACTGTCTTTTCTTAAGCATTTTGAAAATGTCATTTCCTTGAATTCCTCCATCAAATACTGCTACCAAGAAATCTGAAAACAATAACAGTTTATAGCCATATAATGTCTGTTATGTATTTGGCTATATTTTTATGGGTTTTATATATTGTAATGTGTTTAGAACCCCCAACAATCTTATGACATGGAAATTATTATGATCTGTATTGTATAAATGAGAAAACTGAGCTACAGAGAAGTTAAGTATCCTGTTTAATGTTAGAGCTAGTGCTCGTGTTTGACAGACCCTGGATTCAAAGCCGGTGGGCTTCAGACGAGGAGTGTGGACATTGTCCCTCTTTACTGCCTCATTTCAAATATCGCTGTAATGCTTTCCCTCGTTAGATGATCTGCCAATTCTTTTTTTTTTCTGTAAATATTTTTATTATGTTCAGTTAGTCACTCTATAGTACATAATTAGTCATTGATGCCATGTTCAGTAATTTGTTGGTTAAGTATATAACCCAGTGCTCATCACAGCATGTGCCCTCCTCAATACCCATCACCCTGCTACTCCCTCCCCCAACCCTTTTCCTCTCTGAAACTCCCAGATTGTTTCTCGGAGGCTGTAGTCTCTCGTGGTTCATCTCCCTCTCTGATTTCTCCCCCTTTGGCTTTCCCGCCCTTCCCCTGTGGTCCTCCATGCTGCTGCTTATGTTCCGAGCAGCCGTGTCCACATTAGCCAAACTGTAGAAGGAGCTGAGAAGCCCTTCAACAGTCGAATGGATAAAGAAGATGTGATCCATATACACAAAGGAATATTACGCAGCCATCAGAAAGGATGAATACCTACCACTTACATCCACATGGATGGAACTGGAGGGGATTATGTTAAGTGAAGTAAGTCAAACAGAGAAAGACAATTATCATATAGTTTCACTCATATATGATCTGCCAATTCTTGCTAGAAAATTTTACAATGTTCCCTTTGTCTTTGCTGTTACTGAATTTTCCTATAAATATCCATAGTGGTTTATTTGTAACTTCTTTGGCATGCTTTGGTTTTTTTCTATCTGAGTTCATGTTTGTGTGTATGTGTGTGTTTGTGTGTGTAATTTCTGCACAATAATGGGTCCTATTTTATAAAAGCTGTTTTCCCTTTATATTTTTCTAGCATGTCTTATACACAGATGTTGACATTTAACCTTTATTTTCATGTGTTAACTTTTATTGTTTTCCATTCCATCTGCTTATCCTTTTTTAATGGATCCTAAAATTTTTTCCCTGATTTTGATCTTATCCCCCTTGTTGATATCGATGATTCTTCTTTCTCCCTATGTATGTATACATATGTAACTTTTCTGCCAAAATGTACATGTTCACATAATTCACTATTTTGACACTTTCCTGTGATTATTACAAGGATTACTGAAGTTCTACTGCTCACCAATTTTGATTGCACATCTAGCCCTCAAGCTTAAGAAAGAATGTCAGAGGGGAACCTGACTGGCTCAGTCTGTAGAGAATGCAACTCTTGATCTCAGGGTTTTGAGTTCGAGCCCCATGTTGGATATAGAGATTACTTAAAAATAAAATCTTAAAAAAAAAAAGAATATTGGAAAGCCAGTTACTAAGTATGATGTATTAGAAGGAAGAATCTTGATCAAGTTTTTAAACTGCATAATTTACAAACATGAGTGGTATAATCATTATAATTAACATCATTTGTGAGCCATCTCAACTGATCACACAATTGGTAGTCATACTGTTGTTTTAAAAAATCCAGGTGCTGGGACACCTGGGTGGCTCAGTCGGTTAAGCATCTACCCTGGGCTCAGGTCATGGTCCCAGGGTCCTGGGATCAAGTCCTGCATCTGGCTCCCTCCTCAGTGGGGAATTTGCTTCTCCCTCTCCCTCTGCCTGCTCCTCCCTCTCCTTGTACTCTCTTTCTGTCTCTCTGTCAACTAAATAAATAAATAAATCTTAAAAAAATTAAAAACATCCATGTGCTTACAGAATTGATCCCACACTGCTTACTATGGGGTGTGGTTTCTTTCACAATATTATGACAGACCCACCTTTCTAGCTTAATTCCCCATTACTTTTCCATTACATGTCCTATTTGCTGACCCTAATGGAGGAATTTTTGTTCCTCAGTCACACCAGATAAACTGTCTTACTGATGCACATTTTTCATACCATCCCTTAGGAGGAGCAATTCTTTCCAGTCTTGATGTTCATTGAAATATTTTTATTTTTATTTATTTCCTTACTGTCATGGTCATGGTCAAACATTCCTTTTTAATCCATCAGAATGAATTCTTTCCTCCCTCATGCTTTATTATTTTTGTGTATTTCATGATCTAAATGTATGTTTTATCTCATCATATGCTTACTTACTAAAAGTACTTTCTCAGTGATGATCATGGTGCCTGGAATCTTATAAATACCTAGTTTATGCTTGAACAGTGAGGGAATCTCTTGTTTCTTGGGTTGACCAAAGCACAGATCTTTCTTCTTCTCCTGCTCATTCTTCTTTCCTTCTTCTCTTCCTCCTTCCCATTCTTCCTTTCCAACCTTCTCCAAATCACAATCCATAAAAATCATATTTGCCACTGTATTAGCTCCCATGTTTAACGCTAACCAGCTTCTTTGTAGGGACTGGATCTCACTCATCAGTGTCTATTGTGGCATCTAGTACAAGAGTTTGTTGAATGTAATTAAAAGTGAGCAAGGAATTTGAGATAAAAACTTACTCATTTTTTATTATAACTGCTTTTAAAAGATGTAACTGACATACAGTAAACTGCACATACCTAAAACATGGAATTTGATGAATTTTGACATAAGTACACATCCATAAAATAATCACCATGATCAAGATTGTGACTGTATCTATCACTCTCAAAGGTTTTCTCAAGCCACCAACTTCTGCTTCCCCATGTCCAGGCAACCAATGAACTGTTTCCTGTCATACAGATAAGTTTACATTTTCTATTATTTTGTAAAACTGAAACCATATGATATGTACTTTTCTGAGTCTGATCTCTATTATCCAGTATCATTATTTTTTTAAATTCATCCATGTTGTCAACTACATGACAGGTTCATTCCTTTGTGTTGCTGATTAGTATCCCATTGTATAGATGATATACCATAATTTGTTTATCCATTCATCTCTTGATGAGCATTTACATTGTTCCAGGTTTTGGCTATTATGAACAAAGTTTGTATGAATATTCTTACAACGAACTTTATGTGACAAAAGGATGAAAGCTTTCATGAGGTGATCATAATGTTTTATCATTTTTAGCTGCTTAATATGGTGAATTACACTGATTGCTTTTCAAGTATATAAACCAACTTTTTTTTTTTTTTTTGCTGGAATAATTCCAAGAGTTTGTATAGAGTTGGTATTTTTTCTTATTTATTTATTTATTATTACTTTTAAAATTTTAATGCCAGTATAGTTAACATAGAATATTATATTAGTTTCAGGTGTACAATATATATGTGGAATTTAAGAAATAAAACAAATGAGAAAAGATATTATTTATTTTTTAAATGTTTGGTAGAATTCATAGTTGAAGCCATCTGGACCTTGAGTATTCTTTGTGGTAGATTTTTTTTTTTTTTAAGATTTTATTTATTTATTTGACAAACAGAGATCACAAGTAGGCAGAGAGGCAGGCAGAGAGAGAGGAAGGGAAGCAGGCTCCCTGCAGAGCAGAGAGCCCGATGTGGGGCTCGATCCCAGGACCCTGGGACCATGACCTGAGCCGAAGGCAGAGGCTTTAACCCACTGAGCCACCCAGGTGCCCCTTGTGGTAGATTTTTAACTGTGAATTCAGTTTCTTCAATAGATATACGTCTATTTAGATTATTGACTTATTCTTGGAAGAGCTTTGGTAGTTTACCTTTCAAGGATTTCTTTCATTTTACTTAAGTTGTATAAAATTTTTCACATTTCCATTTTCCTTTGAGTATGTATAGTATCTGTCATGATGTTACTTCTCTTGTTCCTGATATTAGTGGTTTATATCCTCCTTCTCTCTCTGTCTCCCTCTCTTTCCTGATCAGTCTGGATATAGGCTAATCAATTTCATTGATTTCCTCAAATAACCAACTTTTTATTTCATTGATCTCTCTCAATTTTTGTTTTCTATTTCATTCATTCTACTCTTTATTATTTTCTTATGCTTAAATTGAGATTAATGTATTTTTTCAAAGTTTCTGAGCTAAAAGACATGTTGTCTTTTATGATTAGCTTTAGTGTTACAAATTTCTAAGTACTTTTTCAACAGTATGCCACAAATTTTGATACATGTACTTTTATTTTCATTCAAGGAAAAGTATTTTCTAATTTGCCTTTCGATTTTGTTCTTTGACTTATAGGTTATTTATAATTGTGTCATGTAAGTTCTAAATACTTTCAGGTCTCTCAGAGATTTTTCTGTTATCTCTCATTTTATTGTGATCAGAGAATATAGTTTATATGGCTTGAATCTTTTAAAATGTATTAAGTCTTTTTTCCTTGGAATATGATCTGACTTGCTAAATATTCAATGTGCACTTGAAAAGAATGGATATTCTTGTGTTTGTTAGCTATTTGTATGTATTCTTTGGAGAAGTGTCTGTTCAATCTTCTGCCCATTTTTTGACATGATTATCTGATTTTTGGATGTTGAGTTTAAGGAGTTTTTTATAGATCTTGGATATCAGCCCTTTGTCTGAACTGTCACTTGAGAATATCTTCTCCCATTCCGTGGGTTACCTCTTTGTTTTGTTGACTGTTTCCTTTGCTGTGCAGGAGCTTTTTGTCTTCAGGAAGTCCCAAAAGTTCATTTTCGCTTTTGTTTCCTTTGCCTTTGGAGACATGTCTTGAAAGAAGTTGCTGTGGCTGATGTCAAAGAGGTTACTGCCTATGTTCTCCTCTAGAATTTAATAGATTCCTGCCTCATGTTGAGGTCTTTCATCCATTTGGAGTTTATCTTTGTGTATGCTGTGAGAGAATGGTCGAGTTTTGTCCTTCTATATGTTCATCATCATTAGCCATCAGGGAATTCAAATCAAAACCACATTGAGATACCACCTTACACCAGTTAGAATGGCCAAAATCAACAAGACAGTCAACAGCAGGTGTTGGAGAGGATGTGGAAAAAGGGGAACCCTCTTACACTGTTGGTGGGAATGCAAGTTGTGAAGCCACTTTGGAAAACAGTGTGGAGATTCCTTAAGAAATTAAAATTAGAGCTAACCTATGACCCTGTAATTGCACTACTGGGTATTTACCCAAAAGATACAGGTGTAGTGAAAAGAAGGGCTGTATGTACCCCAGTGTTCATAGCAGCAATGGCCACAGTCGACAAACTGTGGAAAGAACCAAGATGCCCTTCAACAGATGAATGGATAAGGAAGATATGGTCCATATATACAATGGAACATTACACAGCCATCAGAAAGGATGAATATCCAATTTTTGTATCAACATGGATGGGACTGGAGGAGATTATGCTGAGTGAAATAAGTCAAGCAGATAGAGTCAATTATCATATGGTTTTACTTACTTGTGGAACATAAAGAATAACATGACAGACATTAGGAGAAGGAAAGGAAAAGTGAATTGGAGGAAATTGGAGGGGGAGACAAACCATAAAAGACTCTGGACTCTGAGAAACAAACTGAGGGTTTTGGAGGGGAGGGGATGGGGGGATGGGTGAGTCTGGTGGTGGGTATTGAGGAGGGCATGTATTGCATGGAGCACCATGGGTGTGGTGTATAAACAATGACTCTTGGGACACTGAATAAAATAAAATTAAAATTAAATTAAGATGTTAAAATAAATGCAGGGTGGAATTTCCTATGAATGTCAATGAGGTCAGGCCGACAAGATAGTGTTCTTCTTCTTTTTTTTTTTTTTTTAAGATTTTATTTATTTATTTGACAGAGAGATCACAAGTAGGCAGAGAGGCAGGCAGAGAGAGGGGGAAGCAGGCTCCCCGCTGAGCAGAGAGCCCGATGCGGGGCTCAATCCCAGGACCCTGAGATCATGACCTAAACTGAAGGCAGAGGCTTTAATCCTCTGAGCCACTCAGGTGCCCAAGATAGTGTTCTTCTGTTCTCCTGTGTCTCTTCTGACTTTCTGCCTACATGTTCTGGGTTATTGAGAGAGGGACATTCATGCCTCCAGCTGGGTTTGTCCATCTCTCTTACACTTGTATCCATTTCTGTTCCAGTATTTTTAATATCAGTTTTGTGTGCCATGTAACATATTATTCCCAAAATAAGATTCTTTTGAGAATAAAACTGGTTCTAATAACAATGACACCGTAACAATGGGTGTAAACCTAGATTTTCCTGGGAATACTCATACATATATCAATTTACTTTAAAAATGGCAGATACACACACACGCGCACGCGCACGTGCACACGCACACGCACACACACACGCACACATGTTTTCTCACATGAGTCTATAGGTGAGAAGTAGAAACAGTCTGAATGTAATTTATTATTCCAATTCATAGAATTCCTGTCTTTAGTAAAAAATTGCAGCACTCCCTACTAGTTTTGTTATAGTCTTACTGCCCATGGAAGGAAGGGGGTGGTTATAGTTTCTTTTACATTTGCTGTTCTCTACCGCTCTCATGCTAGCTGCTGCAATTTTGATACTTTGAAGAACAGGGAAGGAAAAGAAGAAACTAGAGGAATGAGGAGATAGAAGGAGGAAAATTATTTCTTGATTTACTGTCCTGATGGTCTACTTCCAGTGTTCTCTGAGCTTGGAGAATGTTAACAGCTGACTTTCTTTGGCTATTACAGATCTTTTTGTCATTTTTTAGGGGTACCTGTATACATGGCCATTTTTTTTATTGAAGTGTAATTGACATAAAAGTGTAATTTTATTGAAGTGTAATTGACAAGTGTAAGTGTAATTTTTTATTGAAGTGTAATATTCTGGCTCAAGGGTACATCATAGCAATTGAATATTTTTATGCATTCTGAAATGGTCCCCAATCTACACTATCTTGTGTAGTTGCCATCTGTCACCGTACGAAGACATTATAATATTATTGACTATGCTCCCTCTGCTGTACATTGCAAAGAGTGACCTTTCTTTGGCTATTGTGGTTCTTTTGAAACACCTTGTATCAGTGGGGTATTATACCTGCAGTTTCTGGAAATGCATGGATTCATTACTTTCTAGCTGATGGGTCATGGCTTCTCAGCCAGATCACGTAATGCCATCTCGGACTTCATGTACTTCTAAGTTAATATCCTTGCCACAGTGCTGAAAATGGAATGGGGCAGTTTATGAGCAAATAAGAGGGTGGAGGACACAATTATGGTAGCTGAGTCAGGAAAGGACCGTAAGTTCACCTAGGATAGTAGCAGTAGAAGCAGAGATAGATGGATCAACCAAAAAAGTTTTATTGATTCAAAAGTGTCTGTTTTCTTGAGGAGTGTTTGAACAAAAGGAAAGTTTTAGGCTTTCACCATTGGATTGATGATGGTATTTTTCAGCAAGCTATGAATGCTGAATAATAGCACCAGGTGTAAAGAGCTTGAGGAGTGGCCTACAAATCAGAGAGAGGTAGCTAGGAGACTGGATTGTCATGTCAAGAGAGTAGAGTATTTTGAAATAGAAGTATCCTTTAGTGGTGTCCAATCCTGCCTAGAAACTAGGTAAGATGAGCTCTAAGGAACACTCATTGGAACAGTCTGTTGACCTCATTAAAATATTTTGGTGTAGTGTTGGAAGCATAAGTCATATTTCAGTAGGCTAAGAAGAGAAGGGGAAACAAGGAAATAAAGCCAAGTATAGAAAATGCTTGTGTGAATAGAAGAAGAGAGAGCTCAGGGGTAGATACGTGGAGATGTGTATAGAAGGAAAGTAAGATGAGTTGTAGAATCGGTGGTGGGGACCAGAGGAGAGTTAGCTGAAACTGAAAACACACTTGAGAATAAATGTAAATTTTGTTATTAACTCGATTGCCGTGACCACCCACTGACAGGCTTTGAACAGTGTTACTTGACACCATGAAGAAAGTGTTGGGGAAAATGAATGTTTATCCTTATTCAGAATGCTAGAATAAAGGTGTGTTGAGAGGGAGAAAATGAGATTGAAAGTAGAGAAGGTAGAGAGATAAAAATTTTTTTTTCCAACAATGTAGGTGACAGATGATAAGGAACTAGATTATGTAATTTTGAACTTAAAAAACAATATGCCAATGATTATAAGAGTAAGTAAATGTTCTTTTATTTGCTGAACATCTATTATGTGAAAGGCAGGAAAATAGAGTTTTCACAAATGTCATCTCATTTTATCCTGGCAATCCAATGAGGAAATTGGATAAGAAACATTAATTTACTTGAGTTTACACCGTTCTTCAAAATTCACATGAATATCTTCAGAATATTTGTCATTATTCTAACCATCTCATTATATGGTGTACAGTGAGGACTAAAGAACCAGATGAAAAAATAGGGAAGTAAGGAAAATAAGTTCGGTTTTGGATCTGTTAAGAATTGAGGATAATCGTGTACAGCAGTACTTTTGATTCCTGCCTATTTGTTTGTTGCAACAATAAATGAAGGTATTAGAAATGCAACTCATTAATCTTTTAAATGGCATTCTTGAATCCAATACAAAGGCTTTATTACCCAAAGTGATTGACAGAAATTTTTTCTTTCTTTCTGTCCTTCCTCTTTCCTCCCTCCTTCCTTTTCCACATCTCCCCCACCCCCGCTTCCTACCGTTTTTCTCTCCTCTCCTGTACGACTCACCATCTCTTTCCCATCTTCCCCCCTGACCATTCACCTGGACAGATATCCATCTCTCGACCCATTATCCATTTTCTCAATTTGTTTCCAACAGAATTTATGTCACCTTATAATATATAAACAAGATAAATTAAAATCAATTAGTAAGAAAATAAGCTCAGAGAAGTAATATGAAGAAAGACTAAGCAGGTGAGAATAAAAAGTATATGAAATAAATGTTGCATAGAACCGAGCAAATTACTTTATCAATGATCACTATTTGTAGCCAGTCAAGTGGTTATTTGAGTTAAAATACAATCTTAAGTTCTGGTCAGGACACATTTGCCTCTCCATTCTTTGAAACAGTTTATTTTTGAGGTTTTAGTTGTTAAAAAAAACAATAAGGTGTTGAGAGCAATTTCATTATAACAAAATGGCATGCATACAAATATATATGTGTTTTAAAATTGGAATGGTTTTACCCATTCTTAGTATGTTTTAAGATACAGATAAGCTGCCAAAGAAATAGCAGGAAATGCCTCTTTTCTGAAAGAACACCTCAAAAAACCTATAGATATTATCACTTAGTATTTCTGTTGCATGGGCCTTTTGAAGTTGACAGCATACATGAATAATTAGAGTTTCTCCTATGTTTTCAAATGTCACCTATTGTTTACTAAAATAATATTTATTTTGAGAGAAATTCACAGATATGTTAAAAAAATGATGGTCATATCTAAGAAGACACTACCAATTCTGAATGTTTATAAACTAGTTTAAACAATAGTCAAGCTGTCAAATAAAAATTCCTTTAAAATAATTGGCAGAAAAATGTAGCATGAATTTTATAATTTTGAAATAATTTTTTCAGCTTATACCTTCTTTTCTCTATGTAATCTGAGTTCCTAAATTCATTTATTTTTAATATTAAAAGTTAAATTTGTTTTTTGTTTAAGTGGCACACGATGTTACATTTGTTTCAGTTGTACAACCTAGTGATTCAGCTTCTCTGTACATTACGCTGTGGTCACCACAGGTGTAGCTAATACCTGCTCCATACAATGCATGACAGTATCCTTGACTATATCCCCTATGCTTTTATGTGTCTGTTGGCCAGCTGTATGTCTTCTTTGGAAAAAATGTCTATTCAAGTCCTCTGCCAATTTTGAATCAGATTGGTTGTTGTTGATGATGTTGAACTGTAGAAGTTTTTTATATATTTCGGATATTAACCCCTTATTAGATATGTCATTTTCAAATATCTTCTATCATTCAGTAGATTGCCTTTTTGTTCTTTAGATTTCACATGTAAGTGAAATCTTACAGTATTTTCCTTTCCCAGTCTGACTTAGCATGATACTCTGTAGGTCTGTCTGCGTTGTCACAGACGGCACAATCTCATTCCTTTTTATGGCTGGGTAATACTGCGTTGTATGTATATTATGTACATCACATATATATAAAACTGTATATATTATATTTATTATATATACCACTTCTTCCTTATTAATTTATCAATCAACGGGCACTTCAGTTGTTTCTGTATCTTAGCTATTGTAAATAATGCTGCAGTCAACGTAGGGCTACCTATACCTTTCTGAATTAGTGTTTTTGTCTTCCTTGAGTAGATACCTGGTAGTAGAACTATTGGATCATGCAGTATTTCTATTTTTAATTTTCTGAGGAACCTTCATCCTGTTTTCCACAGTGGCTGTATCCATTTACATTCCCACCAAGAGGGCATGAGTGTTCCTTTTTCTCCACATCCTTGCCAACACTAATTAGTGTGTGTGTGTGTGTGTGTGTGTGTGTGTGTGTGCTTAATTTTAGTCAACCTGACAGATATAAAGAAATATCTCATTGTGTTTTTGATTTGTATGTCCCTGATGATTGGTGATTAACATCCTTTTATGTGTCTATTGGCCATCTGTCTTTTTGGCCATCATGTCTTTTTGGAAAAAAAATGTCTATTCAAGTCCTCTGCCAATTTTGAATCAGATTGGTTATTGTCATTGTTGCTGTTGATGTTGAGTTGTAGAAGTTCTTTATATATTTTGGATATTAACCCCTTATTAGGGGTTGTATTGTATGTATATTATGTACATATCATTTGGTTGTATTGTATGTATATTATGTATATATCATTTTCAAATATCTTCTTCCACTGAGGAGATTGCCTTTTGTTTTGATATTGGTTTCCTTCACTGTGCAGAAGCCTTTTATTTTGGTGGAGTCCCAATACCTTTATTTTTGCTTTTGTTTCCCTTGCCTTAGGAGACATACCTAGAAAAATGTTGCTATGACCAAAGTAAGAGAAATTATTGCCTAAGTTCTCTTCTAGGAGTTTCGTGATTTCAGGTCTCATATTTAGATTTTTAATTCATTTTGAGATTTTTTTGGTGTGTATTGTTTTAGAAAGTGGTCCGGTTTCATTCCTTTGCTACTAGCCGTCCATTTATCCCAGGAGAATTTTTTGAAGAAACTGTTTTTCCTCCATGATATGTTCTTGCCTCCTTTGGCATAGATTAGTTGACCATATACGCATGGGTTTATTTCTTGGTATCTCTATTCTGTCTTATTACTCTGTGTGTCTGTTTTTGTGTTTCTCCTATACTGTTTTGATTACAGCTTTCTAGTATATCTTGAAATCTGGAATGTGGTACCTATCAGCTTTGTTTTTCTTTCTCAAGATTGCTTTGGCTGTTTGAAGTGTTTTGTGCTTCCATACAAATTTTAGTATTATTTGTTCTGGTTCTGTGAAAACTGCTAATGGTACTTTGATAGGATTTCATTGACTCTGTAGACTGCTTTTGGTAGTATGAACATTTTAACAATATTAATTCTTCTAACCCCTGAGCATAGTGTATCTTTCCATTTGTTTGTGTCATCTCCAGTTTTTTTTTGTCAGTGTTTTACAAGTTTCAGAGTATGGGTCTTTTACCTCCTTGCTTAAGTTTATTCTTAAATATTTTTTCTTTTTGTGCAATTGGAAACAATTTTCTTAATTTTTCTTTCTGCTTCTTTGTTATTAGTGTATAGAAACACAACCAATATGTGGTTATTAATTTTGTATCCTGCAGTTTACTGAAATCATTTATCAGTTCTAGTAGTTTTTTTTTTTTTTTTTTAAACTCTAAAGTTTTCTACAGACACTATCTTGTCATCTGGAAATAGTGACAGTTTAGCTTCTTCTTTACCAATATGGATGCCTCTAATTTCTTTGTCTTATCTGAATGCTGTGGCTAGGACTTCTAGTACTGTGTTGAATAACAGTGGTAAGAGTGGACGTCCTTGTCTTGTCCTTCATCTTAAAGAAAAAGCTCTGTTTTTCACCATTGAGTATGATGTTAGCTGTAAGTTTTTCATGGATAATCTTTCCTATGGTGAGATACATTTCCTCTGAACCCAGTTGGTTGAGAGCTTTTTCATGAACAGATGTTGAATTTTTTTTTCAAATGCTTTTTCTGCATCTTTTGAGATGATCATATGTTTTTTATTCTTCCTTTTGTTGATGTGGCATATCATGTTGATTGATATGCAAATAGTGAGCCATCTTCACATATCCAGAATAAATTCCATTTGGTCATATTAAATGATCCTTTGAATGTACAGTTGAATTCAGTTTTAATATTTTATGAGGATTTTTGCATCTGTGTTCATCAGGAATATTGGCCTGTGGTTTTCTTTCTTTCCTTTCCTTTCCCCTCTCCTTCTCCTCCTCCTCCTCCTCCTCCTTCTTTTGTGGTGTGTTTGGCTGGTTTTGGTATCAGGGAAATTTTGGCCTCATACAATATACTTGGAAGCTTTCCTTTTTCTTTTTTCTTTCTTTTTTTTTTTTTTTTTTGTAATAGTTTTAGGAGACCAGGTATTAACTCTTCTTTAAATATTTGGTAGAATTCACCTGTGAAACCATATCATTCTGGACTTCTATTTTTTGGTAGTTTTTCATTTCTGATTCAATTTATGTTATTAGTCTGTTTAGATTGTCTATTTCTTCCTGATTCAGTTTTGAAAGGTTGTATGTTCTAAGATTTTATCTATTTCTTCTAGGTTGTCCAATTTGTGGGCATGTAATTATTTTTTTTAGTATTTTCTTATAATTCTTTATATTTCTGTGGTGTCTATTATTCTTCCTCTTTTGTTTTGATTTTATTTGGGTTCTTTCTCTCTTTCTTGATGAGTCTGGATAAGGGTTTATCAATTTTGTTCATGTTTTCAATGAAGCAGCACTTGGTTTCATTGATTTTTTTTCTGTTTTTTAATTTTTTAATCTCTGTCATTTATTTCTGCCCTGATTTTTATTATTTCTTTCTACTCACCTTGGGTTTTGTTTATTGTTTTGCTGGTTCCTTTAAGTGGGAAGCTGGACTATTTACTTGAGCTTTTTCTTCTTTTTTTGAGGTAGCCTTTTATAGCTATATATTTTCCTGTTAGAACTGCTTTTGCTGCTTTCCAAAGAGTTCAAACCACTGTATTTTCATTTTCATTTTCACTTGCCTCCATGTATTATTTTTTCTTTGATTTCTTCATTTAAACAACCCATTGGTTGTTTAGTATCATTTGTTTAGTCTCCACATGTTTGTATTTGTTTTTTTTCTTGATTCATTTCTAGTTTAATACTGTTGTAGTCAGAAGAGCTGTATGATATGATTTCAGTCTTTTAAAATTTATTGACACTTGTTGGGACACCTGGGTGGCTCAGTTGGTTAAGTGTCTGCCTTCAGCTCAAGCCATGATCTCAGGGTCCTGGGATCAAAAACATTGGGCTCCTATTTCTTCCTCTACCTGCTGTTGTCCCTGCTTGTACACACACACACTCTCTCTCTCTGACAAAGAAATAAACAAAATCTTATAAAAAATAAAATTTATTGAGGCTTGTTTTGTGATATAATGTTAAGATCTATTCTGGAGAAGTTTCGTGTGCACATGAAATGAATTTGTATTTTGCAGTTTAGGGATGGAATGTTCTGTATGTATCTGTTATTATACATCTGGTCTAACATGTCATTCAAAGACATTGTTTCCTTAATGATTTTCATGCCTGTGTGATCTGTCCACTGACATAATAGGAATGTCAAGTTTCCCTATTATTATTGTATTACCACTGGTTTCTCTTGTTATTTGTACTATTATTTGCTGTATGTATTCAGGTGCTGCAGTGTTACATGCATATTTATAATTTTCATATCCTCTGTTGGAATGATCCTTTTATCATTATGTAACGCCCTTCTTCATCTCTTGTTGTGGTCTTTGTTTGAAAGTCTGATATAAGTATCACTACCCCAGTTTTTTTTTTTCTTTTTTTGCTTCCATTTTCATGGTTGATATTTTTCCATCTCTTCACTTTCAGTCTGTATTTATCTTTATATCTGAGATGAGCCTCCTGCAGGCAGCATATAGATGTGTCTTCTGTTTTAATCTGTTCCCTATGTCTTTTGATTGGATTACTTGGGCCATTTACATTTAAAGTATTGATAAGGATATACTTACTGCCATTTTGTTCATTATTTCTGCTTGTTTTTCTAGTTCTTCCATGTTCCTTTCTTTGTCTTTTGCACTCTGTCCTTGAAGTTGATGAGTTTCTGGTCTAATGTTTCATTTTCCTTTTATTTTTTTGTATATCTATAATAGATTCTGGGTTTGTGGTTATCATGAGATTTATATATAACATCTTAAGACTATAGCCATCTATATTAAGTTCATGGTCATTTATGTTCAAACACATTTAAAAAAAAACTTTTCTCATTTCTTTTTACTCCCTCCTCCACATCTTATATATATGCTATCTTATTTTACATCTTTTATTCATAATCTTCTTACATCTAATTATGGCCAATTCTTTTCCATTTAAAGAAGTCCCTCTAACATTTCTTGTAAGTCTCGTTTAGTGTTGGTAAATTCCTTGACCACTGAAGATCTGGTGGGCAGAGGCCAGTGTGGTCCATGAGTTCTCCATGCAATGGGTGCCCTGGCAGGACAGCTAAAGTAAAGTGGGTGCAAGCTAGGGTATCCTGACACATTACTCAGAGAAAGCACCTGTAGGATAGCTGGAGCTGAGGACTCTTTGAGGTAGCAGGCTGGATAGGGCACCCAAACAGTGCACTGGTATGTGCTTTCAAGGTGGAAGGGGAGTTAAAACCACCTTCGTTAGGCCCTCCCATGTAGAGAGAGTTCTAGCATTTTCCTTGCCATTCAGTGGAGTTGTAGAGCTGGCTCATTTATATGCTAGTTTTTCTTTTATACAGGCTTTTTTCCTGTGCCCAAGACAGGGGAATATGTTCCCTCAGTACTGTCCCTCCCTGCTGCAGTTTGCAATGTTGGGAGTGGGGGTTCCCTTTGTTATAGAGTTTCTGTCTTTTTCGGTATTCTCTTTGCCATTCTCTCTTTTGCTGTGCAGAAGCGGTTCAGTGGGCCTTCAGTTCTTCTTTAAGAAGAATTGCTCTGTAAATAGGTATAATTTTGTATGTTCTGTGGAGGAGGTGAGTTCAGGGTGTTCTAACATCACCATCTTGGACCCAAACCCAGATTCATTTAGATAGAACAAAAGAGCAAGCAGAGGGCAAAAGTGAACGTAGAAAATGCAGATGTCACAGGTACACAGTCTGGGAAAAAGCTATATTCAATCATTCTAGAATTAAGAAACATAAATACCCTATCCCAGAAGAAACCTGGGTAAGCTTTGTTTAATTAACATCCTTGAGAAGAATTATTTCTTACGTTGGTCTAAATCATTTATCAGCATCTCAAAATAAATTTTGTCTTGAATTGCCCTCTACAAAAGATAAGAGCACCTGGTGTTATTCTCTTAAAGATTGCTTACTCAACTCTCTCTTTATCACCTGAATAGCTAACATTCAAGTTTTTCTTGATTATTGGCTGTTGAATTTCTAGTTATTTAGCTGATCCTTCTGTATCTTTATTGGGCCTTTTATTTTGGCTTAGATTGCTTGATCTTATAAGTGGAATGGAAAACTTATTTTTTCTGACTATTTTCATATCAATCAAAGCAATCTTTATTCCTAACATTATGGCACCTATGGCATTACTTAATTTTCAATGCATTTTGGGATTTTCAAATATCTCTAGGACAGTGGTTCTCAAAATATGGTTCCATAGACCAGGAGTATCAGCAGCACCTGAGAACTGGTTAAAAATACAAATTCTCAGGACCTGCTCTAAGCCTAGTAAGTCAGAAGCTGTTGGAGTGAGGCCTACCAATCTTTGATATAACAAATCCTCCAGGTGATTATAATGCCCATGAGGTATGAAAACCAACTGCTTCAAAAATTCCAATACCCAAGGCAAACCCCAGAACAAGTACTTCAGCCTCTCTGGATGGGACCTAGATACGAGTATTTTTTAAAAACTACGTTGGCATTTATGTGCACCTGATTAAGAATCACTACTCCACGGGGCACCTGGGTGGCTCAGTGGGTTAAAGCCTCTGCCTTCGACTCAGGTCATGGTCTCAGAGTCTTGGGATTGAGCTCTGCATCGAGCCCCGCATCGGGCTCTCTGCTCCACAGGGAGCCTGCTTCCTCCTCTCTCTCTGCCTGCCTCTCTGCCTAGTTGTGATTTCTCTCTGTCAAATAAATAAGATATTAAAAAAAAAATCACTACTCCAGGAAAAAATTCCTAACTTCTGGGATACTGGGCTTCTGATCTGCTGAGATGTTTGTGTCCCTTCTTGTTTAGTGTCCTCTGCACAGAAGACGACAGGAACTGTTGTTATATATGTCAGAGAAATACACTAGCATGTTTAGACAGTTACATTAGTAAAACTTAAAAGAAACAGATATTCAGAACTTAAGGTAATTTTTTCATCAGCCAAACTTGGGATCAATACCTTCTATCAGATCACATTTGCTTACTCTCAAGATCTGAATCATCCTCAAATTCTGCCTCCTGCTTCCTGATTTCCTCTCCTTTTCTTTAAATCCACACAAATTCTATGAGTATTCCAAATGATCTTTTTACCCATTGGCTTTGCTTTATCATTTCTTCATCTATGCCATTGGTCTTTTAAAAACCCCGTATCTGTTTATATTTCTCTTTTGTTTAAATCCCATCAACAGCTCCTTATAACCTACAAAATAAAATACATGTATGTTTGCATGGCTATTTTCATCATAGACTGCTTTCCACTCTCCCCACCATGCTGTCTCCTAATCATATCAAATTACTTGCAAGTCTGTTAATAAGCTTTGCCTTTGTTAATGTCTAGCACATTTTAAAGTCCAAATAAAGGTTTCTTTAGTGAACAAATAGGACAATTATTTAGTGTGTTAAAATATAAACAGTAGGGATTTCAGCTTCTGCTGATGCTGAAGTGGCTTAGTCTAACTAAGGCAGCTGCAGATAACAATTATAAAATCTGTTCTATCCCCTAACTCCCTCAAAACTCCCACCTATTTGAAGTCACTGAGAGAGTTGCCAAAATAAGACAGAAAATGGAGGTGTGTGTACTCTTGAAAAACAGACTGAAACAGATCTATACTACAAGAAATGCTGATAGCTTGTCAGGCTACAAGGAAATTACACAGCAGTTAGTAACTTGGATCTATAGGAAGGAATGAAGATCACCAGAAGTCTAACTATGTAGTCATATATTTAAAAAATTTAAAATATGTAAATATACAACAAACATATAATTTATTTTCTTAATTTCTTAAAGCAATAATTGTAACATATTGAGGAATTTATAATGTGAGTAATTGTAACATATGTAACAAGAATGGCACAAAAAACAAATGAAAATATAGCTATACTATAGTAAGATTATTTTATGTGAAATAGTACAGAATTAACAGTAAGTAGATTGTGTCCGTTTAAATATGTATATTATAAATTTTGGAGTAACCACTTTAAAAATAACACAAATCCCTGAAATGCTAATAGAGAAAGTGAAATACTAAAAAAAAAAAAAAAAAAAAAAAGGAATTATCCCATAAGAAACTAGAAAATGAGGAACAAAGGAACAAGAAATACCACTAAGACCAAATGAAAACATAGTAAAATTGCAGACCTAAATGAAATCTTAATAATTACATTAAAGGGGCACCTGGGTGCTTCAGTGGGTTAAAGCCTCTGCCTTCAGCTCAGGTCATGATCCTGGGGTCCTGGGATCAAGCCCTGCATCAGGCTCTCTGCTCAGCAGAGAGCCTGCTTCCTCCTCTCTCTGCCTGCCTCTCTGCCTACTTGTGATCTTTGTCTGTCAAATAAATAAATAAAATCTTTTTAAAAATTACATTAAATATAAATGACTAAATGCTACAAATAAAAGGCAAAGATTTTTAAACCAATTAATGAAGCAAGACCCAACTATATAGTCTTTAAGGGACATACATTAATTATAAAAATACAAACAGGTTGAGAGTTAGAATTCAAAAAAAAAGATGTTGGGGAAAACTTTTAGACAGAAAATTTTGTGCAATGCAAAGAGGGACATTGAAAATTATAAGGGTATTAGTGCATCAGGAAAGCATAAAAATTATAAATACATATAACCTAGTAACAGAGCTTCAGAATACATGAGAGAAAAACTGAGAGGACAAAATAGAAATAGACAAACCCACAAGTATTGTTGGAGACCACAATACCAACCTTTTCAGTAGAACAAGTAGACCAAAATAATCAGTAATGATGTACAAGATATGAATGGCACCATTAATCATGTCGACCTAATAGACACGATTAATCATGTTGGCCTTTATATACCAATATTGTCAACATTTGCAGAATAGACATTCTTTTCAAGTGAACATGGAACATTCACCAAGATAGACCGTATACTGGCCCCTAAAAATGTCTCAGTGCACTAATTTCAAAAGATTGAAAATATTATAGGGTATGTTCCATGATGAAAGAGGTTAGAAATCATTAACAATCAATATCTAAAAAAGTAGAAAAGATGTAGAAATTAAAAAAAAACACTTCAGAATAATGCATAGGTCACAAAAGAAATTAAAGGAGTAATTAGGAAGTCATTTGTCACTAAGAGAGTGAATAAATTACAATATAATCATACAGTGGAATTCTACTTAGCAGTAAAATGAACTACTGATAGGTGAACAGCATGAATGATTGCATTAGGCATCCTTTGAAGAAAAGATGTTGGTGTAAAATATTTTGAAAAAATAAATTCTGTGATTATGTTTATATGAAATTCTATAATGGAAAAAACTAAGGAGAAAAATCAGGACAGTGGCTCTTGGGGGGGTGAGGGAATTATAATTGTGAAGAGAAACAAGGACATTTTTTGGGGGAGATGGAAATGTTCTGTATCACGATGAGTTCAGGTTACATAGCTGTATCCATTCATCAGAATTTTTTGACTGAAATTTCAATGCCTTTTAGTGTATGAAATTTATACTTCAAATGAAGACCTATAATAATAATAATAGTAATAATCATTCTTACCCATAAAATAGTTGTCATTGTCATTATTTTTGTTAATATTATTGAGTGGGAAATCAGTCAAGGTATAGATACATGAAAATGGCAGAATGTAATTATTGAAACTGTGTGATGATAGGTGGAAATTGTTTATATTGTTCTGTTTACTTTGTATGTATACAGTATTTTCTATAATTAAAAGGTAGGAGAACGTAAAAGTAGTGACCATCTCAGGCTTTCTTTTTACCACTATTCAGTAGCTGGATTGTGAGAGAGGTAGTCTCAAAATTAACATAAGGAAACATTGATGACCCTTTTCCTCTAAATTCCTTCTGTGGGGCTAGGTATTTTTTAAGGAAGCATTTTTTATTGCTAATGATTTGAAGGAAAAATCTTGACAATAGGAACAACAAAAAACAAAATTAAGAATCTAAGGATTAATCATTCAAAATTCATTTGTTGAGATATCTCAAAATAGACGACATCCACATTATATACAGATCTACTTGTGTTTTACTCAGTATTTCATGAAGTTAATCTGACCCTTGGGAAAGTTCTGAAGTAAACTGTTACTACATTTTTTTCCTCATTTTACAGAGGCTATAGTATATGATGCAGAAATATGGCCATTGTCAATGGCTATGTCAGAATTATCAAATTTATCACTATGGCTCAAGCCCTCTGGGTGCTTCATTTTATTATAAAAGTGAATTAGATTACACTGAGTTTCTTGTTCCTCACAATTCATAATGATTGCTGCCCAGTGTATAATTCTATTAAAGATGATGTCAGATTGAGTCTATAATTCTTATTTAGTTTGCAGAATTTAAGAGTGTGTTTTGTGGTTTTGGATTTCTAATTGTTCTTATATTTCAGTCACAATCACTACTTGCTGCCTCATAGCTAAGGACTAAATTGTAAAATTACCTACCAATGCTCTATCTTAGATAAAATAGTAAAGTCACAAGATAGAGTCAAAAAATAAATTGGCATATAACAGAACAAAAAAAAATTAATGGTTGTCGTTTCTGCAATACATTGTAAGTTATGATCATCATTTATAACTTCCTCCTTCCCTCTGCATTTCATGTTTGCTTTGCCTTTAGGTAGCAACCCAGCTGGTCAGGATTCATTACCAGATGGTATAACCTAAACCCTCACTCCAACAAATTCCAAGCACGTTTCAGTCATGCCCATATGTGGTAAGAGTTGTTGTCAATGAACATTTTTTAAAAAGACTTCAATTTTGTAACATGCATAGCCGCCTGTTATCAGTTTCATTCATCAGAATGGTCACACTTTTTGCCAAGGATAAACCTACACTGACACATCATAATCACTCAAAGTCCATAGTTTACTTTAAGGTTTACTCTTGATTGTGTTCATTGTATGGGTTTGGACAAATGCATGATGACATATAGCCAGCATTATACAGAGTATTTTCACTGACTTTAGAATCCTCTGTGCTTTGTCTGTTCATCCTTCTCCTCTCCCAGTCCCTGTCAGCCACTGATATTTTTAGTGTCTACATAGTTTTGCTTTATTCCAGAATGTCCGATAGTTGGAAGCATATAATAATTCTGACTGGCTCTCTCACTTGGTAATATGCACTTAAGTTACTGCCATGACTTCATGGTTTGATAGTTTATTTCTTTTGAGCACTGAATAATATTCCATTATCTGGATATACCACAGTTTATTTATGCATTCACCTACTGAAAAGCATTTTTGTTGCCTCCAAGTTTTGGCAATTACAAATCAAACTGCTATAAACATCTGTGTGCAGGTTTTCGTGTGGACTTGATGTTTCTGAGACAGTTTATATAACATGAGAGTGAGGGGTGCTTCTTGTCAGAGGCAGAGTAACAGCTCTCTGGATGGAGAGAATTGAAGGGCTGACAAGCCCTCAAACATCCCCACTGCTACTACCACAAGAATTTGGCATCTCTTTTATATAAGGCAGTGGTGTTGAAAGTGCTTCGTACATTGCTGGCATGCTGCTGGGTCTCAGCCACCGTGGAGGGCCAAAGGCACAGCTAAGGCAGGCTAGACTCCAGATGTCCAGTATGTCAATCGGGGCAGCTCCTTCTGTGACCATTTGATATATCAGAGTTCCACTTAAGTTTTCTTTTTGGAAAATAAATCCAAGAAATAGTTTCAGCTTAAAAAAAAAAGAAAAAGGAAGATGTTAAAAATCTCTGGCTTGCATATGACCAGAAACCATTGAGTTACACACAGTTCTCAGAAGAGTTAACATTGTAACCCCTTATCACATACTGTTTCTGGGAAATAAGTGAGTTAACTTAGAGAGATTGGTTTGCTGAAAAGTTAGTCTAGAAAGTTAATTTTTAGTGCTCACTTGGGCAGCACATATACTGGAAAGTTAATTTTTAATGGGAAAATATGTGATAAGACTGACTCAACTTTAATATGTAAGAGGGAAAGTTCGACAGAATTATTTTTGGGGCTAGTAAGGGTAAAAAAGGATCGATAAAGGGCTGTGCGTGTGCATGCGTGAATATAGATAGTACAGATTTTTAAAAATTCTCTCTTGGACTCTATAAATAATATCACCTCATTTGTTCTTTCTTTTTTAAGATTTTATTTATTTATTTGAGAGAGAGCATGAGCAGTGAGGGTGGGTGGAGGAAGAAGGATAAGCAGACTCCCCACTGAGCCAGGTACCCTATGCAGAACTTGATCCCAAGACCCTGGGATCAACACCTGAGCCAAAGGCAGACACTAAACCGACTGAGCCACCCATGTGCCCCTTGTTTGTTACTTTTAAAAACCAGAGCAGGACTTTTTTTTTTTTTTTTTTCAGACTCACTATTAGGAAAATACATAGTGTGCCAAAGTAACTGGTTTATTCTTCTCTCATGGTCACTATGACTTATTTCCTGAGATCCTGTTTCCTCTTTTCTCTGTTGGCTGTTAAAGCTCATTGCCAAACATTTGGCCTACCTGTAGCAATGATGAAATTATGTGCTATTGGTGAAGTTTTTCCTTAGCTTCATATTGTTTTACTACCACTGTTTACTCTTTGGCCCCTTGTCCTCCTTGGCCTGCTCTTAAATTGATGTTATATATCACTGAACATTCTTAGCGTGCCTTGTTTTATCAATATTCATTTCTAAAGGTTAATTATATCACCACTGGGGAAAAGGTGACTGTTTCAAAAACTGTTATTTGAAATTATTATTTTTAGAAACCATCCTTTTGTTTTTTTTATGGAAAAAGACATGTGAAGAGAAAACAAGCTAGCATGATTGGAAAAGGAGCCGTGTTCTATCTTTTGTGAATGGGAGCCATGAATGGTCATTGAGAGAGTGGTGTTTAAACACTGGTTGTACTGGAGGTTGCAGTTTAAAAGCAGCTAATGTCCCCTATCAGACACATGAATTCTATTTCATGAGATTAACTGGGGGATGTATATGTAGTAATATATATTATTTTTAAAATTCTTTAATTAATCAAATTAATATATAAAATTACCTGTAATATGATCAGTGACCTAGTTTGACATCTTTTCTCAAGAAAGAAAGAATCGAAGTAGGAACTTAATTGGGGAACAGAGAAGCAGAAATGGGGGTCAGTAGAAGAGTGTGAACTGTAGTTTCACCATCAGATTATTAATCCCTTAGCAACCCAAACCCAGAACCTGGGAAGGAGAGAAACTCCTCTCTGATATTCTGATCTAGTCACTTTGCACCTACTTTTTAATAACTTCATGTTTTCTTACTATGCATATAGCTACGTATCACAGTCATGACAATAAACTAGCTCTATTTTTTCCATGTGTCAGCAAGAATAGCATGATTACCTCAAATCATTTAAACTTCTTGATTAGCCCTGTCCATAGAAACATAACGTCAGCCACAAATGTAAACCACAGAAGTGATTTTAGATTTTCTTGTGTCTTCTTTTAAAACAAGTCAAAGAAGAAAGAAAGAAAGGAAGGAAGGAAGGAAGGGAGGAAGAAAAGAAGGAAAAAAGAGGCCCAAGAAAAATAAAGGTACAATGATTTGAATGACAGTAGATTTCTCATCAGAAACTGGGAAGATAGAAGGAAGTGACACAAAAATTTAAAAATGTTTAAAGATATAAACTGACAATGTAGAAATAATAGACATGTCAGAATGAGAAAACAAAACAAAACAACAATGGCCATCTACTAGAATCTCATGTTGAATATATTAATATAGATAGCTTAAAACAAACTTCTCAAATCACTAATCTAAGCTTTTCTCTGATGATATGATATATCATCAGAGAATATATATATATTCATATATATCATATATGATATATAATATCATATATATTATTTAAAAAACAACACTAGAGGCCAATATCCCTCATACCCACAGATGCAAAATCTTTAAGAATATGTTACCAAATCAAATCTAAGAGAATGTAAAAAAAAAATAGTATTTCAGGATCCCCTGGGATTTATGTATGAGTGCAGTTTTGGTCCTATAATTGAAAATCAATGTATGTCATTCATCAATTAAACATTTCAATTTTTTAAAATTATGTAATCTTCTCAATAGATGCAAAAAATCATTTGAAAATGTTCAACATCATTCCTGATTTTAAAACTCAAAATCAATTAAGAAATAAGAAAAAAAAAAGTAAAAGAACCAGGTGAAATTAATTTTAATAATTGTTTTATTTTAACTAATATATCTGAAATATTATTATGTCAACCTGAAATTAATATAAACTTATTAATTGGATATTTATTTTATAGCCTTTTAATGTACTGTCTCCAGTAGCTAGTGTGTATTTTACAGTCACAGCAAATCTAAATTTGGACTGGCTATAGTTCAAGTATTTGGTAGGAACATGACGCTTGTGGCTACTGTGCTGGATAACACAGTTCTAGATCATCATTCCTATGATCACTGGTAAATCCCACACAATCAGGCAGTATTTCTGAAGCTCACTGCAATATACTATTTCCCAAGGAGGGCCACATTAATTAATGATTTGCATACCCAATTCACAGTTTCACCGTTTATATGAACTCTGGGTTAGCTCCATGATTTTAATGTTTATGTGAATAAGCAACTCACATTCTAATTTTCAGTTCCTTTGTCTCTTCAAATCAAAGGAATATCAGTTTCCTTCAGCTTCCATTATTCCCTCTTGGAACCACACCAAGCACTTTGTGTTCAAATGAAGCCACGATAGCTCTGAAGTCTTACACTTTTGCTCTTTTCCCAGCCCACAGCCTCCATCCTTTCCACTTGAGCACGGCCTCATCTTTGCTCTTTGGCCACATTGAAGGTACACTCCCCTCGAGACCCTGTTTTCTCCCTCGTCCACTCTCTGCTGCTAGTCGTGTTTGTTTATGAAGCATAAATGACTCAAGTCAAAGGACCAGGTCTTAACTATAAATTGCCTCTGGGAGTGTGGTATTCCCCCAGAACAGGCGCTTTGCTGTATTCTTTTTAAGTCCTCTTTGCCAGTAGACCCTAATAGACCTGCCCCACACTACTTCATCATGAGGGTTCTCAGACATATCTATGTGCTAGCAATAGTTCACCTTGGTTTCAAGCCGCCGCATGTCTCTCTACGCCCTTCCCGGGTGATTTCATCAGCCCCATAGTTTTAAATATCATGGGTCCTGCCAGCTGCACTGCCAGCACTTCCAGTTCCAGTGCTGTCTTACCTCTTCCGCTCTCATATTTCTTATGCCTTCCTTGATTTCTCCAATGGTGGTGGTTTTGTCCCTGCTCTTCCTCTTGCATTTTATCCCTTGTTTAATGTCTTTACTACCAAGCTCACCAAACAGAAAATCAGGTGCTGTTCTTTGACAACTTTGTCCCTTCATCCCTGCCTGCCCTTGCCTGCTGCATCCATGTGGTGAAAACTCCTGCTCCACATCTCCCTCTTCGAGGTTCACGGGACCAGCACCACCCTGTGCGTCGGGTTTCCATGGCAGTGTCAAGACAACTCCCTGATGCGCCCATGCTGTGGGTGACGGCACAGAAAGCCGGGCCTGCCAGCTCTCGTCCTTGGAGGCTCTGGCTTAAGCAACACCTGCTTCAAATTAACCAACCAGCATCTGATGACTCTGTGATATTCTCTATCTTCAAGGTGGCACTTCTGAGTTATGGTGGTGTCTTTAACTCAAGAGCAGCTATCTCTTGAGTTATATGACTAACACTTCCAAATAACTGAGGTTATCTTAGGAAGCAAAATCATATTACGTTCATTAGTGAAAGAAATGTGATTTTTTGGACTTTACCTGATGAAGCATGGGTTATGCACATAGTCTCATATTATGGGTTTCATTATTGTGTGGAACAATAATAAACATTTTATTTTTATTAAAATAAATTTCTAAATTTATTTTAATAAAATAAAATAAATACTAATTTTATTAATAATAGTAAACATTTTATTTTTATTATTATGCATTTATTATGAATTTATCTAAGAAGAGAGAACATGCTTGATTTAACAGAACATGCTAAGGAAATATACCAGATGAACTTTCTTACACCCCTGGACAAATTAAAGCCAAGCTTGAGTTGACAGATATAATTAATAATAAAGTCTATATCAAGTTTAAGGACAAGTTTATTTATGATTAGAGAATGACGTAGAAAATTTGAAAAATGTTTTTTTACCTACCAGTGTTCTTTAACATGCCATTGATTAACAATTTTATACTCTGTGCTTGGAAACTATACACTATATAGTCCATAAGTGGGCAAGACTTTTCTATTAAAAAGATTGAGTATTGGGGCTCCTGGGTGGCTCAGTGGGTTGAAGCCTCTGCCTTTGGCTTGGGTCGTGGTCTCAGGGTCCTGGGATCGAGCCCCGAATCGGGCTCTCTGCTCAGTAGGGAGCCTGCTCCTTCCTCTCTCTCTGCCTGTCTCTCTGCCTACTTGTGATCTCTGTCTGTCAAATAAATAAATAAAACCTTAAAAAAAAAAAGATTGAGTATTAAGTTTGACATTTCATGTTTCTCATTGACTTAAAATAAATATCCTAAAATAAGATGGGGGACTTATCTGAAAGAAAATGAATTTAGACGAAAGCATCTACTACACCTTGTCTTTAAAAGCAGTCACTGGAACTGCTAAAGGAGTAATTGCGTTAATGGTGACCCTGAATGTTCCTTTAACTGGAAGAATTATACTTGCCATTAATACCCATGCCATGTGATGATTCAAGCAGCAAAATATGTGAACGTGATGTGCCTGCCTTCTATAAGACTGTTAGCTTTTGCTTTTCACATTTATGTACACTGAGGAAATAGATAAAATCACCTGCAGTTAATTAAAAGGGTACATTTTATCTTATATCTCTAGGAAAGAATTTAGGGCATTTCCCTTGAACCACTATTAGGTTGTATTAGGGGTGCTGAACCTACCAGTTACATTACCATTAGGTCACTTCCCATATGTGCAGCAATACAATGGAACCATAAGACAAGGAAAGAGCAGAAATCCCTGTGGCCCTTGCTTCTAGAGTTTGTAAAGGCAAAGAAAAGTTCGAATTCTCTAAAAGTGTCAGTGCTAAAACATAGCTCAGTTCTCTTTAGTAAAGAATCAAGTAAGGAAGGCTAATCTTGTTTTCTAGACACTTTGCTCTCTTTTCCTGGGCGTCTTTACTTTCTGTTTTCCTTGAGAGTCTCTTAAAGAGAAAATCATATTCTGAAGTGACTTTTTAGTAATATAAACGTATTAGTTCTAATTGCATCAGTGTCACGGTAATTGTGTTCAGAAGTTAAGGTAAGCTGAACACTGTAAAGCACGCACTGAATATCTTTTCCCCAAGTGGCATTAATGCTATTAAGGCACACAGTTTTAGTGACAAATTCACTGATATTTTATCTACAGGAACTATCACAAGACAACCGTGTTAAATGGGAATATGAAAAGATGTTTCAAGAACAAAAATAGGAAATATAATCCTTTCTTAAATATTTATGGGCATTAGAGATGTTCCATGAAAATTTAGGTTTGGCTCCCTTTTGCTTGTAGTTAAGTGTCAGCTCAGTGGGATGAGCATTTCATTACTGAAGGGTGGATTTTCAGATCATGGAATAAGATGGTTCCTGTTTCCCAGGTTACCAGCTACATGCCACCGGATTCCTTAGAAGTCATCAGGACAACCTGAAACTCACAATCCATTGAGCACATTTTTGTTTCTGAGTTGGGGGTCGTTTTCAGTGCTATTATGACAAACTCCACCTTTATCTTAAAGTTGAATGATAAAGTGCCTTCAATTTAAGAGAATATGAAAACCTATTTTATCAGAGATTAGAGGCGTTGGATTAAACATGCCTGAAATCAAATTAGAGCCCTGACTGTCACTGGTTCTGTGAATTTACGGGTGTTGCTTTTTCTCTTTAGGAAGTAGGGGAAACACTAAGGTTTGATGCTACTTTAAATGACCACTGCTGTGGACTGAATGCTTTTATCTCCTTAAAAATTGTATGTTGAAATTCTAGCCCCCAAGGTGATTGTAATAGGAGATGGGGCTTTTGATTAGTGTTCTCATAAAAGAGATCCCACAGAGATCTCTGGCCTCTTCTGCCATGCTAGGAAACAGAGGAAAGCACCATCTGTGAGGCTGTCCCTCACCAGACACTGAATCTGCCCTCACTTTGATCTAGGACTTTCCTCTAAAACAGTGAAAAGTAAATGCTGGTTGTTTGTAAACTATTCAGTCGATGGCATTTTGTTAGAGAGGCCCATAACCCTATAACACTTCTTCACATTGCTGTTGAGGTGCTTTTGAGACTGACGCGCTGCCTACTGCGCTAAGGAGGCAACTTTTTGAGGTGCTTTTTAAAAATGAAAATGAGATTGGTATTGGCTTTTTAAAAACACATTAGCCAGTTCTCATCACACTTAGGTAAATGTCTAAACTCCTTTCCCAGATCCCCAGAGCCCTCTGATCTAACTGGTAACTTCTAAACTCCTTGCCTATTGTTCACCCCATCACTGATCATGCCCAGACTTCTTACATCTTCCCACCATTCATCAACTGTACAAGACTCACACTTGCCTTGAGCTGCTTGCCTGGTGCCTTCCTGCATTCTATTTTGCTAGTCCTCCTGGTGGGCTTTCTGGGCCATCCCAGGCAAACCAAACCTGGACAGTCCATGGCAACACTGACTGCCACTGCCTAGTTCAAATTCAGTTTCAATTATATGATTAACACAAAGATTACCTACAGTCCCTCTCCACTAATCAATCCGTTTAATCAATTGGTCTAAGCACAGAGCCTAATGGTACTGATGCAAGATTAGTCCTAAATAAAGGTAAATTTTTTCCCCTTATATCATTGAAGAAATATCTTCTGTGAACAGAATAGTTTTTTTTTTTAATTTATTTGTCAGAGAGAGAGAGGGAGAGAGAGCAAGCACAGGCAGACAGAATGGCAGGCAGAGGCAGAGGGAGAAGCAGGCTCCCTGATGAGCAAGGAGCCCGATGTGGGACTCGATCCCAGGACGCTGGGATCATGACCCGAGCCGAAGGCAGCTGCTTAACCAACTGAGCCACCTAGGTGTCCCCAGAATAGTTTTTAGTTCAGGGAACTAAAAACTCTACCATAATAAAGTCTCTATCTTCAGAAATTTGTGATGTAATGAGAAGGCCATCAATGACAATAACAAAAATATAAAAATTTATATGACTTGTATTTTAAAATAGAATTTTGATGAATGCCTTGAAATCAGATTAAATGGACAGAACATACAGGAGAACATAACTGGAAGCTGAGATACTCAGAGAAAAAGGTTTCATGAGGCAAGATTTGAGTTATTTTTTAAGCCTACATAGACCAATAAAGTAAGATGAGCTTGAAAAATAGTAATGCAATAAGTCATAATAAGCAATAAATTCAGTATTACACCATCTATTTATGTATCTGTCTATCTTCTCTTTTTATGTTGGTAATACTTGGGGAGCCAACTGTCTCAGGAGACTGGGAAATACAGTCTTTATTTGGGTACATGACTAGTTCAAATAATATTGTGGTTTTGCAACTGAGGAACAAGGGGCTACAAGGACTGGGCTAGATAACTAATATTTTTCTGCCACTTGCAGCACCCTATTATGCAGATAATTAGCTAGAGACACATGTAAATTAAGTAACTTATCAGAAGTCTTCCATTTAATAAGTAGTCCATTTGAAGAATATCTCCTTTTTTGGTAGGCACTAGATTGTCAATGTTATCTAAGTGTAATTCTTGTATATAGCATTGTTTGTTGATTCAGCTAATGGTAATTACCATCTTGAAAAAGCTAAAAATGTGCAGAAAGTCTAGGGAAGAGTAACTACCTTGAACATTTAGAAACAGTGTAATCTCATTTAGAGAAATAGGATCATTCAGAATTAGATGTACTTTATTCAATATGTTAACCAAAATAATAGAAGGTGGAATATACACTTATATAAAGGAGGAAAAGGGTCACCTGAGTGGCTCAGTTGGTTAAGCAACTTGATGTTGGCTTGATGATGATGTTGGCTCAGGTCATGATCTCAGGGTTGTGAGAGAGAGCCTCATGCCAGGCTCTGCACTCAGTGTGAAGTCTGCTTGATATTTTCTCTTTCATCTCCCTCTGCCCCTCCCCCCCCCCAATCATGGTCAGTCTCTCTCTCTAAAATAAATAAAATATTTTTAAAAAATAAAGGAGGAAAAATAATTTAAGAGCTTCGGTTTTCTCTGGAGAAATATGTCTAGATAGATTAGAGGTCTGCGGTGGGATTCTAACATAAGGTTGACAATATGGGTACCTGAGTAAGAAAATGAATTCACAGAACACAATTAATTCTTTCTTCCTCTGTAATCCTACTAAAAGTTTACTTTTCTCTTTGTGAAAACACAAAACAAAATGTTAGAATGTTAGCCAAGCAAATAAATAAAAATCTTAATATCTCACAGAAACCTTTGGTTGGTTCAGACATGTGTAGAGATTTTGCTTAGAGGGTGCCAGAAAAAATGATGGAGTAAGGAATTCAAAAGTCTGTCCTTCCAAAAAACAACAAAAATCCTGGCAAAAACTATCAATCAACATTCCCAGAAATCTGGAATCTAACCAATAGCTTGCAGCAACCAGCAGAATATTAATTCAGAAGAAAAAAAAAAAAAGTTGTATCTCTGTAAGAACACAGGGCACTGTGGTGTTTTAACTTATTCTGATCCCATCCTCTATTCAACACCTTGGCGGTGGCCTTGAAGATAACAGCCCCCATTTCCAGTGAAGATTCCAGTACTGGAGAGAGCAGATGGATCTCACTTGTAAAGAATTGTTTGTTTGGACTTGTATGATAGCTCCCTGGAGGACTGTCTAAAAGGGCAGTGTTTGTCAAAAATATTTGTAGGCAAATATATTAGTTATTGCTGCTTGGGGCAGTCCATGAAAGTTGAGGGCAAAAAAGACTAACAAAAGAATTTTGAAGAAAGTCTGAGGAATAAGATTCTTTGGGGAATAAGGACTTTTAAAAACTCTGACATATTCCTAGGGACCTATAAGGCCATGCACACATTCACAAAGACCTGAGAAGGCCCTCAGGTCTCATTTCTGACTGACCTTCAAGCTCTACCCAAGCAGGAAGTGAAAGCTAAGGCAGAATTCACATTGCCCAGTTGTGTGTTAAAGGCATGCCCCAACACAGAGTGGATCTGGAAATACTGTCCAGTCACTAGCTGATGACTAAATTAACAGAAGAGAGACTTCAGTGGCAAAACAGGACAAAGAATACAGACTACAAAATTAGTTCAGGAAAAAATAACTGAACAAACAAAAAAAACAACTATAATAAGTAGCAGAGTACAACCTGGGGAGGAGAGAAAATTGGATTTTCAGAGTTGCCACAAATAATATTTTAGATGTTCAGTTTTCAAAAAAAAAAGATTATGAAGCATATGAAGAAACAATAAGAAATAGCCAATACATAAGAAAAGAGAAATTAATAGAAATTGTCTCTGAGGAAGCCCAAATATTGAACTTAATACATAAAGACTTTGTCACCTAATTTAAATTTGTTCAAATAGATAAAGGAAACCATGGCCAAAGAACTAAAGGAGATCCTGAGTATGTTTCACTAAGTATGGAATATCAATAAAGAGATAGAAATTATAAAAGGAAGCCAAATTGGAGAATCTGGAATGGAAAATTAAAATAATCAAGATGAAAAATTTACTAGAAAGTCTCAGTAGCAGAAATGAACAGACAGAGGAAAGATTCAGTGTGCTTGAAGATTTGTCAATTGAGATTGTCCAGTCTGAGTAACAGAAAAAAAAAAAAAAAAGAATGAAGAAAAATGAACAGAGCCTAAGTGAAATACCATCAAACGTATCAACATGGATATAATGGGTCTCAGAAGAAGAGAGAGAAAACGGGAACAGAATGAATATTTAAAGAGGTAGGAGCACCTGGGTGGCTCAGTGGGTTAAAGCCTCTGCCTTCAGCTCAGGTCATGATTCCAGGATCCTGGGATCGAGTCCCGCATTGGGCTCTCTGCTCAGCAGGGATCCTGCTTCCTCCTTTCTCTCTGCCTACTTGTGATCTCTGTCTGTCAAATAAATAAATAAAATCTTTAAAAAAAAAAAAAGAGGTAATGGTGGGAAACAAAAATACATCATACTGATACTATTGAAAAGCAAATACAAAGAATCTTGTAAACAGCAAGAGAGAAGCAACATGTCACATACAAGGGAGGAGTCCTCAGTAAGAGAATCATCTGATTTTGCCACAGAAGTCATGGAGTCTAGAAGGCAGTGATAAATGAAATGGGGAATAAAAAAGCAATAAAGAAAATAAACAAATTCAACAAAATTGGCCCTTTGAAAAGATTGACAAAATTTATAAACCTTAGCTGGACAAAAAAAGAGAGTCACATGTAACATACAAACTATTAAATTTAGGAAAGATGCTAAAGCCAGACAAGACATCATAAGGAAAAATGACTACCAATATCTTTTATGAATATAACTGCATAACTCTTCAACAAAATATTAGCAAACTGAATCCAGTAGCATTTTTAAAGACTTATACATTATGACCAAGTGTTGTTTCCTGAACTCAAGAGATGTGAAATGCCATACCAATAGGATAAAGGGGAAAACACATCATCATCTCATTAACACACAAACAAAAAGGACTTGTCAAAATTTAGTGCCCTTTCATGATAAAAACACTCCACAAGGAAGAAATAAAAGGAAGCTTTCTCAACCTGTTAAAGAGCATTCACAAAAGGCCCACAATTAAAAAACAATGGTGAGACTGAAAATTTTCCCATGGTCAGGAGTAAAAGACAGTGATGTTTGTACTTTCCTTTTGTATTCAAACATTGTACTGTAGGGTTTTAGCCAGGGTAATTAAGAAAAAAAAATAAAAGGCATCTAGATTGGACAGAAAGAAGTAAAAGTTCCTCTGTTCCTAGTGGACTTGATCTTATATATATAAAAACCTAAAGAAACACACACACACACACACACACACACACACACACACACACACACTCTTAAAGCTAAGAAATGAGTTTCACAAGGTTGTAGTATACAAACTCAATATACAAAATAATTGTATTTCTGTATACTAGCAATAAAAAACTCAAAAATGGAATTAAGAAAACAATTCAATTTATAACAGCATTACAAAGAATAAAATACATAGAAGTAAATTTAAATAAGGAATTGCAGACTTGTACATTGAAAATTACAAAGTATAGTTGAAAGAATTTAAGAGACCTAAAAAATAGAAACACATTTTCATGGACAAAAACCTTAATATTATTAAGATGGCAATATTCTTCAAATATCTACACTCAATGTAATCCTATCAAAATTCTTTTTTTATCCCTATCAAAATCCTAACAGCATTTTTTATAGAAATAGACAAGCTAATTCTAAATTCATATGGAATTTTAAGAAACCCTGAATAACTAAACCAATTTTGAAAAAGAACAAAGTGGGAGAATGTACACTTCCTGATCTCAAACATAGTATAAGCCTACAATAATAAAAACATGATATTGACATAAGGATAGACATTTGGGTCAATGGAATATAATTAAGAATCCAGAACAAGATCATCAATGGACAATTGATTTGTAACCTGCCAAGACTGTTCAATGGGGAAAAATAGTATTTTCAGCAAATGGTGTGGGAACAATTGTATATCTATGTGTAAAAGAATGAATTTGGGTCCCTACCTCACACTATATAGAAAAATTAACACAAAGTGATTAGAAAACCCAAATATATGAACTAAAACCAAAAGAGTCATAGAAGAAAACATAGTTGCAAATTTTTATGACTTTAAATTGTTAGGCTTTGGTTTCATAAAATATAACAGCAAAAGCACGTGCGACAAAAGGAAAAGTAAATAAATCAGACTTCACTAAAATTAGCAATGTTTGTGCATCAAAGAACATCATTAAGTGAAATGACTACCCTTACAATGGGGGGAAGATATTTGCAAATCTTGTATCTTCTAAGGGTTTAGTATCCAGAAAAATATGAAGAACTCTTTCAACTCAACAAGAAAAAGTCAAACAATCCAATTAAAAATGAGCAAAGGACTTGAACAGACATTTCTCCTAATGTTTTCATATGGCCAATTGTACATGAAACGATGCTCAGCATACTTATTCATTAAGGAAAAGTAAATCAAAACCACAATAAGCTACCATTTCACACCCATTAGGATGGGTGTAATAAAGAAACAGAAAATAGTAAGTGTTGATGAGGATGTGGAGACATTGAAACTCTCATACATTGCTGGTGGGAATTCAAAAGGGTACCACACTGTGGGGAACAATTTAGCAATTCCTCAGAATGTTAAACATAGAGTTACCATGTAACTCAGCAAGTTCATGCCTAGGTAGTTACCCAAGAGAACTGAATAAACAGTTATCCAAACAAATTCTTGTATGTGCATATTTATAGCAGCATTAGTCACAACAGCCAGAAGGTAAAAACAACCCAAATGTTTATCAATGGATGGATAGATTTAAAATATATATATATGTGATAGATCTATAGGATGGGATACATTGAGCCATAAGAAAAGAATGAAGTACTGATATATGCTAGATTATGGATGAAAACTTTTACTTGTGTTAAGTAAAGGAAGCCAGTCACAAAAAGTCACGCATTGTTGGATTTTGTTTGTGTGAAACATCCAGAATAGGCAAATCCAGAGAACAGGCTAATCCAAAGAGACAGAAAATAGTTGCCAGGGGCCAAAGGAAGGAGGAAATGGGGAATGATGGCTAAATGGGTCTGTGGGGTTTTTTTGAGATGGTGGAAATTATCTGGGATTTAACAGTGGCGATGTTTACACAACATTTGGAGTAGACTATATGCCACTGAAGTGGTACACTTTAAAATTGTGGTGAATTGAAATCATGTGAATTTCATCTCAATTTCTAGAAATACTTTGCCTAGAAGAAAGCCCTTTGCTTCAGGCACTCCATCTTTTTTCTAGGTCCAATGGCCCCCACAGCCTCCTTCTCTTGACATTTTACATTTTCCTACTAAGAACTTTTGAGAAACATACTGCATTTCCAAACATCATTCCACTAAAATTCAAAGAAGAGTTTTGTGTTTCGCTTTGAATTGGTTTGAGGTATATTGTGAAGATGAAGTACATCTGAATAATTCTCTATAAATTACCATAAAGCAATGACCTTATTGTTGGCTGAGTGCAGGGAAAATAATGGGCTCCTCAGTTCTAATCTATTTAGACGGCTCTTTGTGATAGTTGCCAGACTAGCTATCTATATACCGTAACTTCCTCAGTTTCCTTCTCTCAGTGAAAGACTTTTTCCCCGTCTTCTGATCAAAGCACTCCACCTGACAAAAGTTCACAAAGTAAGTATGCCTGTGTCTTCTCCAAAGCACCTATGCTTTTGAGACATCAGTGGGACCTTGTCATCCTCTAGTGGCTACCCTCAAATGCTACATTCCAAATCAGTGGTTCCCTGAGCCTTAGCCAACTGTCCCACAGCATCCACTGCTGTACTCGGGCAATTTATCCTGGATGACTTCCAGATGATTAGATCTCTTGTTCACCGAGCTCTATTTTAGCTGTTCCAATGCAACGAATTACTCTTTTTATCTTCCTTTCTCACCTTTATTTCTCTGTTCTCCATACACCCTCTCAGATGCCAAAATATTCTGCAGATTTTTTCTTGTCTTCAGGCATAATTGTCACTCTTGGAAGTGGAATTCTATTAATAGTGCAGATTCATAAAATATTTTTCTCAATAGTTAGAAAAGGTAATGATTACAAAAACCGCGTATCATATTCCATTCACCGTATGTGTACACTTCTCTCTGCGCACCGAATGGCCAGAGCCGTTTCTTTTATTCCTCTTGCAGTCTTCTCAAAAAGCATGTGTGTTTCGGATATCAGAAAGAAATGTATTGAGACATCAAGAAACAGGTCGTATATTATAAAATTTTGAATTTTGACTTACTTTTTTTTACCAAGGAAAAAATAATATAAATGTAATTTCCTTTTTAAAAATCAGTTTATAAAGAAAGGAATAGCTGTTTGACTTAAAATTTATACTATAGTAAAAAGTATAGCAAAGTTAAATGTCATATGAACAAGTAAGGATAGCATGCAGTGTTAAGCAGTTAATGAGCTGTTTGGGAAATAAATGATATTTTTAAATTAAATATTATCTTTTGGAACTAGCTTAATATCATCTTTTAAGACCTGAAGCACAAGAGTCCTGGGGTATTGCTTCGTTGAAAATATCTGAGGGCTATACTTTTGCTTAATCTTAAATGATCAGTAATAAAAAAATATATTATTTTAAAAATTCTCTGTATATGTTTTTTATTTAAAGGAACACATTACACACTTATTTCTAATATTCCATGCTTACTGCTGCTGTTACAGGAACATTACAATAAGCAGTTGTGTGTAAACTGCCATTCTAAATAATATTCTACTGACTCATCAAATACCACATTCCAGTTACTGACATGTAAATTATCCACATTGTCTTTTGTTAGAATTTCTCATCCTCCCTGCACTTACAGTCTTGGAAGACTGTGACCATCCTGATGGTGATGTTGCCTCTATGAAGGGAAATTAGGTCAGATAATACAGTGTGATTGAATAAGTGTGAATGGATTTATTCTTGATTTTGATGATTGATTTTGCTAGCCAAGACATCTTGAGAAGTATTTTACAATGGTAAAAGTATGTGCAAATTTTCTCCTTATCAACATACTTATAAATTTTCTCAATTACTTCCTTTTGTAATGTTAGTGACTTCCACTGATAAATCCCTATGGTTTGTATTGCTTTAACTGACATTTTTCTTTTCCAAGCACTCCTTAGTATAAGAGTGATTTCTAAGGATTCTGTTTATACAATGAGTTGGATTGGTCTCTAGTCTGTAAACCATTTAGCAGTTTCTTACACGTGTTTGTATTTTCTATATGGCCCACACTGAGCAGTCTATATTTGTTGAACAGAAATTAAACATCTTATAGTCTCTCTATATATCTGTTTGGCATTGGCGATCTTTCATATGTTAGAACTGCTTAAAACTGTGTTCAAAACAAAACTCTTACCTTGTGTCATAAAGAGTTATGCACTTTGCTTTTTTTAAAGACTATTAATGAGCCAATATTCTGTCTTATGTATGTCACAGCTGAGCACTGAAATTCACTCCTTTATGTTATTGCCCTGCTAATTCCCTGACCAGCTTCCCTAGGAAAGGGGAATTCTTTTAAGTCTAGTGCTGTGCTATAAACACACTTCTGTTTATCCCAGCTAATGAGAAACAGGCTGTCTGGAAATGTGTCTCTGAGGAAAAAACTGAGCAAATCTTTAGAAAATAAAGCTCTCTAGATTGATTGAAAAGATAACATTTGGTAACACATTATAAGCAAAACATAATATCAAGTTGAGAAGAAGGCAAATCTGATATAAAATTTACTTGGGTATATTAACTTGGGCTTTGGACAGAGCAAGGAAAGGTACTGAGATTTTGGTATAGATCTAGCTGGCTTCCAGGTCCCCTTCCTCTGCAGTCTTATTAAAGCCTCCCTCTTCCTTCCCACCACGTGTGCTGTCCTGCTGGGAATCCTTCTCTGGCCTTATTATCTCTCCTAGGGATCAGCCAAGCTGTCTCTTCCACTTTCTCTACCGTTTGTTATAAGGTGTCTAACAGCTTATAGCCTTTTAATCCTATGGCTCTTCCTGTAGACAGTTTCAAATAGCTTCTGTATCTGCTTTGGAGCCTTTAATTTGAAAAGCCACTAACTTTTAAATAATAGTCTTCATTATTGGAAAGTTTTGCAAGGCTATGCATTGATTTTGTTCCTGGGGAATACTTCCATGCAAAATATAAATTATTTTTCCTAGGGTAGAATATATAATAGTAAACGAGTGACAAGACTTGTTTATTTTCCTGTGGCTTCTTATCACACTCTAAATCTTTTGAATCTTTCTTCTCTATATTCTTGAACTCCCTGAAAGGACATGAATTGCTTGCTGGTGATTAAGGTATGTGCAAAGAAATGCAAGTGGAACTCCCATATCTTTTATAGTTACTAATTCATTCTAAGTGGTATCCAAATTTGTTTCTGTCATCCGTTCTTTTCCGTCATTTGCTGTCACAGAATGTTTGGTTTTCTTGATGCTACCGAAGAGCAGTATTGGCAATTCCTCTTCATTAATCCGTAATCTTCCTGTAGAAAACATTTATGGCTTTTATTTTCCTATGGGAAGATAAGAAAGCCTGTATCAAGTTCATTAAATCAATATAACTATATGATACACTCTAGTAAAAAAATCATGAAGTATGATAGGACATTTTCACTACTTTAGGAATTTTTTTTTTCTATTTGATAGCCAAAGAACATATGGATTTGGAGAAACTACATATCGTATGCAGGGTGTGGGTCCCTAAGTCCACTTCCATGGGAACTAGAGTACAGAAAAATAACCTGATCATCTTTTTGGAAGAATACTACTATTATTACCACTGGTAGTACTATTATAATTTCACATTTTCACAGCACTTTCTCTTTTGATAGCTTCTTTTGCTTACAATATGGTATCAAAAGAAAGCCAGACCTTTTTTGGTGAACTCTTTGTGCTTAATCTCATTTGTGCTTCACAATTGCTTAACGAGGAAGGTATAACAGATAATACCAGTGATATTTCAGTGACGGGACTAGGAGGTCAAATAGTTTACTTGATCAAGTTTACTAGGTTAAGTAACAGAAATCTTCTGATTTCTACATTTGTGATGCCCAAATGGGCAGTGGATCCAAATTTATGGGCCATGGACCTTCAGAGTTCTATAGATTTCTTTCAAAGAGGTTCATATGCATACATAAATATTTATAAATTAAATACTTATCACAGTGATATCTTTTTAAAATTCTGTTAGTCACCATACAGTACTTCATTAGTTTTTAATACAAATTTTTTTTAAGATTTTATTTATTTATTTGACAGAGAGAGATCACAAGTAGACGGAGAGGCAGGCAGAGAGAGAGAAAGAGAGAGAGAGAGAGGGAAGCAGGCTCCCTGCTGAGCAGAGAGCCCGATGCGGGACTCTTTTCCCAGGACCCTGAGATCATGACCTGAGCCGAAGGCAGCGGCTTAACCCACTGAGCCACCCAGGAGCCCCAGTACTTCATTAGTTTTTGATGTAGTGTTCCATGATTCATTATTTGAGTATATAACACACAGTGCTTATTGCCATATGTGCCCTCCTTAATACCCATCACTGGGTAACCCACCTCCCCATCCCCCTCGCCTCTGAAACCCTCAGTATGTTTCCCAGAGTCCATAGTCTCTCATGGTTTGACTCCCCCACTGATTTGCCCCCCCTTCATTTTTCCCTTCCTTCTCCTAATGTCCTCCATGTGATTCCCTATGTTCCACATATGAGTGATACCTTCAAGAGTATTTTCCACTGTGCTTCTTTTGATTCCCATTTACGTTTTTCATAGCTTTTAGACTCGCTTGTCATCCTCCCACCCTCGTTTATCTTCCCTCTCCCACCAGGAAAAAACAAACATGGTTTTTATTTATTGGAAGCTACCTAATCTTTTTATACCAACATTATTTAGTGAGTGTCTGTTGCAGATCTTGCAATGTGCTATACACCTTGTATACATCCTTTCATTTTATTCTTATATCAGCCATGTAAGGTGAATATTATTAATCATGTGCTGCAGATGAAGAAACTGAGTTTCAGAAATAATAACTCCAAGATTACAAAGGTAGTGAACTGTAAGTTCACAGTACAAAACTAGGTCTGGCATATCTCAATGGCTACATTCTCTAAAAGAGAAATCATTGATTTTGTATGTTTTTGAGGCCTAGGTATGAAGCTAAGTAACTTAGGCAATTCTCAAATATAGAAATTCATTTTGCTACTTCAAAATGAGCATCTGCTCTTTGAATGCAAGTGTTGTGACTTTTTAAAAAACTTACTATCAAAGTATAGTTGACTTATAATCTTCTATGAATTTCAGGTGTACAATGAGTGATTTGACAATTTTATACATTATGCTCTGCTCACCACCGTAAGTGTAATTACCGTCTGTCACCGGACAATGTCATTACAGTATTATTGGTTACATTCCCTATGCTGTACTTTTCATTTCCATGACTTACTTATTTTATAACTGGAAGTTTGTACCTCTTACTCCCCTCCAACTATTTGGCTCATCCTGCCCCACCACTCTCCCATCTGGCAACCACCAGTTTGTTCTCTGTCTTTAAGAGTCTGTTACAGTTTCTCTTTCATTTGTTTTGCTCTTTTAGATTCCACATGTAAGTGAAATCATATGGTATTTGTCTGTCTGACTTATTTCACTTAGCATAATATCCTTTAGGCCCATTCCTGTTGTCTCACATGGCAAGATCTAACTCTTTTTTATGGCTTAGTAATGTTCCTATGTGTGTGTATATGTGCGTGTGTGATATCTTTATCCATTCATCTGTTGATGGACACTTGGGTTGCTTCCATATTTTGGCCTCTGTAAATAATGCTGCTATAAATATAGGGATATATATAGCTTTTCCAATTAGTGTTTCTTTGGGTAAATACCCAGTAGCAGTAATACTAGATCATATGGAATTTCTTTTTTTTTGTTTGTTTGTTTCTTGTTTTTTTGAGGAACCTCCATACTGTTTTCCACAGTGGCTGCAGCAGCTTGCATTCCCACCAACAGTGCACAAGGGTTCCCTTTTCTCCACATCCTCGCCAACACTTTTTATTTCTTGTCTTTTTGGTACTATCCATTCTGACCGGTGTGAGGTGATACCACATTGTGTTTTTAATCTGTATTTCCTGATGATGAGTGATGTTGAGCCTCTTTTTATGTGTTTCTTGGCCATCTGTATGTTTTCTTTGAAAAAATGTCTGTTCAGGTCCTCTGCCAATTGTTTTTGGTTTTGGGGGGGTTAAATTTTATGAATTCTTTATATATTTTGGATATTAATCCCTTATCCGGTATATCATTTGCAAATATTTTCTCCCATTTAGTACATTGCCTTTTTGTGTTGGTGATGGGTTCCTTTGCTGTGCAGAAGCTTTTTATTTTGGTGTAGTCCCAATAGTTTATTTTTCCTTTGGTTTCCCTTTCCTGAGGGACATAGGCATAAATATGTTGCTAAAACCAATGTCCAAGAAATTACCGCCCCTCTCCCTTTCTTTTTTTAGGACTTGTATGGTTTCAGGTCTTCCATTTAGGCCTTTAATCCATTTTGAGCTTATTTTTGTGTATGGTGTAAGAAAGTTGTCCAGTTTCATTCTTTTGCATGCAGCCATCCAGTGTTCCCAGCACCATTTGGTGAAGAAACTGTCTTTTCCTCATTGTATAGTCTTACTTCTTTTGTCATGGATTAATTAGGCATATAGCTGTAGGTTTATTTCTGAGGTTTCTAATATTTCCATTGACATATGTGCCTGGTTTTGTGTCAGTCTTGATTATAAAACATACTGTTTTGGTTACTACAGCTCTATAGTTTATCTTCAAATCTGGGATTGTACTACCTCCAGCTTTGTTCTTTTTCTCTAGATTATTTTGGCTGTTTGAGGTCTTTTGTGCTCCCATACACATTTTAATATTTATTTGTTCTGGTTCAGTGAAAAACCCTCTTGGTGTTTGATAGGGATTCCATTGAATCTGTAGAATGGTTTGAGCAGTATGGATAATATTTAACAATATTAATTCTTCCACTCCATGAGCATGGTATATCCATTTATATTGTCTTCAGTGTCTTCCATTAATGTCTTATAGTTTTAAGAATATAGGTTTTTCTCCTATTGAATTTATTCTTAGGCATTTTATTCTTTTTGGTACAGTTATAATATCTTTCTCTTTCTGCCACTTCACTTTTAATGTATACAAATGCAATAGATTTCTGTATATTAATCTTCTGTCCTAAAACTTTACTGAATTGATCTATCAATTCCAACATTTTTTGATAGCATCTTTAGTGTTTGCTCTATATAATATCACAACATTTGCAAATAGTGACCGTTTAAGTTCTTCCTTGCCAATTTAGATGCCTTTTATTTCTTTTTTTTCTGTTGTTTAATTGCTGTGGCTAGGACTTCCAGTACTATGTTGAATAAAAGTGGTGAGAATGGACGTCTTTGTCTTGTTCCTGATCTTAGAGAAAACACTTTCAGTTTTTCCCCACTGATTATGATGTTAGCTGTGGGTCTTTCATATATGGCCTATATTGTATTGAGGTATGTTCCCTCTAAACATACTTTGGTGAGTTTTTATCATAAACAGATACTGTACTTCATTGGAAGCTTTTTCTGCATCTGTTGAGATGATCATGTGGTTTTATCCTTTTCTGTTAATGCCATGTATCACATCAGTTTGTGATATTGAACCACCCTTGCATCTATGGAATAAATCCAACTTGGTCATAATGAATAATTCTTTAAATATGTTGTTGAATGCAGTTTACTGATATCTTATTGAGGATTTTTGCATCTGTGTTCATCAGGGATATTGGACTATAGTTTTTTTTTTTTTTTTTTTTTTTTTTTGTAGTCTCTGTCTGGTTTTTGGATAATACTAGTCTCTTAAAATGACTTTGGAAGTTTTCCTTCCTCTTCTATCTTTTGGAATAGCTTGAGAAAAATAGATGTTAACTCTTGAAATATTTGATAGAATTCACCTGTGATGCCATCTGGTCCTGGACTTTTATCTGTTGGGAGTTTTGTTTGTTTGTCTGTTTTAATTACAGATTCAATTTCATTACTAATAATTGGTCTGTTGGAATTTTCTTTTTATTCCTGACTCAGTTTTGGAAGATAGTATTCTTCCAGGAATTTATCCATTTCTATTAGATGGTCCAATTTGTTGGCATATACTTTTTTATAATGTACTCTTATAATCATTTGTATTTCTGTGGTGTCAGTTGTTATTTTTCCTCCTTCACTTGTGATTTTGTTTATATCAGTATTCTCTCTTTTATTTTTTTTAATGAGCCTGTCTAGTTTTGTCAATTTTCTTTATATCTTCAAAGAATGAGCTGTTGGTTTCATTGATCTTTTCTATTATTATTTAAAACCTCGATTTCATTTATTTTTGCTCTAATCTTTATTATTTCTTTTCTTCTACTAACTCTGGGTTTTGTTTATTCCTCTTTTTCTATTTCTTCTAGGTGTTAAGTTAGATTGTTTATTTGAAATATTTCTTGCTGTATCCCAAAGATTTTGGAGCATTGTGTTTTCATTTTCATTTATCTCCAATTATTTTTTACTTCCTCTTTGACTTCTTCATTGACCCATTTGCTATGTAATAGCATGTTGCTGAGACTCTGTGTATTTGTCTTTTTTTTTTTTTTTTTTTTTTTTTTTGGTATTCTCTTTTTTTGTAATTGATTTAAGTTTCATAGCAGTGTGGTCAAAAAAGATGCTTGATTATTATTTTAATCTTATAAATTCATTGAGACTTTTTTTGTGTGTGTGTGGCCTAACATTGAACCTATTCTGGAGAACGTTTCATGTACACTTGAAAAAACTGTGTTATTTCTGCTGTTTTTAGGTAAAATGTTCTATATACGTCAGTTAAGTCCATCTTGTTAAATGTGTCATTCAAAGCCATTGTTTCCTTGTTGACTATCAGTCTGGATGATCTATCCATTGATGTGAGTGTTGAAGTCCCCTACTATTATTGCATTACAGTCAATGTCTTCCTTTATGTCTTAATATTTGCTTTATGTGTTTAGTTGCTTCTGTGTTGAGTGCATAGATACTCACCATTTTTATATCCTCTTGTTGGATTGATCCCTTTATCATTATGTAACATCCTTCTTTGTTTCTTGCTACAGTCTTTCTTTTAAAATCTATTTTGTCTGATTTAAGTTAGCTACTGTGACTTTTTTTGCTTCCATTTCATGGAATATCTTTTTCCATCCCTTCACTTTCAATGTATGTTTTTAGGTCTGAAATGTTCTTAAGTCTCTTAATTGGGTGAGTTTTGTTTTTTATTATTCAATCTTTTGATCAGAACATTTAGTCCATTTACATTTAAATTAATTATGGAGAATCATGTACTTATTGCCATTTTGTTCATTGTTTTCTGGCTGTTTTTGTAGTCTCTGTTCCTTTCTTCTTTCCTTGCTCTCATCTCTTGTGGTTTGATGGATTTCTTTAATGTGATGCCTAGATTCCTTTCTCTTTATTATTTTTTTTTTGTATACCTATTACATGTTTTTGATATGTGGTTACCATTAGATTCATATATATAATATCCTTGCATAAAGCAGTCTATAGTAAGTCATTGGTTGTTTACATTCATACATGTTCTGAAAGGACTAAATTTTTACTGTATGGGCTGTGTCTTTTATGTTCATCTTTGTATGTCCAGAATATAACAAAATGCCTGATGTATACCAAATGTCAAAGTAGGCTTTTTAAGTCCTTTTTCACTCTTCCCACTTCCTAAATTCAGTTGATCAACTAATGCTGTCAATTCTATCTCAAAAATTGCTTTCAAATATTATTCCTCTTTGTTCCCATTGCCAGTGTGTTGGTATAGGTCCTTGCTCTGAATGGAATTGTGTCCCCGCAAAATTCACATGTTGAAGCTCTTATTCCCAATGTGACTATATTGGAAGTAGGGCCTTTATAGAGATAATTACACTTAAATGAATTGGTCTAATCCAATATGACAGATGTCCTTATGAGCAAAGGAAGAGACACCAGAGGTGCACATGCATAAAGAAAAGGTCATGTGAGGACAGAGCTAAGGAAAGAGGCCTCAAGAGAGACTGAACGTGCTATCACCTTGGTCTTGGACTTGCAGTCTCTGGAACTGTGAGAAAATACATTTCTGTTTTTTAAGCCACCTGGCCTATGATATTCTATAATGTTAGCCCTACCAAGCTATTATAGGGCTCATAATGTATTATCAAGGAAATTGAAATTATTTCTTATTTTTCCATTCTCCCTGTTTTTTTTTTTATTAAAAAAAATTTCCCCTATTTTATTTTTAGGAGGGAACCTCTAACCTCCTGGTCTTGTGTTTCAATGAGATAACTTCCCATTGAAGAACATTGTATATTATTGATTGGCAGATTTCTGTCTCCAGTTACCATTTCCAGGAGGGGTTCAGGGCACTGAGAAAACACTGACTCTGGAAGATGGCCAGAGGTCCCTAAGATAGGTGTTTAGATCAAGCTCTTCCTGTGTCTTTTATTACAGTATCTTTCATTGACACAGAAATTATTCTCATATGACTTGATTCTTAAATCTATGGACTATATCATGAGTAACCTCCAGTGCATAGCTGAAGGAAAAGGTGAGTAAATGGCTCAAAGTCTGACAGACACTGTGTGGCAGAAACAGCCTTAGAAATGCAGTGCTTCCAATTCGAAGCTCATTGTTCTTTCCACTCTGTCACATTCAAAAATGATACACCAGATCATATTCATTTGCTGTGTACCATGGAGTTGCAGCAAACATATATTTAATTTATTTGAATTGAACTGCAGGAGAAGGCCCAGGATAGAACTCATTTAAATTAAACATAGACAGTTGTGTCAGACATCTTACTCAATAAGCACATGCCCCAGGCAGTGGAATCAGTCAAGCTTAAAAGAGTAATTTGGGTCTGGTGAATCCTCTGAACAAAAATGTTTGATTCATTTCAAGGGGTTTCAACCACTGACCAAGAAGTAAAATATGTTGTTCAACCTTAAGTAAGGTGATGATGACAGAGAAATTGGATAAATTAATTGAAGGCTATAGAGAAGCATTGATAAAGGAAAAGATATTCTGGTATATAATTGGTCACATAGAACTATTCTTTCTTTGAAATTTCCTTTGGAAAATTAATATATTGACCTTCTGGCCTCTATAGCTTCTGTTTCTTTTGAATGAGACTGTTTGAATAGTGTAAATAGGTTTTCCTGTGCTTAATCACCTTTTGTTGAACTGACTCAAGTAATGAAGTTCTCACCCTGCAAACCAGAGGACAAGATCCTGGATCCATGCTAATTTACCAAAACATGAATATCCAAATAGTATGGTGGAATCTGTCTAACCATCCTCTGTACAATAATCAACAGTCTTTCAAATAGAGAAGTTTCCAACCAATTTTTTTTTTTCTTACAACTTGTAACAATTAATTTTATGTGTCAACTTGACTGGGCTAGGGAATGCCCAAACAGCTGGTAAAACATCATTTCTGTGTGTATGAGATAAGGTGTTTCCAGAAGACACTAGCATTTGAATCAGAAGACTAAGTAAACAAGTTCTTCCCTCATCCATGTGGGTGGACATCATCAAATCCACTGTAGACTGGACCCCAGTACAATAAAAAGGCGGAGGGAGGGCAAATGCTCTCTTTCTTCTGGAGCTGGGAAGTCCCATCTTCTACGGCCCTTGCACACAGGAGCTCCTGGTTCTCTGACCGCCAGACTGAATTATAGCACTGGCTTCCCTTTTTCCAGTTGTAGACAGCAGATCGATCCTAGATCGATTCTGGGACTTCTCACCTTCTTTAAGTGCATGAGCCAATCCCTATAATAAACCTCCTCTTATGTATACTTCTCTCTGTTGGTCCTGTTTCTCAGGAGAACCCTCATACACAGCTATTCTGCTTGTTATTGCTAACATGTGGTACTCATGTGCTCTACAGTCTAGTCTTGGACCTTTGATATTTGAAGTTTTAAGATTACTGTTACTGAGACAATTCAGTAAATAATGAATCAGAACAAAAATAGAGGGCAAAGCCATGAATTTGTAACAACTTCAGAAGAACATGTATAAACATGTCACAAACCACTATGATGGTTTTAATAAGGAGCTAACTCCTCTCTACAGTCATATCATCTCCCAAATATTCTTTTATTTAATTTGTTCTTGTACTGAAGGATACAATTAAATAAAATTAAAGCAAATCTTTATCTCAAACCACTTTGAAAATATTTTACTCTATGTCCATCTTGTTTCTCTTTCCTTGGCTGACCAATTGTTATATGTTATACTTAAATTGAAAGGAAATGAAATGCTAGTATGTTTAATCTGTTTTTATCTGATTCAGTTCTCTTTATTTTATCTTCAGCCAAAAGGGGGGAATACCAAGTTGTCATTTTCCAATTTCTGTTTGTGTATTTTGTTGTTTTTTTTGAGCATATTTCATTTCCTCTGCTTAAGTGGGTATCATGATGGGCAGTATAATTATGTTTTTTCTATCTCAGCTACCAGTATGAGTGAGTGGTGTGAAGGGCATACATATCCAAAACCAATGAAATAGTTTCTCTGTAAATACTAATGAGTTTCATGTTATAAACAGAATTATTATTACTTAGAGAGGTTCCCAAGTAGATGTAAGTATAATATGTAGGTGTCTATAAATGGCTATGAAAATATTATGTAAGCGATACCAAACAACATTTTGGGGAGTATTAGGCATTGTTTAAACCCTGGAGTTGGAAGTTGTTCCAGTTGTTAGAAGAGGAGTCAAGGGAGAATTATGCTAAGTACTATGGATACTATTACACTGTTTATGCAAGAACACTTCCAGTGATTTGTGACTAAAGTAACTTTGCTGACACATTAAAAAAAATTCCACTGAATCCCACCAATGATAGCATTTAGAAGCTTGATTCATTAATATAAGTAGAAAATTGCTTGCTTTTATCTGTAAGCCATTGTGAGACTTTTTTCATGCTAAATATACCAAGGTATTATAATTTTAGGCCAAAATGATAAGTATATTACAAATGGCTCAAAAAGGAATCAAAAGTAGAATCTAATTAACCACTTTATTTCTTTTTTTGATATAACAGTTCTCTCACTTAGGTTCAGTATTAGTTTATCTTTGCCTAGTTTCCAGTTGTAACTTTCTATCAGAACAAAACAAAAAAAGGAACATAGGCATTATATACTTGACACGTTTTAAAATGCATAATGACACTACCTTTCTGGTGATTGGTCACAGTGTCACATCCCTAACAGCTTTATTGATTGATTGCCAAACCTAAATATGGCCAAATAAAAATTGTTCCCACATAAATCTTTAAAAAAAAATTGTTCCTACAATTATAATACTAATAGCTATGTCGATTTTCTGGAGGTGATAAAAACTTTAATTAATTTGACTATAGTGTAAAATTTTGTTATGAATGATTATCTTCTTTTTTTTTTTTAAGATTTTATTTATTCATTTGACAGACAGAGATCACAAGCAGGCAGAGAGGCAGGCAGAGAGAGAGCGGGGGAATCAGGCTCCCTGCTGAGCAGAGAGCCCGATGTGGGGCTCGATCCCAGGACACTGGGATCATGACCTGAGCCGAAGGCAGAGGCTTTAACCCACTGAGCCACCCAGGCGCCCCGAATGATTATCTTCTAATACATCTTCTCACTAACTGAGAGTGACAGCAAAGTAAAAATTTTAATGATTTTTGATGTACCATTAACTTTGAACTTAAGGCATGAATTGTACCTAAGGTTTTTGTTAGTACAGTAATCATAATGTCACTTGTTTCCAGTTGAAAGCATTCCACTAGAATTACTCTATGTTTCTTTGTTTGTGGTATAATGAAGGGAAGTTCACCTAAGGGTAGAATGGTAAGTGTAGAAAATTCTGGCTGATTGTGACACATGGGGACTATATTTGGCTTTCCAATAAAGGATTACTTGGTCCAAAAGTTTTAGCACGCAGCATCTGGTATTCGGGATAACATCATGTTTTTCTAAAAACCCTAGTCAAAGTTCTGGCTGAATAGTGTCTCAGAGTATTTGCAGTATATCTGCCAGCTTTTCTTGCCCAGGCAAAACTGCACTGTCCTCATGCCAGTGGTATCCGGTTGGTACCTGTTAATAGCCTCTACACTCATGTAGGCTTGAAAGGGTGAGAGGCCTCTGTAGGATGGGAATAGGTGTGAACTTAGACCATAATTATTTAACAGCCCACATGGATTTCCACGAAAATAATGGCTTCATGGGTCCTTCAGGTCTAATCTAGCATCAAACTTTTAGTGTCAAAGCAATCTCCTGATAGCCACTTGAGTTAATTTGAAATTATATGTTAAGGAAAGCACATAAACTTTTTAAAAATTAAATATAAATTAACTTCTAAAACATGGAAAATAACCTTCCCTATGATTTTATGATTGGTGACCACAATGGAAAACTTTTCAAAAGGACTGAAAGTTCTGATTCAATAATAGATAACCTTTAAAGCTTTTATTTTTCATGTCCCTTGGATAACCCAGTTCTCCAATTATTCTTAAAGAATGTATATGCATAAATCCTTAATGTGGTTTTTAACAACAGCAATAAAAAATGGTTCCTGCTTCACAACAGGTCAGGGTTTAAATTATGTATCTCTGACTTGTATTAATCACTGTAGATGCCAAGTTCCTCCTTCTGAAATTGGGTCAATACAGGTGTACTACCCTTTATTTACAATTCTGAAACCCAAGAACCACTGAAAACAATTTTTTTTCTTATTTGGCAGCAAAATCTGAACCCATTGTTAGCAAACCTGACCAGAACTGACATGAGGTTATAGGCATTTCACTAAGGAAATACTAATGTTGTTGATTGCGGGGAGATACCTCAGATCCTGAAACTTGGAGATTTCTGAATTCTGAGACATATTTAGTCCAAGGATTTTATATAAGGGATTATGGACATGTAATACCAGTTACGAGAGTTGATATGCTGAGTAAGAAAGTAAGGAATATTAATTCACAGCGTGCAACACAAAATAGTTGTACTACAAATACTGTTTTCCTTTTTCCTTCACAGAGAAATGTCCTCTGCAAAATTATATTCACATTGGACAATTCATTACCTTCTTTATCCCCCCCACCAAGTTAAAGTGTGATGACATCATTAAAAAAGAATAATTCTAGTTCAATTCTATAAGACATAATAAGCAAATTGTAATAATTAATTTTGGACTGATTCCATCACAATATTATAATAGTTTTTTAAAAGGCTTTACCAAAGACAATTCCTTCCATCCAAATACTAACCAGGCCTGACCCTACTTAGCTTCTGAGATCAGACGAAATCAGGTGCCTGTGGGGTGGTATGGTTGTAGATGTTAAGGACAATTTCTAATTGCCTTACCTTACTGGGCACTCAGATGATGTGGCCAACACATACTGGAAAGCCTTTAGGACCCCGAGAATGCTGGAAATAATGTAAACAACAATAAAAACAGTAGAATACTAGAACAGTGGAGAAAAATATTTAGAAGAAAAGCCTAAATATTCCAACTGTCTGCTTGAGTACAAAAAAAAAAAAAAAAAAAGATAAAGAGGACAGGCTAAAGGGCACATATTTGGAAAACTTCTAAACCAAGGTCAGTGAGAGAACTATTTAGCATTGTACTGGAGTAAATAACTATAAGGACACATTATTCTCATCCATCAGTTCAAGGTGATGAAAGGTCCGATTTATCATTCTGCATTTAAGATTTACAATTTGCCAAGAGTTTCTTGGCTATGGCCTTATTCTCCTGAGGCTCTAACTACTTTTCGCTAAGCCCATATCAGTTGTTTAAAGACACACGATGAAGCAGGAAAAGCAGGTAGCAGTGTTTCCCTCATCAGGGGAATTAGTGCACTGGCCATAAGTACAAGTTACAGGTTAAAAGTGTTCAAACAAAAACTTGGGAAGGGAAAAAAAAAAGTATTTTCTGAGAACTCTTTATTTCCAGATATCCTGTGGCATACGGCAGTCATGTCAGGAGTATTAGTGTTTGGTCAATTAACACTTGAAAAAGAACACCAGAAAAACAGTTTGGGAAAACTCAAACTTTCAAGAAATGGGGCATGTAGGCTTGTTTTGTCTCCCCATAGAGGAGCTGGTATAGTACATTTCACATTGACATGACATGTCACATTTCACATGACAGAGATTTTTGATGAAGAGTATTTCAGTGTCAAAAGATCTCTCTCTCTCTCTTTTAAACAACATTGACTTGAACAAATAATCCTACCATAATTACTGGAATATTATTAAGTTCTAATATATGAACATTGGACGGTGACATTTTATTTCACGAAGAGGGAGCTGTGAGCTGTTGTCTTAGTTTTCTTGTACAGAATGTCAGGAAAATCTTACTGGATAGCTCCCGAAAACAGGAGAGGTAGTTGCATGGCTGTTCGGAGGATCTCCTCCTGGTATTAAAGAGAATGAAGGTCAACCAGGTGTTGGAGTAACACAGTCCAAGAGAAAGTAGAGCACATCCATCTATCAGGAAAGATATTTTACCACCCTCAGAGTTGTCATTGATACCTATCAGTTCTTTGACTTGGTGACTCACCAACTCTTAAACAGTTTCCTTCTTACTTCTTGGAATGTCTTAACATGCACTTTGAGAAATACTGTGCTGTATCAGTGTAATCATTACTTTTAGGTATCAACTTGGAAAAGCTACAGTATCCAGTGATTTAATCAAACACTAATCTAGGTGTTGCTATGAAGGTATTTTTCCATGTACTGAACATCTTCAGCTTGGGGGACTTTAGTAGGGAAAATAACTATATAATTTGGTGGTGGTGGGTCATCCAATCAGTTGAAAGCCTTAGGAACAAAACCTGAGCTTTCCTGGAGTAGAAGAAATTCTGCCTCAACACTGCATCTCAACACTCAGCACTCTTGCCTGTTTCCAGGTTACCAACCTGTTACACATGACAGTGTTGCTAAGGCCTCACCATCATATGAGCCAATTCCTTAATTCTGTTTCTCTGGAAACACTGACTTAAATCACTTTCAGTCACGTTATCACATTTCATATTTAGGAAATGGATAGAAAGAAGGCACAGGCATTTTCAAATATCTGGCAGTAGAACCATGCTCAGTCTTCTGTAATCATAGATCATTGCCTTAAATTTGTCCTGAGAAGACAGAGACCTATGTAAGAGGAGGGTAAGTGGATCCATCATTCTGACTGAACACTAGAATACTGGGGACTTGGCTAACTAAAATTTATCTTTCAAATATGTCATAAAATTTCATCAACCACATATGGTCTATCATATGTTTTTTAAATGGTGACAAAAATTGGGAACTTGAGTTCCTGGCTTACATGTATATAATAACAAATATCTGCAAGAAAGTGCAACAGTCAGTGCAGGTTACATAGCACTGCATTGATTCCACATCCAATTAATGTAGACATTGCTATAATTAGTGTAAAGAAAGTTAAATACGTTTTTTTAATAAGGAGTTAGTCTGTTTTCCAAAACTCCTCTATTTAACTTCACTGTTATGTAAGAGTTCAACACAAATTATGAAATAGCATACAGGCTACCTTTCTTAGAATAACTTTGTATAGGAGCATAAGAGAAAGTTTTGAAATCAAGTAGGCTCAGGTTTTACTTTCAAGTTACTACTTTTCATCTGGGTCATCCAAGGTGAGTGATTCACTTTCTAGCTTAGTTTCCTCATTTATTAAGTGGGAATAATGGTACCTCCCTGCAGAGGTGGTTGTGAGGAATGATGAGATAAAATGTTTAATAAATACTTAATACCTAAGTATTTCATTTGAAAGAGGCACTGTGAAAAATTATTCTTATTGTTGGTTTCCAGTTGTTCATTGTTGATACTACATAGAAATACAAGTGATTTTTGTGTGTTGACCTTGTATCCTATTATGACCTTGCTCAGAGCATTTTTCTAGATTCCTTGGTGATCTATATGTAGACAATTTTGTCATCTGCAAATAGAAATAGTTTTATTTCTTCCTTTCCAATCTGAATACCTTTGGTTTATTATTTTATTACACTGAGTAGAACTTCCAGTGTGATGATGAGTATCAGTGATGAAAATAGACATTCTTGGGACGCCTGGGTGGCTCAGTGCATTGAGCCTCTGCCTTCAGCTAAGGACATAATCCCAGGGTCCTGGGATCGAGCCCTGCATCAGGCTCTCTGCACAACAGGGAGCCTACTTCCTCCTCTCTCTCAGCCTGCCTCTCTGTTTACTTGTGATCTCTCTTTCTCTGTCAAATAAATAAATAAAATCTTTAAAAAAAGAAATAGACATTCTTTTTTTTTTTTTTTTTTTTTTTAGAAATAGACATTCTTGCTTTGTTTCTGATCTTAGAAAGTGTTCAGTCTTTTACCATTATGATGTTAGCTGTATGTTTTTTGTAGTTAAGGAAGCCCTTTATTAAGTTAAGGAAGAGTTGTAAAGTGTTCTCTTTGATTCTATTTGCTGAGAGAGATGTGTGAATTGGTGTTATTTCTTTTTTAAATGTTTGGTAGAATTCACCAGTAAAACCACGTGAACCTGGAGATTTTGTTTTCAGAAGGACTTAACAATGAGTTCAGTTCTTTTAATAGACTGTTTATGTTATCTGTTTCATCTAAGGTCAGTGTAGGTAGTTTGTGATTTTTGAGGAATAGCTCCATTTCATCCAGGTTGTCAAATTTATGCATGTAGAATTATTTGTAGTATTCCTTGTTATCTTTATTATCTCTGGGTCCACAAAGATACCACCTTTTCTTTCCTCATGCTGATATTTTATCTTCTGTCTTTATTTTTTGTTAGTCTGGCTAGAGATTTGTCAATTTTTTAAATCTTTGTAAAGAACTACTTACCTTGTGTTTTTCATTTTCTCTATTGTTCTTCTCTTTTCTACTTCATTGACGTCTGTTCTTTATTATTTCCATAGATTTGCTTATTTCAAATTTATTTTGTTCTTTTTTTCTCTTTTCCTAAGGTGGAAACTTAGATTATTGACTTCAGACCTGCATCCTGCAAGTTTTGATATTCATTTTTGTTCATTTCAAAGTATTTTCTAATTTCTTTTGAAATGTCCTCCTTACCCATGTATTATCTGGAAGTGTAGAGTTTAATTTCATTTTTTTTTTAAGATTTTTTAATTTATTTGAGAGAGAGAGTGATCACAAGTAGGCAGAGAGGCAGACAGAGAGAGAGGGAGAAGCAGGCTCCCCACTGAGCAGAGAGCCCGATGTGGGGCTCGATCCCAGGACCCTGAGACCATGACCTGAGCCGAAGGCAGAGGCTTAACCCATTGAGCCACCTAGGTGCTCATAATTTCTAAATAGTTAGAAATTTTTTTTTTAATTTATTTCTTTTCAGCGTAAAAGTATTCATTGTTTTTGCACCACACCCAGTGCTCCATGCAATCCATGCCCTCCCTATTACCCACCACCTGGTTCCCCCAGTCTCCCACCCGCCGCCCCTTCAAAACCCTCAGGTGGTTTTTCAGAGTCCATAGTCTCTCATGGTTCACCTCCCTTTCCAATTTCCCTCAACTCCCTTCTCCTCTCCATCTCCCTTTGTCCTCCATGTTATTTGTTATGCTCCACAAATCAGGGAAACCATATGATAATTGACTCTCTCTGCTTGACCTATTTCACTCAGCATAATCTCTTCCAGTCCCGTCCATGTTGCTACAAAAGTTGGGTATTCATCCTTTCTGATGGAGGCATAATATTCCATAGTGTATATGGACCACATCTTCCTTATCCATTCGTCCGTTGAAGGGCATCTTGGTTCTTTCCACAGTTTGGCCACCGTGACCATTGCTGCTATGAACATTGGGGTACACATGGCCCTTCTTTTCACTACATCTGTGTTTTGGGGGTAAATACCCAGTAGTGCAATTGCAGGGTCATAGGGAAGCTCTATTTTTAATTTCTTGAGGAATCTCCACACTGTTCTGCAAAGTGGCTGCACCAACTTGCATTCCCACCAACAGTGTAAGAGGGTTCCCCTTTCTCCACATCCTCTCCAACACCTGTTGTTTCCTGTCTTGCTAATTTTGGCCATTCTAAGTGGTGTAAGGTGGTATCTCAATGTGGTTTTAATTTGAATCTCCCTGATGGCTAGTGATGATGAACATTTTTTCATGTGTCTGATAGCCATTTGTATGTCTTCATTGGGGAAGTGTCTGTTCTTATCTTCTGCCCATTTTTTGATATGATTATCTGTTTTGTGTGTGTTGAGTTTGAGGAGTTCTTTATAGATCCTGGATATCAACCTTTTGTCTGTACTGTCATTTGCAAATATCTTCTCCGATTCCGTGGGTTGCCTCTTTGTTTTGTTGACTATTTCCTTTGATGTGCAGAAGCTTTTGATCTTGATGAAGTCCCAAAAGTTCATTTTCGCTTTTGTTTCCTTTGCCTTTGGAGACATATCTTGAAAGAAGTTGCTGTGGCTGATATCGAAGAGATTACTGCCTATGTTCTCCTCTAGGATTCTGATGGATTCCTGTCTCACATTGAGGTCTTTTATCCATTTTGAGTTTATCTTTGTGTACGGTGTAAGAGAATGGTCGAGTTTCATTCTTCTACATATAGCTGTCCAGTGTTTCCCAGCACCATTTATTGAAAAGACTGTCTTTTTTCCACTATTTTTTCCTGCTTTGTTGAAGATTATTTGACCATAGAGTTGAGGGTCCATATCTGGGCTCTCTACTCTGTTCTACTGGTCTATGTGTCTGTTTTTATGCCAGTACCATGCTGTCTTGGTGATCACAGCTTTGTAGTAAAGCTTGAAATCAGGTAACGTGATGCCCCCAGTTTTATTTTTGTCTTTCAACATTTCCTTAGCGATTTGGGGTCTCTTCTGATTCCATACAAATTTTAGGATTATTTGCTCCAGCTCTTTGAAAAATACTGGTGGAATTTTGATCGGAATGGCATTAAAAGTATAGATTGCTCTAGGCAGTATAGACATTTTAACAATGTTTATTCTTCCAATCCAAGAGCATGGAATGGTCTTCCATCTTTTTGTGTCTTCTTCAATTTCTTGCATGAGTGTTCTGTAGTTCCTCAAGTACAGATCCTTTATCTCTTTGGTAGGTTTATTCCCAGGTATCTTATGGTTCTTGGTGCTATAGTAAATGGAATCGATTCTCTAATTTCCCTTTCTGTATTTTCATTGTTAGTGTATAAGAAAGCCACTGATTTCTGTACATTAACTTTGTATCCTGCCACGTTACTGAATTGCTATATGAGTTCTAGTAGTTTGGGGGTGGAGTCTTTTGGGTTTTCCATATAAAGAATCATGTCATCTGCGAAGAGAGAGAGTTGACTTCTTCATTGCCAATTTGGATACCTTTTATTTCTCTTTGTTGTCTGATTGCTGTTACTAGGACTTCTAATACTGTGTTGAACAAGAGTGGTGAGAGTGGGCATCCTTGTCGTGTTCCTGATCTCAATGGGAAGGCTGCAAGCTTTTTCCCATTGAGGATATTTGCTGTGGGTCTTTCATAGATAGGTTTTATGAAGTTCAGGAATGTTCCCTCTATCCATATACTTTGAAACATTTTAATCAGGAATGGATGCTGATTTTGTCAAATGCTTTTTCTGCATCAATTGAGAGGACCATGTGGTTCTTCTCTCTTCTCTTATTGATTTGTTCTATCACATTGATTGATTTGCGAATGTTGAACCATCCTTGTAATGCAGGGATGAATCCCACCTGGTCATGGTGGATCTTTTTAATGTGCTGTTGGATCCTGTTTGCTAGGATCTTGTTGAGAAACTTAGCATCCATATTCATCAGTGATATTGGTCTGAAATTCTCCTTTTTGGTAGGGTCTTTGCCTGGCTTGGGGATCAGGGTAATGCTGGCTTCATAAAAAGAGTCTGGAAGTTTTCCTTCTGCTTCTATTTTTTTGAAACAGCTTCAGGAGAATAGGTGTTATTTCTTCTTTGAAAATTTGTTAGAATTCCCCAGGGAATCCGTCAGGTCCTGGGCTCTTGTTTTTTGGGAGGTTTTTGATCACTGCTTCAATCTCGTTACTAGATATCGGTCTATTCAGGTTGTCAATTTCTTCCTGGTTCAATTTTGGGAGTTTATAGTTTTCCAGGAATGCATCCATTTCATCTAGGTTGCTTAGCAATAGTTAGAAATTTTAAGCCATCTTTCTGTTATTAGTTTTTGTTATTGGTTTCTAAGTTAGAAACCAATAACAAATGAATATATATATATATAAAATGAATGAATATATATATAGAAAGAATTAATATATATATATTCATATATATATATATATAGGTTTCTAAGTTAGAAACCAATATATTACAGAGAACACAAGTTGTATGATTTCATTTCTTTTAAATTTGTTAATGTTTACTTTATCATGTAAAATATGGTGAATGCTTCATGTGCACTTGAGGAAAAAAAAAGGTTATTTTGGATAGAATGGTCAATAAATGTCAATTTATTGATGGATGGCAAAAAAAAAACCCCAATAATGAAACCTTTTCATTTATTTTCTTACTCTGTTATACTTTGTTAGTTTTATAACATCTGTGTTTAATAATCAGTAGAAGCAAGGATGGGAGGCATCATAGGAGCTCCTATCGTGGGAGCGTGTCCACATCTATACCTTCTTTAAGCCAAATTGCCATGCTTCTTGGTTTCCTCTTTGCTTCTGCTTCACTCTTCCCTTGAACTTGATTTGTTTGCTTTTGTGATTTTATACTGATACAGGTTTGTCCCAAGTTCTACTTTTGATCCCGCCAACAAGCTTTGACAGCTGAGCTTAGTTTTCTTGTGTTGGATTTTTTCCTGCCCCTTGTTTTGTCTTATTCATTTGTTGTTATTGTTTTCCCCAATGCAGTACAGTTAACATGTAATTCAAAATGTAAAACATTTTAAAGTAAATCTTCATTGAAGATTATTAAATTACTAATAAGTGGTCATAACTTATCCTTGCTTTATATTTCATTATGAAAAAGCCCTAGATTTTAAATATTTTAAATATGTGGAAAATCTGCATAAGCTAAACAAAAATCACATGTGTATACTAATGAGTAGAGTATGTTCTGTGTAATCTCTGCAGTGGTCACGTACCATATTTTTGCAGATGTTCTAATACATAATGTTTAAGTTATATATCAAAATAACTATTTCTATTAACAGCTACAAAACAACACTTAATCATTTCAGCAATGACAGTATTCCCTTTTTCTCCACCTAGAAATATCTTCTTAATGGTGAGCATTTTGCTTAGTGTATGGCTAAAGTAATGCTAATAAGTAATTTATTAATCTTAAGATATGCAGAAGTCAAGAGATTCTTGAAGTTGCTTCAACTTCAACAGCTTTTGTGCTGTTCTTTCTTCTCATTTATTCTTCTAGTTTTATTTTTCTTTTGCAAATTCAGTTCTAATTAGATTAAAACTTTCCCAATCACCTCTTCTTCCTATTCCTATGTACACTTGCCAAAATTAGATAAGAAAATATTTTCTTTGGTGAAGGGATTCCAAATCTTAAACTAAAATACTGTAGTTTAATGTTAAATCTTTAACATTAAATCTTTAAGTTTAAATCTTCCAATTTAACAGAAAAAACATAACCAAGCAGTTCTTTTTTTAAGGGAAATAAAAAATATCAAGGATAATGGGAATTAAATCACAGTCATATAACTGAAATTGTTTTTTGATTATTAAAATTCATTGTAGAGATCATATTTTTATTTCCTAAAGAGAGAGAGAGTGAGAGAGAGAGAGGGAGAACCTTTCTTTTTTTCTGGGTCAAGTGCTATGAGGGCCTTTGCCTACCAGGCAATAAATAATTTCCTCAGGCAAATATGGCTCATAGTGGAGACTCCATCAAAAACAGAAGCTTTAAATGTCCCACCAGGCATTATAAATAAGGTGGAATGACATTGTTCTGGGTTTGACTTGAATGGGAATGAGCTTTACAGGGAAGACTACTTTGTCAGTTCCAATAATACTTGAGGAGTCATTTTGTGTATGATGTTCTTAAACTATAACACAAAAAAATACCTAAAATATTTTAGTTAAACTCCTGTTTTAATGTTCCTTTGCTGACTTGAGAACTACTCCATTAAAATGTACATAAAACACAATTCTCAATGATAAAATCACCAGAACCAGTACACCTAAAATTCAGTATCAAGCTTCTCTACTTTTGTTTTAAATGAGTGGAAACTCTTATTCTTTCAACTATTGGAGGCTGAATTGGGGATGCAAATGAAAGGAAACAATTAGAAAAAGGTTTTTTTTGTTGTTGTATTTTGGTAGCATTGCTTCAAAAGAGAAGGCTTTAATTGGGATAAAGGTAGGATGACTGGGTAAAGGAATAATTAGGAGGAAAGTTTACTTTGTTTTAATGTAGCATTTAGGGAGGTTGTTGGGGAACGGTAAAGAAGAATTGCACATTTTCTTCCAGGTAACCTGTTCATGCTAAATATCTCGTAAGCTCTTATGGGAGAGTAGTATCACCTTTTTATTGATAAGTCAGTTGAGACAACTAGATTGAAATGGCTTACTAGAAGAAGTCGCACAGTGAATGTATAGGAAATATAGAGCTGGTTAGTGATAAGCGCCCTATTATAGAGTCCCAGGACATCTGAAAGTAAAGAGTGATTTTATTTAAAAATCTGAGAAAATTACACGAGAACTAGATTCCTTGATTCAACCAAGAATCTCTACAAAGATACTACAATTAATGTAACAGGAGGAAAAAGGATGATTTAAATTAATTGGTATAGAAAAGGACAGGTATTTTAAATGGCAAATGATTTACACTACTTGGTTCACTTGTGATGTATTGCACATAACTAGATTCCTTTTTCTAGAGCAGAAAAGAAAAGAAAAATTTTAAGTGGTGAGAAGTCTTAAGGTCTTAAGAAGGAAGGAAATATGAGGTATATGCTGAATCTTATGTTTTAAGGCATAGTTGAACATTTTCAAACAAAATTTAATTGATTTAATTGACTATAATTTTCCCCATTTAAAGAAAGTTCCTATTTAAAAATTTTTTTAAAGGTTTTATTCATTTATTTGTCAGAGAGAGAGAGAGAGAGCAAGCAGGGGAGAGGCAGGCAGAGGGAGTAGCCAGCTCTTCACTGAGTAAGGAGTCCGATGTGGGACTCGATTCCAGGAGCCTGGGATCATGACCTGATCATAAGGACGACTTAACCCACTGAGCCATCCAGGCATCCTGGAAAGTTCCCATTTTAGTGATCTAATAAATTCAGCAACTTTCTAAGTACATTTGTGTAGGCATTTATCCTGTTTGCATCTCATTTTGATATAGGACGCTCTCTTTTTGCAAATGATAATCTTTTGGAGTATATAAAATGTATCAAGTTCTCTCCTCTGCCCCAAAGAAGAATGTGCCACTGAAATATTTCTGGTTCCTAAGGACTAAGAGATGAATGAAATTAAAGTCAGCATAAATGCCGCATACCTCTGCTTCTGGTAGTACTCCCAGTGTGCCGGGTCCTGCTCGGTCTCCCTCCTCTTGCTCACTACACCAAACTGCTTGAGACTCTTTTACTCAAAAACACATTATTTCATTCCTTGGATAGAGGTAGAGTTTAAATGCTAATGTCTCAGAGAAAAGTAACAAATAGTGAATTAAATTTAAGCTGAGTTGTAGTATTTGATATTAGAGATTAGTGTTTCCTATTCTTAGCCCATGGGGTATTGTGGAAGTCAGGATCCCTAAGACTCACCTTTTATCAGGGTTTAGCTCTTAGACAACACATTCATAGGAGTGACAGAAATTTAGAAATAATGAAATTTAGAGATTAATGGCTAGCAGCATGAGACAAGCTCAGAGTTCAGGGTTTCAGACAAATAATGTTAAAGGATACCAGGGATACCAACTCAAATTGGGAATTCCTACTCCCTTCTCATTCTTGCTAAGACATGTGTGCCTACATGTGCTGTACCTTTGTGGGTGCCAGTGAAGGAGCTGAGAGTGAGACAGAATACTGTCTCCCACTCTGCAAACCACCACTTTGGAAAATTTGGCTCAGGTAGGACTAACAGAAACAGGAATCATAAAGTATCCACAGTTTTTGTTACCGATTCATCAGTCAGGAAGTAGGAAAAGCCATGCTTGAGCCTGTTTCCTAATTTCCAGATAAAATAATCATGCTAGCTGTGTAAGTCTGAATTTCTGTATTTGAGACTCTAAGGTCCATGGGAAAGCAAATGTGATAATGTCAAAGCAGTGTTCACTTGAATGGATTCCCCTTATGTATAGTGAAACTGTGGTGGTTCTTAAAAGAACAAGTGAGGAGGAAGGTATAAACATTACTTTTTACCCAATGCAATGAGGAAAAATGTTCTATCATGAATAAGATTAGGTAAAAATTACCTAAACATGTTTCCTTCCTGGAGGCCTTTGCTAGACAACATTGTGATTCTCCGTGAGGGGGATATACTGGGGGATCATGTTCAAACCTATTTGGGACATGAAACACTTCACTGAGTAGCATCTCTTGGGAGTAGTGGATTAAGGGATGAATTTTGGGGAACACTGATCCCAAATGGAGAAGTAACCTCAGTGATGGAAAAGATGCAGAATGTGTGAGTTATCAATTCTTCTTCCTCTACAATTTGCCTTCCTCAAGAAGCAAACACTAAAGGGGGGCTCTTGTAATATCAGTTCAAGAGATGAGAGTGGCATTAACTGTCAAGGCCACTGCATTGGACAACTTTAGAGCAAAATTCTCATTGCTTTCCCAGTGAATGGTAACCCCCAGGAGTTGGGGAACGTGGAGGAACTGAGGGCAACAGACGATATGGTGAGAAGTTGTTGGATTTAAGGTCTATTTTAAAAGCTAAACCAACAGAATTTATTTCAGCTTGCATTTTGAATGGACACAGAGAGAAAAATAGAAAATGAATAGAAAAATAATATATTTAAACCTGATCACATTAATATAAACATTAAAGATAATTGGTTTAAATACTGTATATCAAAGCCAGAGTTTTTCAGATTGGATAAAAAAGCTAGACCTATTATTCATAATATCCCCTTACTATCCATATATTATATTATATGTGGACTCTGTAGTGATGTCATTTCTCTCATTTCTGATATTTGTAATTTTGTATCTTGCTTTCTTTTTCCTGATCAGTGATCAATGGTATTGATCTTCTCAAAGGACTTTTAGTTCCACTGATTTTCTGTTTTCTGGGGAAACTGAAGAATATAGTGGATTTCACTTCTGTGATAAGGTTGCATTATATAACAAAGACGAAGGAGTCTTGCAGATGTAGTTAGTCTCAAGTCAAGTGACTTTGATGTGATCAGAAGGCAGTTACCCTGAGTGGGCCTGACCTAATCAGGTGAGCCTTTAAAAGGGACTGTGCCCAGCATTTGTCTGAGATCAAAGCATGAGGAGGATTTTACTGCTGGCCTTGAGAAGGTAGGCTGCTACGTTATGAGGGTTTCTATGGAGCAGGCTGTGTAACAAATCCCTAGGGACATTCTCTAGGAGCTGAGAAGTTCTTGGCTGAAAGCAAGGAAGAAAATCTGTCCTCAGTCCCACAGATGCAAGAAATGGAATGTTTGAACAATCATTAGGCTAATATACTGGTGGAGGAAAGGTGACATATGGGGTACAACACATTTGATACATACATGATCCAAAGATTCCGTTCCACAGTATTTACTCTAGAGAAAGCAAAGCAGATGTTTCTGCAAAGAACGCATATTGCTACTGAAGATGCTATGTGCTTAGCAACTTCATTGTAATAACCAAAAATTGTACGACCTGGATATCCCTCAGCATGTGAATGATTAAACCCACAGTTAAACCAGAACACAACAGATTACTTTTTATCAATGAAACGGAATGAATTACTGATACACATTTTAACAAATAAATCTCAAAATAATTATAATGAGTGAAAAATTCTGCCCTCCCCCAAAGTACATATTTTGTTATTCAACTAATAGAAAATCCTAGGAAATTCAAGTTAAAGTATAGTGACAAAAAGCAGATTGGTGGTTGTCTGTGAACTAGGGAGGGGTGGTGGCAGGGCAGAGAGGACAAGAGGGGGGAATTGGTAAGAGGCACAGGAAGATTTTGGGAGTAACAGAATGAAGAAAACAATGTTATTTTTCTTAATTTTGGTGATGGCTTTATAGACATATATCTTGAAATGTATCAAATTGTATACTTGAATGGGTACCATTTACTTTATTTCGGTTTTAACTTTATATGTATAAAGAATAATGCATTTTTGTTTCAATCCCTGAGTTTTCTACTTCTCTGTCTCCTGGATAGATTCTTGAACTCTTCAAGTAAGATAACTTGATCTATAGCACGATTTGGCTTTATCTTATTAATTGGTGAAAACGTACCATTTGCCTTTGGCTATAGCTTGACCTTTGGAACTGATAAGCTGAAGGCCTATTTAAGTGTGTTTTTTATGTTGAGCTGAACTTCCATGTGGTCTTGATTGTGAAATCCCAGTAGGTTGACTTTAAATGGAATCTCGGGAAAAAGAACAAGGCACATGATGCAGATTTATGATTAATATCTGATGACACAGTTTCAGATTCTAAATGTAGCTTGTTTGTGGTGTGTCTCATATATTGGGATTTTTATCTGTGAAGGGAAGAATACCTACATGTGATCAGAAGAATAAAATCCATGATTCTGTTTATGGAAGCTATTTGTTTTATGTATAAAATTAATTATTAAGAACTTTTGAGGAGTCAAATAGAGAAACACACTGGCAGTTAACAGATAGATAATGAAGGAGAATTATAGGTGGATATTGAGCTTTCGTGGTCATGAAATCCAATATAATTGCTCCTCTGCAACATTACTGTATCCCAGATTTATTGGTAATATTTCCCCAAGTGATTGTGTGAAATAGGAAATTCAAGAAGAGCATAAGGTAAAAATAAATAATCTAGGGAAGTCAATAATCTTAAATTTACTGCTGAAAATACTTAACAAATATTTTCTTCAAGCAGAGCAGAAAGCTTCAGTGTGTGGGGTTGCTATGGAACAATTGTGACTTTATCATCAACCCAATGTTCTACCTGCAGAATTAGAGCAGAAAGAAGTCTACATACACTGGTCTCTTATTTTTGTAGAAAGGAAGGGAAATGTAACATCTTTATGGAACCATTACTAAGAAATCTGTGCTTGAAGATTGTATGACCCTTAGAAAGTTACTAGCTCACCTTCTACAACTGCAATATGGAAAGAATAATGTCTAATGAAACATTTGGGCTGATACTCTCTTAGCTTTAACGTATCAGTGCGCAGACTTGGTTCACCCTTTACTTCATTGTCTGGAACCTATTCATTTCAAAACCATTGATCAACAGTGTAGCTTTTTTTTAAAATGAAGTCTGCAATGCGGGGACAAAGAAGTTTTCGTTCCCTCTTCCACAGCTCTGTTTACTTATCAAAACTCACTTCAGGACCCTCACCTTCTTACGTCCCCCAGTCGTAAACTATGTATGTTGAATATACCCTCTCTCAATTAGATCCTTGCATCGAAAGTTCCTCCTTGTCCTCCTTGATCCTCAATCCCTAAAAGAGAACATCTCTGTTCTCTTTTGGGACATAGACTAGACTCTGTAGATGATGCTCTTCCTTACAGCAGTAGTGAATGAAATATTGCTTTCTGAACCATAGGTTATTTCTGACTTGCATAATTCCACCCAGAAGCCAATGCAGGTGAGGACAGTAAGAGGTTTTAAAAGATGGGAGACAGGTTTTTTGTTTGTTTGTTTGTTTGTTTAAGTTAAGATAAAATATATGGATGTACCTTGATGTGCCATCACATGTTTTCATGCTATGGAAAAACAGGATTTAGAATCAGAGAACCCAAGTGTGAGTTCCTGAGTGTTGAGAGCTTACACACACACAAAGTTAATCTCAGCTTCATGAGCTGCCTTTGAAAATGTGGGAACAGTGACACCAAATTCATAGACTTGGTGCCGGGATGAAGTGAAATAACGCAAGGAATATGATTGTAAAAACATTTTATTTTCCTTCTTTCCCTTCCTTTTACCTCTCTAGATTTTATTTTACTTATCTGTAAAATCACGAAGTCAAATGAGATGATCTCTAGGCCCTGAAATATTCTGATGTTGTACTTACATTCCGAATGAGTTCTCCCTTCCCTGAACCTTCAGTAAAGCACTTTAAATAATCCTGGCATTTAAATACATGTGTCCTGAGGTCATGTTCTACTAGTGTCATGTGAGTCTCACATCTTTCTCAAAAAGTAGGCACTAGATTGCGGATTTCTCCTGTGTAGCTTACCATGCTAAATAGTGCCGAGCATACACTAGTCAATGCATACTTACTGGCTTACTGAGTATTATAAACCCATGCACCGTGAATCAACGTCTACTGAAAGGTCCAAATGCTTTGAAGAGTTGTTAGTTCTATGTAAGTGAAAGAATAATTTCTTTCTATTCCAGACATTCTTGAACATGTTCCTTGGGTCATTGAACATACTTAATGTGTTCATCTAACAGTGTAGGGAGGGCGGTTCTTTTCAAGGTCTTAGTGATAGATTTTTTTTTTTTTAAAGATTTTATTTATTTATTTGTCAGAGAGAGAGAGAGGGAGAGAGAGCAAGCACAGGCAGACAGAATGGCAGGCAGAGGCAGAGGGAGAAGCAGGCTCCCTGCTGAGCAAGGAGCCCGATGTGGGACTCGATCCCAGGACGCTGGGATCATGACCTGAGCCGAAGGAAGCTGCTCAACCAACTGAGCCACCCAGGCGTCCCTTAGTGATAGATTTTAATGAAGAGTCTAATGGGGGAATCTCGCGGGTTGAGCCTCAAGCTCTATTATCAAGAGATAATAGAATGCGGCTGAATTCATTAACGCATAGTTTCCAAGGCTTCGAACCTCCTGGCTTAAATGATGTTGTATCATTTTGTTCTTACTCCAGCTCCGTTAGAAATTTCTCATTCTGAAAGTGACTAAGATTGGTATTTTTGATAACTTGTATATTATCTTCTTTTTCCTAACTGCCTTTCTTCCTAGGCTCAAAAACATGAAAATATAAGAGGGAAAGGATCAGGCTTGCTAATATAGAGATATATAAAATTTCTTTTTTTTTTTAATTAATTTTTTTTTAATTTTATTTTTTATAAACGTTTAATAATATATTTTTATCCCAGGGGTACAGGTCTGTGAATTGCCAGGTTTACACACTTCACAGCACTCACCATAGCACATACCCTCCCCAATGTCCATAACCCACACCCCCCAACCCCCCTCCCCATCAACCCTCAGTTTGTTTTGTGAGATTAAGAGTCACTTATAGTTTGTCTCCCTCCCAATCCCATCTTGTTTCATTTACTCTTCTCCTACCCCCTTAACCCCCCATGTTGCATCTCCTCTCCCTCATATCAGGGAGATCATATGATAGTTGTCTTTCTCCGATTGACTTATTTCGCTAAGCATGATACCCTCTAGTTCCATCCACGTCGTCGCAAATGGCAAGATTTCATTTCTTTTGATGGCTGCATAGTATTCCATTGTGTATATATACCACTTCTTCTTTATCCATTCGTCTGTTGATGGACATCTAGGTTCTTTCCATAGTTTGGCTATTGTAGACATTGCTGCTATAAACATTCGGGTGCACGTGCCCCTTCGGATCACTACGTTTGTATCTTTAGGGTAAATACCCAGCAGTGCAATTGCTGGGTCATAGGGTAGTTCTATTTTCAACATTTTGAGGAACCTCCATGCTGTTTTCCAGAGTGGTTGCACCAGCTTGCATTCCCACCAACAGTGTAGGAGGGTTCCCCTTTCTCCGCATCCTCGCCAGCATCTGTCATTTCCTGACTTGTTAATTTTAGCCATTCTGACTGGTGTGAGGTGGTATCTCATTGTGGTTTTGATTTGTATTTCCCTGATGCCGAGTGATGTGGAGCACTTTTTCATGTGTCTGTTGGCCATCTGGATGTCTTCTTTGCAGAAATGTCTGTTCATGTCTTCTGCCCATTTCTTGATTGGATTATTTGTTCTTTGGGTGTTGAGTTTGCTAAGTTCTTTATAGATTTTGGACACTAGCCCTTTATCTGATATGTCATTTGCAAATATCTTCTCCCATTCTGTCAGTTGTCTTTTGGTTTTGTTAACTGTTTCCTTTGCTGTGCAAAAGCTTTTGATCTTGATGAAATCCCAATAGTTCATTTTTGCCCTTGCTTCCCTTGCCTTTGGCGATGTTCCTAGGAAGATGTTGCTGCGGCTGAGGTCGAAGAGGTTTCTGCCTGTGTTCTCCTCAAGGATTTTGATGGATTCCTTTCTCACATTGAGATCCTTCATCCATTTTGAGTCTATTTTCGTGTGTGGTGTAAGGAAATGATCCAATTTCATTTTTCTGCATGTGGCTGTCCAAGTTTCCCAACACCATTTATTGAAGAGGCTGTCTTTTTTCCATTGGACATTCTTTCCTGCTTTGTCGAAGATTAGTTGACCATAGAGTTGAGGGTCTATTTCTGGGCTCTCTATTCTGTTCCATTGATCTATGTGTCTGTTTTTGTGCCAGTACCATGCTGTCTTGATGATGACAGCTTTGTAATAGAGCTTGAAGTCCGGAATTGTGATGCCACCAACTTTGGCTTTCTTTTTCAATATTGCTTTGGCTATTCGAGGTCTTTTCTGGTTCCATATAAATTTTAGGATTATTTGTTCCATTTCTTTGAAAAAAAATGGATGGTACTTTGATAGGAATTGCATTAAATGTGTAGATTGCTTTAGGTAGCATAGACATTTTCACAATATTTATTCTTCCAATCCAGGAGCATGGAACATTTTTCCATTTCTTTGCATCTTCCTCAATTTCTTTCATGAGTACTTTATAGTTTTCTGAGTATAGATTCTTAGTCTCTTTGGTTAGATTTATTCCTAGGTATCTTATAGTTTTGGGTGCAATTGTAAATGGGATTGACTCCTTAATTTCTCTTTCTTCTGTCTTGTTGCTGGTGTAGAGAAATGCGACTGATTTCTGTGCATTGATTTTATATCCTGACACTTTACTGAATTCCTGTACAAGTTCTAGCAGTTTTGGAGTGGAGTCTTTTGCGTTTTCCACATATAGTATCATATCATCTGCGAAGAGTGATAGTTTGACTTCTTCTTTCCGATTTGGATGCCTGTAATTTCCTTTTGTTGTCTGATTGCTGAGGCTAGGACTTCTAGTACTATGTTGAATAGCAGTGGTGATAACGGACATCCCTGCCGTGTTCCTGACCTTAGCGGAAAAGCTTTCAGTTTTTCTCCATTGAGAATGATATTTGCGGTGGGTTTTTCATAGATGGCTTTGATAATATTGAGGTATGTGCCCTCTATCCCTACACTTTGAAGAGTTTTGATCAGGAAGGGATGCTGTACTTTGTCAAATGCTTTTTCAGCATCTATGGAGAGTATCATATGGTTCTTGTTCTTTCTTTTATTAATGTGTTGTATCACATTGATTGATTTGCGGATGTTGAACCAACCTTGCAGCCCTGGAATAAATCCCACTTGGTCGTGGTGAATAATCCTTTTAATGTACTGTTGAATCCTATTGGCTAGTATTTTGGTGAGAATTTTTGCATCTGTGTTCATCAAGGATATTGGTCTGTAGTTCTCTTTTTTGATGGGATCCTTGTCTGGTTTGGGGATCAAGGTGATGCTGGCCTCATAAAATGAGTTTGGAAGTTTTCCTTCCATTTCTATTTTTTGGAACAGTTTCAGGAGAATAGGAATTAGTTCTTCTTTAAATGTTTGGTAGAATTCCCCCGGGAAGCCGTCTGGCCCTGGGCTTTTGTTTGTTTGGAGATTTTTGATGACTGTTTCAATCTCCTTACTGGTTATGGGTCTGTTCAGGCTTTCTATTTCTTCCTGGTTCAGTTGTGGTAGTTTATATGTCTCTAGGAATGCATCCATTTCTTCCAGATTGTCAAATTTGTTGGCATAGAGTTGCTCATAGTATGTTCTTATAATTGTCTGTATTTCTTTGGTGTTAGTTGTGATCTCTCCTCTTTCATTCATGATTTTATTTATTTGGGTCCTTTCTCTTTTCTTTTTGATAAGTCTGGCCAGGAGTTTATCAATCTTATTAATTCTGTCAAAGAACCAGCTCCTAGTTTCGTTGATTTGTTCTATTGTTTTTTTGGTTTCTATTTCATTGATTTCTGCTCTGATCTTTATGATTTCTCTTCTCCTGCTGGGTTTAGGGTTTCTTTCTTGTTCTTTCTCCAGCTCCTTTAGGTGTAGGGTTAGGTTGTGTACCTGAGACCTTTCTTGTTTCTTGAGAAAGGGTTGTACCGCTATATATTTTCCTCTCAGGACTGCCTTTGTTGTGTCCTACAGATTCTGAACCGTTGTGTTTTCATTATCATTTGTTTCCATGAATTTTTTCAATTCTTCTTTAATTTCCTGGTTGACCCATTCATTCTTTAGAAGGATGCTGTTTAGTCTCCATGTATTTGGGTTCTTTCCAAATTTCCTCTTGTGATTGAGTTCTAGCTTCAGAGCATTGTGGTCTGAAAATATGCAGGGAATGATCCCAATCTTTTGATACCGGTTGAGACCTGATTTAGGACCGAGGATGTGATCGATTCTGGAGAATGTTCCATGTGCACTAGAGAAGAATGTGTATTCTGTTGCTTTGGGATGAAATGTTCTGAATATATCTGTGATGTCCATCTGGTCCAGTGTGTCATTTAAGGTCTTTATTTCCTTGTTGATCTTTTGCTTGGATGATCTGTCCATTTCAGTGAGGAGAGTGTTAAAGTCCCCTACTATTATTGTATTATTGTCAACGTGTTTCTTTGATTTTGTTATTAATTGGTTTATATAGTTGGCTGCTCCCACATTAGGGGCATAGATATTTAAAATTGTTAGATCTTCTTGTTGGACAGTTCCTTTGAGTATGATATAGTGTCCTTCCTCGTCTCTTATTATAGTCTTTGGCTTAAAATCTAATTGATCTGATATAAAGATTGCCACTCCTTCTTTCTTCTGATGTCCGTTAGCATGGTAAATTCTTTTCCACCCCCTCACTTTAAATCTGGAGGTGTCTTCGGGTTTAAGATGAGTTTCTTGTAGGCAACATATAGATGGGTTTTGTTTTTTTATCCATTCTGATACCCTGTGTCTTTTGATTGGGGCATTTAGCCCATTAACATTCAGGGTAACTATTGAGAGATATGAATTTAGGGCCATTGTATTGCCTGTAAGGTGACTGTTATTGTATGTTGTCTCTGTTTCTTTCTGATCTACTACTTTTAGGGTCTCTCTTTGCTTAGAGGACCCCTTTCAATATTTCCTATAGAGCTGGTTTGGTATTTGCAAATTCTTTCAGTTTTTGTTTGTCCTGGAAGTTTTTAATCTCTCCTCCTATTTTCAATGATAGCCTAGCTGGATATAGTATTCTTGGCTGCATGTTTTTCTCGTTTAGTACTCTGAATGTATCATGCCAGCTCTTTCTGGCCTGCCAGGTCTCTGTGGATAAGTCTGCTGCCAATCTAATATTTTTACCATTGTACATTACAGACTTCTTTTCCCGGGTTGCTTTCAGGATCTTCTCTTTGTCACTAAGACTTGTAAATTTTACTATTAGGTGACGGGGTGTGGACCTATTCTTATTTATTTTGAGGGGGGGTCTCTGAACCTCCTGGATTTTGATGCTTGTTCCCTTTGCCATATTGGGGAAATTCTCTCCAATAATTCTCTCCAATATACCTTCTGCTCCCTTCTCTGTTTCCTCTTCTTCTGGAATCCCAATTATTCTTATGTTGTTTCGTCTTATGGTGTCACTTATCTCTCGAATTCTCCCCTCGTGATCCAGTAGCTGTTTGTCCCTCTTTTGCTCAGCTTCTTTATTCTCTGTCATTTGGTCTTCTATATCGCTAATTCTTTCTTCTGCCTCATTTATCCTAGCAGTGAGAGCCTCCATTTTTGATTGCACCTCATTAATAGCTTTTTTGATTTCAACTCGGTTAGATTTTAGTTCTTTTATTTCTCCAGAAAGAGCTTTTATATCTCCCGAGAGGGTTTCTCTAATATCTTCCATGCCTTTTTCGAGCCCGGCTAGAACCTTGAGAATCATCATTCTGAACTCTAGATCTGACATATTACCAATGTCTGTATTGATTAGGTCCCTAGCCTTTGGTACTGCCTCTTGTTCTTTTTTTTGTGGTGAATTTTTCCGCCTTGTCATTTTGTCCAGATAAGAGTAGATGAAGGAGCAAATAAAATACTAAAAGGGTGGCAACAACCCCAGGAAAATATGCTTTAGCCAAATCAGAAGAGATCCCAAATCGTGAGGGGGGAGAAAGGGGATAAAAAGAGGTTCAGAAAGAAAAAAAAAAAAAAAAAAAA